>NW_018127941.1:2225597-2240602 GCF_001952655.1 Monopterus albus | reverse complement strand
AACAATGCTTTTAGAGCCACCAAAATCTTGTACACAAGCCACTTGTATAGTTGCTGTGGTTCCGTTTGTGCCAAATAAGGTCCCTTTGAAGAAGAGACAGAATAAGATAAGGGATTTTAATCAGCACAGTTAGTTCACAAGGCTGGGTCAAATCTCTGTGAGAGGATAAAACTGAAAAACAAAAGATGGACTACAATGAAGAGGGAAAAAAATTCAGCAAACTGTAACATTCAGAGAAACAATATAATCTTTCCACTTTTCTGACTAAGCAGAACAGACAAACCCATGTCTGAAAAATGAATGACTTCTACAGTTTGGAAATGATCCTGGGAAGTGACGGGGATTAGTCTGGCTCAAATGGGCATGATATCACAACCTGGCGCTACAGGAACACTCGCAGAGACATGAGGAAGACGCAGGCAGAGAGAACAGTGAGCAGAGGAGTGAAGGGCTGCCAAAAGGACGGACAGACAGAGAAGTCAAAGGAACAAGTATGGTCATGTTGTCCCAGTGGTATGACAGTGAGTCCTGACATGGTAATCACGTCAACTTTGCAGCTGAGGCAGAGTGACGTCACAGCGAGCTGCGTGTTTATCCCATGCTGCCAACGAACAAGTCTGTAGGCTCAAAGCTTCAGTGTTGCTATACAGACTGTAAGATATCGGGTAATACAGTGAAGGTGTTAAGCAGAGCCCTGCTTAGTGTCAACTCCATTGCTAATGCCATCCAGGTTAATAAGAATTAAAGTTATTCCTACAGTAAGGAGGGTTTTTAGTCATGTAACTGTACTTACAAATATTAAAGGAACAGTTCCAGATTTTGTGTTTTGCTCTCTTGTCAAGTGTTACATGAGAAGAATGATACTGCTGTCATGGCTGAACATTAAATATGAAGCTGGAACCAGCAGTTGGTTAGCTTACCATAGCATAAAGAATGCTTTATAACTAAAATGTTATGTTCCATTTGTTTAATCTGCATATAAACTGAAGCATAACATACAAAACTTTGCATGTTTATAAGAAAGATTATAAGTGTGATGGGAGGGGCTTAGAGCGGTTAGGGCCGGCTCTTGGTGTCACTTTGTTTTGAGTCTCACCTGACTCTAGTGGCTGAAAAGAAATTGGGCAGAGTAGCTTTAAATAAGCCGTAAGGAATCAAGGCATAGGACTGAAACAGACTTATGTCTGAGTTGGCACATATTTGAATAAAGCCATTTGATTAAAAGGCAGCTTATCAGCGCCATCAGCTCACAACACCAGATGTCACCAGCGCCTGTGTGGGTGGAGCTTGTGACTGAGACTGATATTAATGAAGAGAAAGACGGCCTTTCCACATGCTCGGCCTCTGTCCCAGTAAAGGTCACCAGTAGTGACACCAAACTTCCTTGGGATACAAGTGCGTCACCTCACATAGGATCCCCTTTGACAGCAGATTAGGGTCAACCAGCGGATTGAAAAGATCAGTCTGAGGTCAGGTTCATATCCCATGTACTGTTGTACACATCTTAACATTTCAAAATAAAATATAAATAAATACATGTGAATGTCATCTAAAGATAGTCAGTACTGTTCTGGTGTAACAGGCACATGGGAGCTGGTTTTGAGCAATTACAACATGTTTGAAGAAACTTATTTAAAGAGAAGAATAAAGAGATCGTTGAGCTAAAGCTGAGAACACACTGCAACTGGATCGCAAGTCACCACCTCCCGCAAGCTGAAATGCCTCTGGTTGTGAGCTGAAGCATCCTAATGAGCAACAGGATGGATGGAAGTGCTACAAACAGCATCTGTAAATGCTGCAGATGTTGCTGCAAGGTGCTGCCTCAAGCCAAGATGTTGTATGCTATTGCGCTCATTTGCTTCACCAGTGGTCATGTTCAGTGGTTAGCCTTGCTGCTGCATAAATGCCACTCATTCCAACAGAGCTTTATTTGAGGGGTTAGAAAAGAGGAAAAACTCTTTTCTTTCTAAAACCTGAAGCTTTTGCATCAAAGCTTGTACTTTTGGCCATTAGGTAACACATTAAAGCCCTTTTCAGACATGGGATATATTACATTGCAGGCTTCATCGATCTATTAAAGCAATGGCTTTCTGTCATCCAGACATATGTCACTTTTACATTAATGTTCCTCATGGCTTCACTCAGACCTACACAAGACAGAGATGGCAAGAGCCATGGTAGACGTGATATTTGCCATACATGCATAAGATGAGACAATATAATGCATGAGGCCAGAGGATTCTCACTAAAACATGGCAGACGGACATGAGTGTGTTCCAGGTAAATTTTTTCCCGTCATGTTGTTGTTGTTTAGGGCATTCTCCTAAACAATCATGTCTTTTAGTAAGCTGAGCAACTCACAAAGATGCACATGTGATATCTCCACTACAGCCCCTGACTCTTTCTCTTCATAGAGACCAATGGACAGTATTTCTCCTTTTCAACCATTTTAACAAAGATTCAAATAAATTTTAATCTTTTGAAAAGTACAAATGGAAGTTAAAAGTTTAATCTACAGTAGATCAACCTCATCATCAGTGAGCCATGGGCGTCCATGACCCTGTCTCCAGTTCACCATTTGTCCTTCCTTAGACACTGTTGGTAGGTACTAACCACTGCAGACCAACAACACCCACCAAGACCTGCAGTGTGGGAGATGGTCTGACCCAGTCATCTCACCATCTGTTAATGTGACTGCATGTAGTTCAGAATTGTGTTGTGTTATAGTGATCCATAAATGTTACTAGGTCCGACTTAGTAAGATTGCCCTCACGGCTTTTATGGAAAAGTTGCCAGGGTGCTCATTCAGACATGAAGCAGCACCAGATGAATAAAAAAGAGTTCATGTCCAAAAGGGGCTTTAGCATACAAATGACTGTATGCAAAGATCAAACCTGATCTGAAAGTGCTAATAAAAAATAAACCAGACCATAATTTTCACATGTGGTGAGGTAACCAAACAGAAGTTTGGTTCTCAGAGGGTTGGATGTCTAATCCATCATGTGCTTCCTTTGCCTCTCCATGTGAAGAGCAGCCTATTGGGACCACTCCCAGAACACATGTAGAGAAACCGCTATAAGGTCATAATGATGTTTACCTAGCCTAACCCCTGAGACTGATCTGATGGATCTATGTATATTTGAGTTTTGAACTTCAAGTTCATTTACAAACACTAGGCAAACAGGTTCCTTCGGAAGACCTCTACAGTTAGTTTAAGGAAGAAGATGAGTTCTCAGTGGACTGTGGTTTATTCTTGTCACTCTGGTGTGCAGTGTATTTGTGGTGTGACATTGGTTGAGAAACACAAGTGAAATGACAGAATCCCGCCTCTGGTTTCCTCTGTCACACTATCAGCTCTGTGACCTTGCAGAAAGTAAAAGTCCAGATGGACAGGTCACATCTGTGCTTGCAGGACTGCATCCTCCATCACCCCTAGATTCCTTCACCCTGACAGCATTGGGATTGTCAGGACTTTGCCTTCTCCTACCCATTCTTATTTTCTAGCCTTGCACAAACTACTGTGACCAACACAAGCCATGTGGCATGACAATGTAGGCTACTCCTTTGAGTGAGGAGAAAAGGGGAGGTTGACTCAAACCAATAAAACAAATAGTACCTCAACCTACTTATTTGGATGAAGCCCCTGGTGCCATAAAAATAGTTTAAAATAGTTCATTTGTTAGCCAGGAGCTCTACTACCTTAAAAAAAATGATTTTTAAACAAGGATTCACAGGATACAGACACTGGACCAGACTCGCATTTTCACAAACTCTATGTGAAATTCCACTGACTGAGGACTGGCCTCCATTTTGACATCTTATCATAAACTCCCCTAAATTTCTGGTGAAAAGGTTCTTTATGTCAGTGATCAGCACCCCTCCCACACACAACCTCCCGTGTCAACATACATTTGACATTTACAACACCGGACACCAACAATACACACTGTCACCACTTGCAAATTAAACTCACTAAAACACCACAGCTAATGCAACTGTATAAGTCATGTAGAGCTTGCTTCTCTGACACACCTATGATCAGACATCAGCAAATGTGAGTCAATAAACAGGAAAAAAAGTTGACTGCATGAATCAGGGTGCAGCTGCCAAACAGACCAATTTTATTCAATCTTGAAAAGGGGTGTATTTCTCCACATTACAACGCAGCAAATGAGGCTATAAAACCTGCTGTAAACCCATTGCCATCACGTGTTCAGTCAGAAAGCAATTTGGACATGTATGAATGTGTGACCTGAGATAATCAATGGATCCACATAATCCAATAATTTTACTGCAGCAGCTAAATTTACAGCGCCATAGTAATAGTCATTCCAAACCAAGACGCCTTCAGTCAGGTCAGACTGACCTCTGCTTTCAGACCTCTAAATCTACTGAAGGAGGCACATTAAAGCACCTTGGAAACATTTGTGGAGACAAACTGTTGAGTAGAGATCAACTTGTGTCACCCTGTAGCGCCCAGATTTAGCTCATTACAGCATTCATAAACCATGAGTCCTGGAGGGGCTTTCATGGGTTTCAAAATCACTAACCAACAAATCACTTAATGAACTATCTATTTTTATGTTGCAGGTATTATTCAGGGCCTTAATGTTGTTTCAAGTGTAAACAAGAGATCCACAAAATATCTTGTTTACAAGTGTCTCTCTAACATGTCCATGCTTTGGTTTGCTCTGATAGGAAGTTTCCACAGAAGTCAGAGATCATTCCTACAAAGCAAACAGCCATAATCAGGTTTCCGGGCGGCATCAACTAACACCTGAGATGAGTCATTGCTTCATCTTTCAGAGGCAAAATCAACAAACATACTGTTGTGAAAGAACAGTAAGCAGCATGAAAACACACACTGCGTGCCTAACACTCCTTCTGCCTACATTCAAATCAGACAAATGGCTTTGTTGATGTGACATCTTATTACTTTTGCCACTTATCTCATGCTCCACTTCCACTTCAGTTGACACTGGGATGCCACCTGGCCCAAATTAAACTGCATTAAAACACCATGCACTGTGTATATTTATACTTTGCCTCAGTGGGATTCAAACACCTGAACCTGGGTCAGTGCCATGCCCAATGAGCAAACAAAGGCCCGGGTTGAACATTTATATTTCACAGATGAGGAACAAGTAAGCAGCTGCCCAGCACCTTTCACAGAAGAATCTCAGCATAGTTCTTACTAATGGCATGACTGGCTGCACATGACATCACTGGAAAGTCATGCATCCCTGTGTATTGCTATTAAAAATGCATTGTTGTCTGTTGGGAAGAGTGAGATGCCTGTAGTCTAGAACATCATAGAAGCATTGAGATGGCTTCAACAGGGATGGAGGGATGACATACAGACTAAACCCTGAATTACCTCTGGAATGGTAAAGGCTTCCAGAGTCTGTCTGTCTGTCTGTCTGTCTGTCTATCTATCTATGAGAAAGTAACATATCACATATAAACTTTTTAATTAACCTATACCATTTGGATTCTCAAAAGCCACCCCGAGACATTTTCACTCCCTCACATGAAGTCATAATATACGAGGCGTGTCAGGGATGCGGAGGGCTTGAACCCAGAGATAAATCACTGGTGGATACCTTAGCTATGGCTCATTCCCAGCATCTCCCATTTCTTAAATATTCTCATGACAGAGGTCATGAAAACAAAAGTGATTGGAAGAGGAACCAGTCAAGTGACTGTTGTGCAACAACTCAGAACTCGACGTAATGTCAAAACACACACTTATAAAAACAGTAGTGCTCCACAATCATATTGCCATAATGGAGAGATTCATCTCACTGATTTTGTGCTCCCTCCATGATAAAGCATGGCACTTCAGCTTTGAACACTAAATAAGGTAGCCAAGTGAGTGTGACTCTGCCTGGTAGTATTTTAAACTCTCACTAGCTGGCTGCCACTTCCTCAATAAGATCAGAATCAGTGGGTCTTTAACTAGCAGACTCCCTGAGAGGTAAGAACAGGAGAGGTGGTTGAAACATAAGCCTGTATGTAGGCTACACGTGTGCATATGTCACAAACAAATATTTGGTTTGAGCCTCTGAAGTACTTACAAAGAAACAAAGACAGCTTGAACATCTGCTCCCATGATGCACAAAGTGAGAACAAAGCTCTAACTTCAAGGTGTTTATGTGTAACTGGGTGTCACTATAAAAGTGTGTATGCTTAGTTTGTTCCAAGAAACAGCTATTTCTTCCATTTAGTGACACTACAGTACTGTATCTGCTGCCTGCTCTCCCATTTGTCTGACTACTGTGTTTCACTTTGGCTGCCCCACAGGTTGCACACACAGACCGCTCTTTTGCATCATCAACAACAAAGAAGAAACAAGGCATACCTCATAGGGTGTGTGCTCAATACACCACACACTAGAGTGATGCTTGTTACAATGGCAAAAATTAAATGAGTAAAATGACCAAAATGTTTGGACCTTAGCTCTCCAGCTCAAGCCTCAGTAAATTATTACCATTTTCTTAAATGCACTGTTTTTCAAACAAGATAACTTGTGTTCTGTAAATACATCTTAGTCATTCTCAGTGACAGGGTAAATGACTTTGTCCAAGCCTGACAAAGCCTGTGTCTTATCGTTCCCTGACAGTGATAAAACAACGAAGATCAGGGCAGTTTGCCCCTCCCAATGTCCTCAGACTGTGTTTAAACCAAATTATCCGACACCCGTAATCTCCATTGTCCTGTCCTGTGTAGACAACAGGGTCCTGTCATGGCCCACTTTAACAAGCAGGGCCATCTGCAGAGTCACAGATGGCTCTGGCAATGTCTCACAGGTTCCCACATTTAGATAGAGAACTAACCTGATATGAATTGCCTTGCTACCATGAAAATGCCACACAAACCCACATGCAGAGTGAGGACAAAGAAAAACAGAGAAGCTGTTGCTGCTTTTGATAAGTCATCATAATCTGCATCGGTATGCAGCAGGGTCTTTGTTATGGTTTTAAATCCAGAATAACACTGCAGCTGGTATCTGCACATTCATCCCAGCTCTCTGTGCAAAACCTGGCTCTCCTCAAACATGCAGCATATGTGCTTAAATTACAATGTGTTATTCTCATCTGTCATCTTTGATATACCTTTATGCACTTCCTTTGGGGCTGCACCTCTTAAAAACAAACATTCAAAACTCAGATTAGCACAGCTCCCCCACCTCAGGGTCCACCCTGTTCAAACCACTAAGGAGGCTCATTGACTAAATCAAAGAACAATGATTTAATGACAGGAATGAATAAACATCGTCAAGGTGATAAAAGAGGCATTTCTGTCACAAGCTGGAGCCACCGTGGCATTAAGTTTGAGAGTGAACAAACAGTGGGGCAATAAAACAGGGACACACTTTAAAGGCACATGTAGTGAAAGAATTCAAATCAATGGTTTCCTACCACTGGGGTTCAGCTACAACATTTCTTCCTTTAGACAAAGTGCTGCCAGGGTAACTGTCTAAACATTAAGTGAATGGTGAGGCGTCCTACTGTCAGCCTCATTCAAACAGATCCCGTGATCGAGTTCTCTGTTTCTGATTGGCTGCTGGATGATGAAGCTGCTGGGCCTTACCACAGCATGGGAGCCTTGACCTTGACCTCGCTTTAAGGTGAATATGGGAGGCTGGGAGCTTCTGAGCTCTGAAGAGCGAGTGTGCCTCGACTTTGTGTCCCTCAGTGGAGAGATAATGAGTCACAAAACTTCGCAGCAGCCAGCCAGCTGGCATGCAGCTAACCGGCACAGTGATCTGCCTTCGTCCCAACACCAGTCTGTTTCAGCATGGCAGCCATTCAAGCCCTGCTTTCCATTTCATTTGCACGAGTGCTTTTAAGTCAGAATCTCAGTCAGACATGTTCCTGTGTGTGTTTTTCTCTTTCTAGAGGGATCATATGACAAACCTCCGTTTTGCTCCCATTTACTGGCTGCCAGGGGAGTGGATCAGGCTTTTGACCTAGGTGGTCCTGTTCTTGCTTAGATCTAAATTCATCCTTGTGTACTCGTACACAAGCAGAAATCTTTAAATGCCAGAAAACTAAGGACACACTGGGATTCGCCTGGTCAAGACACACTCAGAGACAGCGAGAGACCACATATGTAGCACAGTATGAATGCAAATGTATGTAACTAGTTGGAAACCCTAGCTAGTCAAATTTGTAGTGTGTGGGTAGCCAACTTCTCCAACACAGATGTGTGGGTGAGTTGCCTATTCCACAGAATGGAAAAGGTTTTGAAGCTTGTACCTAAGTCAAAATACCAAATAGCCACAACAATCCAACTCCCTGGTCATGTGACTAAGGGCCTTGACACACCGGCTACCGCCGGGCTGTCAGTAGGCATATGTCAGGGCTCATATTCTCAGTTTGTTCCACACTGTTGGCACTAGTTGGACCCTACTGGCGGCTTTTTGGCCGATTCAATATGTTGAATCAGCATCAGACCTCATCGGTGAGAGAGAGACCACTCTGATTGGCTGTTCAACTTAGTGAATCAATGCACGAGGACAGTTCAGGAAAGCCCCTTTAGCCTGTGGCTGTAGTATCCACGATTTCACCCATTTAGTGCAGTTTCTCCTTGTTTAATGCCTCCTCAACCTCATTTCTTCTTCCACTACCAAAAGACCAAGGACAGAGAACACAGTGTCATTTGCAACTTCTTATCAGACATATTCTCAATTAGATGCAGCTGTAAACAAAGCAGCTCTGCTGAATGACAGCTGATTTGTTTACAGCTTGTATTTCTGTCTAGCTATTCTTCTTCCCCATTCTGAATGGTGAATACAGATACCGCCGACTGCTGATTAGGGGGAGTTATTTCTGTTAGGCAGGCGCAGAACGTAGTGCTAGTCAGCCGTTGGCTGTAGTCTGTGTGGTGTGTTCAAGTGCCACTTTTTCCACACGCCCGGACCAGATAAAGGCAACGTGAGGCGACGTAGCAGTCGGCCTTCGTCTCTGATAGTTCTTTCACGTTGACTTGGTGTGTCTCTGCCCTAAGACCAAATGTGGACATCTTCAGTTATACACAGATAGACTGATACACATCATGGCTGTGGCCTAATTGGGTCATTTGTCTATTTAATCAAAATTTCTGTAAAGTAGCGAGATAAACACCAGTCCTAATCAAACTTTAGGTTTAGTTCGACCTCAGCAGTGCTACTTATTGGTAGGCAGGATGCAACACATGTTTTTATTATGATATGTATGACTGGTGAAGAGAGACACTGTATTTGGAGATTAAGCAATAATGTTAGATAGCTGGAAAGAGAGTGCATTTCACAATGATCTCAGTTTCCCACACAACAAAAAAGAAAAAGTGAGACTAAAGCACACAAACCCTGATGTCTGGTTACAGTTTATAGTATTCCTACAGGAGACGCGAGTCTACGTATGTCCAGCACATGGGATTTCTCAGCTGTAGCCAACACAGCAGCACCTTGAGGTACTTTCCGCCTTGCACCACATCCAGCTACCATTTCAGATACAGCCTGAATGACAGAATACACTCCGATAAACGGATGTGAACAATCCACAATAAGGTGACCTCAATGAGTCCAGTGATGCAATAGTGGTCAACAGCCCTCGCATTTCTCATAAATGACCGATCAAGAAAAGTTATTTTTAGGAATTACTTCTCCAGGGTCTTACTATGAAAACAAGTTAAACCCACAACTGTAGAAACTGAAGCTGTGTGTACAAATACTGACACTCCCAGATGCAGAAATATGCACAGCAAAACTAGACTGCTAAAACGAGTTTAGCAAATGTCTCCACTTTCAAGGTCCTGGCCATGAAGGTCATGTTTCATGTACAACAACAAAAAAAAGCTAAAGCGTTGCCAGCTGTAATGACCTTTGGTGTCACTGTTAAACAACCTGCCTGACGGCTTCAAAGGATGAAGTCACCTTTGTTCTTTTTGGCTGCATTTAGTCTTCAGTCATTGTTGTTGATTCCTGGTTATTATTGTCACCCACAGCATTCATAACTTCACCAAAGTAACTGTGGAGAACTTGCTTTCTGGGCAACTTTCCCCTCATCCCATACTGTAGATTCCATTTATCACTCTGCTCTGAAGGACTGAAGTATGAACAATTTGTCCTTACTGCAGATAAAGCAAATAGCATTTTTAAAGCATGCTAGTAATTTTCTTGTTATTATCATTTCTCTTTTACTATTTACAGAAACCGAGATGCAAAACTGATGTATCCAACACTGCATGACACAACAATTAAACATAGACTCTTTCAGTAAGTTGTGCTAAAATGGCTTTGTGCCTGATGAAAAGAGTTGCCAAGGCAGACTGGGAAATGCCCACAAAAGCCCTAAGGCAGCTGTGATGGGTGATATAAAACTGGGTTTCACTTTTTTTAGTTTCTCTCTACTAACCTTGACATCTACAGTGCACAGTAAACATGGCTGTACTGTGGTAACAGTAAGACAGTTCCAGGCAGTTTTGGAGAGGTACAAGGCCACGGTATATTTAATCTAAACAGAAGTCAGAGGAATTCTGCACCTTCATTGTGGAAAAGCATCAGTACAGAACCTCATTCAGTGGATGTTTTTAGTACTCAGATGTCAGTGGAAGTCCCCCCCCCCCTTATTTCTCAACTCCCCAATGAGCACCGAGACTGTGGCCTTTAGATTGGTAACTCGATCCTTCTTCATGGTGAGAATCCGTGTCTTGGAAACGTGGGACAGACTTATGGTAAACTAGAACTTCCTGTGTGCTCATAATTAACAGTAAGATCTGTGGAAGGTTGATGTGTCATGAGATCAGCAACAATGGTCACAACAAAACTGAAAGAATTTACTGGAAAATCAAATGAATCCTCTTTCTCTTTCAGGGCAAGCCAGTGGTTATTTGATTCCTCAGTTGACTGCAGTGAAATTCAGAAGAGAACAGTGACTCAGAGCCAGTTTTACAAATCAAGCACTCTCATTTGTGAGTTGTACATTAGTCCTCAGAAACAGTATCAAATTTTAACCCAAATACCCACAATACACAGCATCAGTTCTTGGTTGATTAGTGGTCAGTAAATGTTTAATTCAGAGAGCTGCTAACTGAAAAGCAGAACATCATGGAGAATGGGTCATCCATTTTATGGCAAAGTACTTTTGCTGCTCTAGCAGGACAGTTTCTTCACAGTGGGGCTGCTGGGAGCGGGACTGGCTAAATCCCATAATAAGAAACTGGGATACAGGGATGAGTGAGAGCTAGAGAGAGAGACCCAGAAGCTCAGAGCAAGCTCACAGTCAGAAAAGAAGACCAGAGTACACAAAATGCCTGAGGGAGCAGACAGGCACAGAAATTACTGACAAGAATAAAAGGTGAATCCGGATGGGGAGGAAATATCCCAGAGGAGGATGGTATAAAGAAGGGAGGAACAAAAGCCAGTGCAGGACGGTGAACTTGTGTGTGCTTCAGAACACAATGAGCCAATTGGAGGAGCGTCGTCCTCTCGTCCAGAAAAGTCTGTGTAGAGGCCTCAGGTCATCCTCAGGGTTTTCTGGAGCATTAAAATGATGCACTGAAATCTTCACCGTGAAAAAAACAAAAGACTAATTACATTAATTAAATCTGTTTACAAATGATGTTTGAAAGAATAAATCAAATCAAATCAAATCAAATCAATGGAATTACCAGACAGGGTAACCTCTGTACCCAGGTCAGTGACGCTCATTCACAGACAGTCCACCAGCTTGATGCAGGGTGCCTTCCAACACTTAAAGTGTAAATCTGTGTGACAAGTGAGGGCTCACAGAACAGTGCAAACATAGCAGGAAGCAGATAAGATCCTGAAGAGGGAGTGTGGCCTGAAATGGTAGCAGCTGTATGAGGTGAGCAGAGGATGGCTTCTTAAAACAGAGCCACCGACAGATGCTTTCTCTTTACGGCTTCATCAAAAGTGATGACTGGAGAAGTGGAGTTTCTGGTTCCTGTTAAGTGTAATTACTGTTCAAGCCAAGTTCCATGAGACAAGGAGTCAAAATCGATCATACCTTTAAATAAGAGTTGCAGGTGGCTAGGTGAATAAGCTAATGCAATAATAGGTCATAAATGGGACATGAACCAAACTAAAAACTCAATAAATAAATCAATCAAATAAACTTTTCCCTGAGGTCACTTCTGTGGTTTTTGGAGGATATTATCACACTGATGTGTGTACAAGTGGTCATTTTTTTGGTCAGTTTGTTTTTAATAAGTTACTGATGATATTAAAAGGGATGTATTTCAGTTGATTTGACAGTAAATGGTCTTATACTTGTATAGTGCTTTTTTATGCATTGCTGCAAACTCAAAGCACTTTCACACTATCTGGCCATTCACGCACCAGTGTCATCACTGGTAGCAACTGGGGATTCAGTGCCTTGCTCAAGGACACTTCGACTGGAGAAGCCGGGAATCGAACCGCTAATCTTCCGGTTAGGAGACGACTCGCTCTACCTCCTGAGTCATGCATTGATTCTTCAGTGTTCCATTTGTTGTATTGTAAAGATGTTATTTAATATTTCTATCATCTATTTCTAGATATAGTATATTTCTCTCTATCATCATCTATAAGATTATTTTATTTTTAATTTTAACAACCCCTCCCCTCTTAGAAATGTAATGCTGTAACATTTTAACTAACTTAATTTTTACTTTTATCTGAGAACATTTTAATACAATCCATTTCAATTTTACTTGAGCAAAATTTCGCCCACAGCAGGACACTAGGCTACTTCGGAGCACCCTGTTAGCAGAGTGGTTACAGTTGCACACCCAGTATAAGTAACATCTCAGTTCCAGCGCCCCCACCCCCACAGTACTATTTTCCAGTACTCTCTCCAGCCCTGGTACAAGTAATGGTATCACTCAGTTAATACTGTAAATAGTTATAGTTATCCAGACATGTAAAGTGTTGCAGCTTACATTTGAACAGATAGAAACACTTCATTCTTTACACTTCTGCTGTGTTTTTGTTGAGGAAAGGTTAGAAAATAGACACTACTCTCTAAACTTTTTAACTGCTGTGTTTTCCAATAACTATTGCTCAACACACACCTCTTCATTATGAAGACAAGTCCAGATCTTGACAAACTCACTGGTCCTAGTTCTGGTTGCCAAGTTATGACTGGAGACTGGACATTCACTGTGCGGCTAAAGGCTTTTGCAAACAAATAGTGTCAACCTAAAGAAAAAAAAAAGGAAACTTAACACCACAGTTTGTGTGTATAAAGACAAATCAAGCAGATCATAATGTCCTAGCCTAAACCAATGAGCCCAGTGTTTACACACACCCTCATATCCTACAGGTGCTTTCTACTTTGGCATCACTTGTGTGGCGGTGGCATGATTGATGAAAAGGCTCTTTCAACTTAAAAGGCTCAATGTGGCTGATCCACAGGCATCTACACCAAGGTGGGGTGGGAGGAATTCACATTCCAGGCAAATCCCAGTCTAAACACCTGCATGGCAAAGAGTGCAACTACACATTTCCTTCCTTCCTGTTAAAACACAACGCACATTTTCTGTATTATCCAGACTTCAGATTTAACTTAAGTTGCGTGAGTGTATTTTTAAACTGTTCATTATGACATTTAGATTTGCATACACAGAGAAGTTGTACACTCTGTAATTCACTGCAACATATAACTTTCTATTAGAAAAAAAGTCTTTCAAATAGCATGGGAGGATTTACTTGATATGAAGCCCTTTTGGCACAGCTGTGATGCACTTGCACTGTCTAAGATCCTTTATCTCTCTTTTCCCACTAATCTCTCCCTGCAGATAGCGATGGGATAAGAAAAGCAGAGTTCAGAAAAGTTTTACTTGACTTTTTATCTTTTTCAAAAATGCCTTAAAATTTCTGTGAGAATAATTCTGTTGCGCGATATTTAAGCCTGCCATTGTGATGGTGGCTGCCTGGGAAGAGGGACAACAGAAATGCACAAACGCCGGGTGGGAGATCATTTCATTTAAGTACAGTGTGAGTGAGAAAAGGAAGCCCATGCAGGTGGCCTGAAAGGCTTCTGGCTAGTGGTGGCATGACAAAGGCTGACTGTTTATAGCCCTCTGAGCTGTCAGTGTTTCTACAGGTTGCCACGGAAAAGAATGTGGTAAGGTATTGTAAACTGAACACTACAGTAAAGTATAAAAAAGAGAGGCCAAAAACAAATCTTTTCTATAGGAGGGTGACGAATGAACATGCTGTAAGGAGGCTAAAAGAGGATTTTATGGGGCAAGACTGGGAATCAGTTTACAGAGAGGAAGGCTTAGATAAAGCATATGAGCAATTTTTAAATATATTTAAGAAAGTATATGACAGTAACTGTCTTCGTAAGCAGTATAAAAACAAAAGGAATTACAGTGGGAAACCGTGGATGAGTAGGGGATTACAGAATGCATGTAAAAAGAAGAATGCGTTATATAAGGAATTCATAAAGGACAGATCAAAGAAGGCGGAAGAAAAATATAAGTCATATAAGAACAAATTAATCGAGATTTTGAGGAGATGTAAGAAACTATATTACTCTAAAGTATTAGAGGATAATAAAAATAACATGAGAGGTACTTGGAATATATTAAATAAATTGATTAGAAACAGTTCCAGCAAGAGTAACTACCCTCAATATTTTATGGATAATGATACACCGGTTAATAGATTGGAGGATGTAGTAGATAAGTTTAATAGGTTCTTTGTGAATGTTGGTCCTGGTTTAGCAAGAAGCATTTGTACAGATGATACATCCATCACTATAAATAATAATACAATCGAAAGGAACATGAGTTCTATGTTTTTGAAACCCATAGTTGAAAAGGAAATTATAGAGATAGTGAATAAATGTGGTAACAAAACATCTAGTGATAGTGATGGCATCACTATGACAACTGTTAAATGGGTAATTGAAGGGATATGCAAACCATTAACCCATATGTTTAACATGTCGCTTCGACTTAGGCAGTTCCCCAATAATATGACAATAGCAACAGTTATTCCACTGTATAAA
>NW_018127941.1:2196401-2224582 GCF_001952655.1 Monopterus albus | reverse complement strand
AGGCGGCGGCCGCTCTGGCAGCAGCCATGCCAGGGGCTGGAGGGGCCAAATCTGAAGCCAGAGGCAACGGCCCTCTGCCTGGAGGAGGAGGGCTCATGGAGGAGATGAGTGCCCTGTTAGCAAGGAGGTAGCGACACATCATATATTACTCTTCGATTCAGTACGTCTCAAAATAGGCACTTGAGTCATATGAATGAATTTCAGATCTTGTTTCATATACTACAGAAAAGTGAAACTTGACACAGTTGCCATACAGTAGATTTAGCAAACCCCAATGTTGGTCGCAATGGATTTTGTTGTGCCACCTGAAGAATAAGTTCATGTACTCATCACTCTCACTATTCCTCAGTATTATGAGATGATATGTAGTAAAATCGTAATTTAAATGCACTTTGTTGCTGACAGAGAAGTATCACTGTAAGATCTAGAGAAATCTAAGGAATTTAGGTTTTAAAAATGTGGAGTTCAGGAGGAATTGTGTGGTCTGTGCTTTATGATATTAACATTAAACATGATGATATGTTTTTAAAAATAGCAACTGTTTTTCAGAAATAATTCTGGACTCTGTCTTACAGGAGAAGAATTGCAGAGAAGGGCTCATCACCTGAACCTGACCAGAGATCAGTAAGTACCATTAGATCCTTCTTGTCTGCTGTATTCATGGGGTAGGACTGGATAAGTCTGACTTCTTCCTACTCCATTCAAGCATGTACTAGGTATAAGCAAATTGATATTGGATTAGCATTTGTTGGATATGTATAAAATTATGTGTGTTGACATATCAACTGTCTTTACATGCTTGAAAGAATACAGTAAATCAAATCAAATCAAAGTTTGTTTAACTTCAAGTCTGATGTGTATTTATTTGATCTTTGGGGAAAATCATGCCATTCCAGTTACTGCATTAAGAAAAACAGCTACATGTGGGTTCAGATAAAAGCCTAAGCAGATGTTAGAGCCCAGAGCAGAGAATATCTGTCCTGAATGAAGAGAGGTGAGGTCACACAGATCCTGGATGTACTTGCAATAACAAGTTTGTGTGTATGCATGCGCACGCAAAGAAGATGTGCTCAGAGCTTAGAGGAGTTCACCTCTTTTAGGAGACTACTTGGGTAATTTGAAACAGAGACAACTCATAGATGCTGGAGGAAGTAAAACATGCAGTAAAAAACACTGTTCATGGCTCAGTACGTCTCAAGCCATGAGTGACAACCTGGTCAGAAGTGTTCATTACTGAGTTGACTCTGACAGTTTAATCATCCCTGGCCCTGGACTGGGTTTTGCCGGTTCGCTGACCTGTAGCTATTCAGTATCATGTCAAACGTTAAATCCACTCTAATTGCCCAGTCAAGTCTTCAGAGGCCGAGTGATAAGGAAGATGGAGGCGACTGTTTTTGCTCTTTTGTGTTCTGAAGGGGTTGTATAGAGGGGGTTGGGGGGTCAGCAAGCTTTTGAGGTCAGGGGGTGGATGACTGGGGCCCCCACCTTCTTCAGGACAGACTTGAATTGTCCCCCTGGTGCCTCGGCTCTACACTCAGGACTCCATAAAGAGTAATGACTGCAGGGGAATGTTATTTAATAAGTGTGTCTGTGTGTGTGTGTGTGTGTGTGTGTGTGAGAGAGAGAGAGCGAGAGAGAAAGAGAGAGAGATAGAAACGCATACACACCTCAGGGCAGGAAGATCACTTACCATGACCCCCAATTTCTGCAGTAGAAAAAACAAGCACCTCTCGCCAACAACAAACAAAAGCTTAACTTCATCTGGAGGAGCGTTATGTTAAAAACGCATACACACACTAAACCCAAATGTTGACCTACATACATGAAAATATACTGAAGACCAGCAGAGGGATTTAGGGTGAGCGTATAGACACAAGAATGTAAAGTGGAATCGTGCACGCATTTTAAATTTTAACAGAACGTCTCCATAAACAAAGGCAGCCTCCAGTTTCTCCTCCATCTCCCCTGATCACACCAGGCATCCAGGCCAATTCAGGGAACCCGTATGGGGTGTATGGTCCCACAAGTGCAAGCAAGCACGGTGGTCACTGGCTCTTTGGAATGCTTGACTTGACAGAACGGTTCCGCAGAAACCACTTCAATCACAAGCCAGCAAGTTCTCCGGCGGCTGAGGTGCTGAGATGCGCACACAGTGGAGCCAAGTGAAGAGAAAGCCGTCAGTTCAGCTTGGTGCAAAGACCACATTTCAATGTCAAATCACTGATATAAAAATAATATGCTGACAATAAAGTGTTTATATCATATGATCAAGTTACAACGTAGAACACTGAACAAAGCCACTGGTTTGTTTGGTACCAAAATGCTAAGTCAGAGTGCTGAAAGAAAGCCATGAGGAAGAAGAAAGAAATGACATAGATAAATGACATCAGCTATAAGACGAATGAATGAGAAAACCAAGCCACACCATCGGGGCTGTCTAGGCCTTCTCCGTGGCTGTCTGGGAAGAGGGGAAGAGGGGGGCTGGCATAGGAATGAGTGAGCAAGTCTTTGAAACCTGCTCTATATTTAGCAGGGGTACT
This sequence comes from Monopterus albus, assembly GCF_001952655.1. NCBI lineage: Eukaryota > Metazoa > Chordata > Actinopteri > Synbranchiformes > Synbranchidae > Monopterus > Monopterus albus. Next base: position 2,222,042 of record NW_018127941.1, on the reverse strand, counting down.
ATATCAATGGCAGGTTGTCTGGACCTGCAGAAATATGCTTCTTCTATGGTTCTGATATAAAGAAAGACGAGAGACATACAGGCTCTTGTTACTGTGGTAAAAAGTGAACCAGGATGCACCGATGTGATTCTTTTCTTTGTGTGAATGATGTAAGGTCTTTGTTCACTTTATGGAAATAGAGTGTGCCTAGAGCCATTAATATCTTGCCAGACATGCAGTACACTCAGCTGGCAATGGAAGAAGTCAACAGCAATAAATCATGAAGGCTATAATGTTAAGTTTTTAACATGTAGTTTGCGCTGCTGTTGAACTGCATTGCATTATACAGAGAGGTGTTACTGTTATTCAGCCTCGTTATAGATGAGCTGGACAAAATAAATGAAAATGGGATTACTAGAAAGAACACTGTTGACAAAGTTTTATTTCATTTGCTGATAGAATATTATCTAAAACTCTATCCTGAATTCTAGCATTGATAGTTAATGATGTCGGGTGGAGAGTGCATTGACTCGTCGTCGTAGCATCACTTAGTAAATCAAAGTCCCAGTAATGGCGGGATTGGGTCAAAGGACTTCAGCAGGCTAATGAGGTTTCCTGGTGTAAGCTACTGTACAGGAGTTCATAGTAGCGTAGATGACTACTACTGCTACTGTTCACAAAACCACCACTTTCATTCCAAGCCACTGAGGCTCACAGAGCAGCACGAATGTGACTTTGCTGAGGTGGAGGACCGGCTCTGGAGTGAAATTAAAAGACAGAGAGGATGGTAACTGCAGAGCATAAACCACACGGCTCTCGGTCTTACACCAGGGTTTGTTTAAGCAACTGGAAAAGCAGCACTGAGAAAAACCTTGAAGCAAAATAGTAAGAAATGGCTGCAGGGGCTTTTGTCTTTTCTAAACATAATAGTATGTGTCAAGCAGGATACTGTACAAGTGTTTTTAAGTTCAAACATTCAGGATGACTGCACTTACAAATGTATTAGTCAGCTGACTAATTAAATTCCCCTCAGGCTAATTTTGCTTCTAGATGCAATATAAATGCACTGTGTTTATCTTAAAGATCAGGTATTGATCTAGGTTGTTTGTGCATGTGTGATCACATACAAGAAATCTTCTTAGTGTACATTATTTTGAATTTCAATGCATGTAATTTTATATACTGTATATAGTTCTTTAGATTCTCATGATTACAGTGTAAGTCTGCACGACAGACGCAGTATTTACTGTAGGTTTTCTCAGTTTTACTCTGTGGGGCTGTGGGACTCCTGCTTTCCTCTCTTTGGTATTTTGAGACACTCTCTGACGCGGTCTGTACAAGGAACATGGTAAACTACCAGCCATGTGCTCTTGGACCAGAAAAGCCTGAGAGCCACTTGCCACCACAAGTATTACAGCTCCCTCTCCACAGCGAGACGGTGTAACTTAAAACCCAGCAGAGTGCTCTAACACAGGACTGCACTACAGAGCCGGTCTGGCTGAGGAGCTCTGATGGTAGTCCATGGCAGACATTGATGGGGTGTCACAGGAGAGCTGTCCAAACACAGGGTCTGGGGATACGTGCCAGGCACCTTGTGAACTGAAGTGTGTGTGTATTTGAGGTGGTGGATAAGACAGAAAGAGAAAGATAGAGAGTGAGTGATTAAGCACTGAACCCGGTTCAATAGATTAGCAAAGAACTGAAACCACTTCCTTTCATTTTTCATCCTTACTGCACCAATTTAAAATGGGCACTGAAAATCTTGTATTGTTTAGTTGGATTTCACTGTATAAACAGCAATGCCAATCAAATCACAGACAGTAGGAGCATCTCCAAAGTGTCTATATACGGACACAGTGCTAAGTACAGCTCTAGAATATCTGGTGTTGCTGAGAATAAAAGGCTTGATATGAGATGGAGCAAAAGTGAAACAGAGACACTGCACTTCCAGCTAACCAAGCAGTTTGACCTAAATGTGTCAGCAGCTCCCCCAGCATACAAACACAGGTCTGCATACAAATATTACCACAGAGGGAATCAGAAAACAGCCATGATACCACACTCCAGTGCAGGAGGTGCTTGGCTAACATGGGACGGCACATTTAACACCTCACCAACGAGTCAGTCTGTGATTCTGTAGAGTCCAATATGGCAAATGGATCTGCAGCTGTGTCCCCCAGCGGTCGACCTGTGGACGAGTTGCAGCCACATCATAAAAACCCACCCCCGCCCACCGAGTCCCCCATGCCTCGAACTGCTCCATTTACACTAACTGTCATTCAGATGAGGGAGGGTTCTGTTGTTTAAGGCTGCCTCTGACACCATTTATATGAAAAGCTCAATTAAGAGTAATTAGGCGTTTCCAGGCAAAAGAGGTTATTTGCTAACCTAGTGTGCAAAATTTCCCATACAACACGTAGCATTTTAAAATTCACACAACCTGTGGGCCTGTGACACAACAAGCCTCTACATCAAGGAACAAACTGACCTCAAGACCAAACAGCAGCTCGTTTCCTCTGACTTACAATAAATGACCAGGATGATTCAGAACAAATATACTGAAAATGTGCAACTTATTGTGACTGCACTCAACAAGATGCTACAACAAAACAAGTCATCAGCCCAGCTTTAAACAAGAGCTTCACACAGTTGCTGCTGAATAAAAATCTGTGCAGACATCTCAAAGTTTCAGGTTTAAGAGGGGCCAGGTGTGTGTTTTGGTTGTGGCAGCAGAAACATGCCTTTAGGCAGAGCGACCCATTCAGAGACCACAGGAAGCAGGGTCTGGGGAGCATGCAAGCACTTGCTCAACCTAAACTATAAGTGGGGTAAATCCACTGGGGTATGTTCCAAGCTGGAGAACCTGCATTGGGATGGACATTCCTTGGGGTGTGGGGTGTGGGGGGTAGAGAAGGGGGCACAGGTTTCCTAAGTGCTTCATGGAGAGTGGGTTTAAACAAACACACATCACCCACTGTCACTCGAGGGGGGGTGGGGGGTTAAAAGACCCAGGTGATGGCCACATGCTGTGTTATCTGGGTAATGAATTCTTAATGGGGTCCAAGCAAAGTTCAGCACAAGAAGCAGGACAAACTGTGACGCACCGTGTTCAACTTTAAATGTTTTTAATAGCCTCATAGCATACAAACATTCACTGGGGTTAATATAGCTATGTCCGAAAATGAAATGTTTTGACAAAATTAGAGGGAGAAACAAACATGTAACCAAACTGCTTCCCTCCAGGCCCAATGTACGTCATTGACAAAGTTACCTGTAACTTCACTGCCTATACATGAATAAAGCCATATCTGTGTGAAACTAAAGCCTGAGCTAATAGCAGTGTAATAGCGCAGTGTCTCCTGACCTGAGCTGGGGATGTCCAGGCTGTCACACGCCCCTCAGCGTGGGAAGAGCTGAAAACAGCAGCGCATGTTTCCCAATATGAACCCATGTCTACACAGCTGCGAAGGAACTATTACAACCAAAACGATAAAGGAATTAAGTATGTGTGGCTAAGAAGTTGGCTTATGGTAAACGTGGCTAACTTTTTTTTTTTTTTTACCTGCGTCATTATTGTTGTAGAAATTCAGCCAGACTGGTAAAAACTGATATAAACAGTTCACGTTGCCTCCTCGTGCTGTTTCTGTTCAGGGTCGCGCGCAGCTCCCACACAGACCAGATGTGTTATGTATGTATTATAACAAAGTACTCACGCACTGCCTCCTTTTTGGGGTCCAGCTCGGAGCAGATCTGCTGAAGTTGGTTAATCTTACTCTGCAGCCCCCTGACCCGCAGGTTGGTGGATGTGAGGTCGTTCTCCAGCTCCTGGAATATGGAGCAGGCATGTCTGGCCAGGTCGGACAGCTGCCGTAGGGTCCGAGATAGAGCCACATTACTGATGGAGACCAGATCCTCGAAAAGCAGACCCCCCTCATTTGGGATTTGATACCTGCACAGTAACTGAGGTTCCACGACTCGTTTAACAAATGGCATGTTGGTGTGGACCGGGAAATAAATCCAACAAACTTCACCCAAGACTAAACAGAAAGCAGTTCTATCCCCTCGGACCCTGATCCAGTTCCTCAGCGTTCAGCTGCTGCTGATGCCCCCCATCCTTTCATTCGTTAGAGAGGACTGTTGTGCTCCTCGCGGCTCCTCGCGGCTCCACCGGGTCATCTGCTGTCCCAGTGCTAGTGTGTTTTTCACTGCTCCAAAGTAGAGGTGGTTTTTAAAAAAAGCCGACGGGAAGATCTGGAGCGGAGTTCCAGGCTTCCCTGGATCTGGACTCTCTCGCTGCTGTTCTGCCGTGTTGGATTTATGTCCCTCAGGACAAATGAATGCCGTGATCTTGCAACACTTTTGTGATACATTGCAAACACGTCACAGAAGAAGTTTTATGTTAGATTGAATAGATAGATAGAAGAAAATACTAGAGTGCATTAAACATGACCACTGAACATTAGAGATATCCGGTTCAAATCTCTATTGGAATATTTTACAGATAACAGATTGTTTGCAGGAGGTAAAACGAATCACAGAATCAAAAGGAAAAACATTGATTTTAATTAAACTTATGGCTTTGTGCTTTTTGTCCTGTGCAGAGGTGGAAAGTAAATAGTATGCACGTTAATTGAAGTATTGTAATTGAGTACAATTTTGAGGTATTTGTACTTTACTTGAGTATTTTCATTTTCTGCTACTTCATACTTTGACTTCAGTACATTTTTAGAGGCAAATATTGTACTTTTTACTTCATTACATTTATTTGATATTTGAGATACTAATTACTTTTAAGAATCAGATTAATAATACAATATAATCAAGAGACATGATTCATCCTCTGTGAGAAAGTCACAAGCTGCCCAGAAGTATAAAATGCAGTTAACCTACCTTTACCAGCGACAACACTAAATGTGATGTAATTCAGCAATAATTATAATCCAATAATCTGATATAATGTGAAACGTGCCATTCTGCATAATGAGCATTTTTATTATTGGTACTTGATGCAAATTTAGATGCTTATACTTTTGTACTTTTACTTAACATTTTGAATGTAGGACCTTTGCTTGTAATAGAGTATGTTTACACTGTGGAAGTGCTACTTTTACTTCAGTAAAGAATCTGGGTACTTCTCCCACCACTGGTCCTGTGCAGTATAAATATAACATCACTGTCCTTGGTCCTTGCACAACATATCTGAGATTCATGATCAATGCCGACCACGCTCAGAGCACAAACCTCTGCTAAGGCAGTCTGACCCTCATAATATGATTCACTGACCAGGAAACCTACCCTTAGCATTTGGAATCACACTGATATTATTACTATTTTGAAAGTTATCCAAGAAAATCAGTAACTTGGTTATGTCAAAACTGTTGACATCCTACAGAATCAGCAGAGTTTCAGCTACAATTTGATCTTAGTTGCAAGTCTGTAGCATTATTTGTTGTCTCATGGTAGATTAGAGAGTTTTTCATGAGCCCTATACATGTCCGGAACATTACTTGGATCCAGATCTGACTTTGGTGTGTGGTAGATCTTATGTTGATATTATCATACAATTTTTGTCTAAGCTTTGTAGGAACTGTGTATGGAGTTAGAAGCAAAATATTGAAATTGGCTATATCTGACAATGGTGATCAAAGAAGAAGAATGGTAAAGAAACATAAATTCCTTGGTGCAGGTAATGAGGTTGCGTCAGTTAGGCAGAGACCTGACTTGTATTTTATAAATCTGTCGCTTGCTGAAACAAAACAAGACATTTCGGCTCTTGATACCTCTAAAGAAAATTTCTTACTATTTTCTGAGATTTTCTTAGATTAAATGATTATTACACATCAGTCAGCAACAAAAATAATTGTTAGTTGCAGACCTACTTTAACACATTTTCTCATTTTTCAGAGCTGACAGCAGAGAAAATGTTTGTGGATCACTTGGGCAAAAAGGTGGCCCGGCTGTATTATTGGCGAACTGCAGGTTGACATGGAGGGGGGCTGACATCTTCTTTGTTCTGTCTGCCTCACATGAAAGAACATATTTGAATTATTTTGTGTGCGATATTCCCTTGTCACCAAGCAGGTGAAGGTCAAGTGTTTTAGACACAAAGTAGACAGGGTGTGTATTTTAGGGTTCTGTCCTTCCTGATAGCTTACACCCTCTTTAGCAACTTGTATGGCTTATAAGGAAAATGTTTATTTGTTGCTGGGATCCCTATCTAGGTTAATCTTTGCTGTCACCTCTGTAGGCAGACTTGACAGCCTGGGCCGAGCTTCATTCACATGTGCTGAATGAGTGTTTAGCTAAATCCCAGCAGCTGATGGGGCCAGAATCAGCAGAGATGACAGCCTAAAATCCCTTCCTGTGGCCTAGCTAATCTCCACACCAAAAGTGCAACCTTTGCAAAGCCCAGTGTGGGACAAAGAAAAGATATGTCGTCATCTTTGGGTAACGGTGCTGCAACAAAAGGCCTATCTTAAACAGACAAAAGCTGCTAATATTTGCTGTTACAAGAGTCGGCCTTAACTCTTACCTCACCAGATGTTATCCAGGTTACTGAAAAGTTGCACATTTACAGATTATTTACACTATTAGAAGTACCTAATTTTGTTCAATTAACTTTCTGCTTTACTCCAATGAGCATTTGGTCATTACAGCGTTGTTTCTGTTGCATGGATTAATATGGAGGTCTACAGAGGCCCAGTTGTCACTGTCTGGGAGCACTAAATATCACGTCTACAGCTAGATGAATCATTAACCAAGTAGATAATAATAAGCCAGTGTAGGATACCTAGATGGCAATTATATCAAACAGGTATATACTTAAAGGCAACACATGGCCAACACATATAGTTTCCTCATCACATGCAGCTGTCATCTTGAAATGCACAGCAAACACATTTAAGTGGTATTTATAGCTCAGTGAGAATAACTCTGTTGTCTCATTGAATGAGCACACACACTTCTCTCTTGATGCATAGCCTGAAATAAAACCTACAATGTGGGAGCAGATACTGTAAGTGGAGGCAGCAGGTACCGACATGCAGGGCCGTGCCAAATATTGGTTATGGCACAGAGGAGTAACGAGCGCCCTGTTGTCGTCTGGCATCCCGTCTCCCAGAATGAACTCGTTCACTCAAGCTCATTCATTTCAAAGTTGTTCCTAATATTCTTACCCTCTCACGTACGTACCTGGGGAGGACAAGAGACACCTCTGAATATAACGTAGTCCAGTACAACACCACCTTTAGCTGTGACCTCAATAATAAACATAATTGAATTTATGCAATGACAATTTCTCCACAAAGTGAAATATTGAGCTTCATAAACACAGATGTTAAGGCAGAAGTGTTGCATTGATTTGCATACAATTGTACAGGTGTACCTAATAAAGTGGCTGGTATATGTATGGTCAACTGCCTTACAATAGTTGTAATAAAATAATAATAAATGTTAAAAATAAACAACTTTATTGATTTGTTTGATTACTGTCTTCAGCCCAGAGCTCAGCTGTGCATGATTTCAGGTTAATTTACAGTTCAGTGCTCAGATCATTTTAGCAAACATGCAGTGTCAAACATGGCATCGTGTAATGCATCCACTTCATTTACAGTCATTAACATTTAAGATATGTAGGAACCCAATGGTCTAAAACAAACATGAGCAGCACCACAAGTTTGGCAAAAATCACAACCACATCCATTTATACAGACATTGGCTGTTTTGAAAACTATCTTCCAAAACACGAGATGAATATTGTCCTTGTTCCTTTTCTTGTTTTGACCTTTAAAACTGGTTTCGGTTTTTGGAGGTACGTTTTCTCCTCAAACTTGAAATTCAGTAAAATCATTGTGACAGTATGGATACAACAAAGAAGTGACTAATAAAATAATAAATATAAGGGGATTTAAAGAAAAAACAGACTGCTTAAATTAAATATAGAGATAATCTCCACATAAATGTACATATTTAATACAAATCTAGTGTCAAAAGTGTCAACGTTCTCCCTTGTGCTAATGGCCAGTGCAACAGTCAATCCAAATGCTCAGTTAAATCAACTAATTCCTAAAGTAGTTGTTTTGCTAACATTACGTACAACCTTGCAAATGTGTATTTTTTAAATTTACATGGAAAAAGTAATCAGAGCCTAAATGTCATTTTTAGCACCATCACTTGCTTTAGACCATGTGGACACATGAAATACACTGTATACAGCCCATGTAAACTTAAATGTTTCCATAATTAACACAGAACATAAACATGTCTCAAAGTCATGGCAATATGTGCACAAAACTGTTACATGTGTTGTAAGCAAGACAAGTTTTATGGGAGAAAATATCAGTAACTCAAAAGACAACAATAAGTTAGAATATCCCAAGGAATATTTTACAAGTGCTTATCATACAGTGATTAAAAAATGCACAATTCAGTTCGTCAAAACAGCATTAAAAGTAATACAAGGTAACATCTGGTGGAGCGACTTTATTGTTCACTGCAAAGAAATCTAAGAATCACATCCCTATATGTCTACAATGCACCTTTGTTTCTACTGTCAGCCCTTTTTACATTTATTCTGTAATCATTACAAAAGACAACATCTTTGTGTGTCTTGGCTCAAACATTCGTGTCCTGGTGACGCACTGGTAACATGACTCTAACAAGACCTCCGGTTCAATCACGTCGAGGTCAGAGGCCGCAGGAACTCCAGCTGGGACTCCAAGGTGACCCTCTCCTGGTGAACCACCTGGAGCCGACCAAAAGAAAACACGAACTCTGATTACTGCAGTGTGAACAAGAGATGCACCTCAGGCGGTCGTTACATTATTTGTTTTGTTTGCCATGGCACTGGTGGTCTAACTAGAATAAAGCCTTGTTAGGGGCCCCAAAAGGCTACAATGATTATTACACCCCAAAATATGAATGTATCAGGAAATGGATTGATTGTTATAGTACTGTGCAAAAGCTGTAGGCTATCATTAGATTTGTTGTTTTAGCAGTGTTACGGTGACTATATCTAGTTATTTATCAGAATACAACTAGAAAAATATAGGAAACACTGTATGTACACAGCATTATAAACACAAACAAGAATAAAAACAAACAATCTTGACAATCCAGATGTGATATTCAAGCTGAAGAAACATGAAGAATCCAAAGAGGTCAAGAAGAGAAACAGTAAACTGTCAAAATCTGATGAGAAGTTTCTCAGAGTTTCTTAATTAAGAGACCAGAGGAAATCCAGCAAGGACCTGGCTCAGCATCTGGCAGCTTCACCTGGATGCCAGGTTGGTTCTTCCACATACTGAAGAAGCCTGATCAGGAACGGCATTTGTGAAAGGACAGCAGCCAATAGAATCACTAGCTCAGAAGGGGGACAGGGAGAAAAGGCTGAGATATGCAAAGGCTGGAGTGAAGAACGGTGGAGAAGAGTCTTATGGAGTGATGAACCAAATCCTGAAGCTTTTGGGTTCAATCATCAACAGTATGAGAGAAGAAGAGTAGGAGAGAGATGGAAGAATGAATGCTGGCAGCCTTCAGTGAAATATGGTGGAGGGTCTGTCATGGTTTCAGGCTGGGCTAAGTGGAAAGGAGGGTCACACTGAATAAATACTGGTGGCCTAAGACTTATGTACAACTCTGTATATGCAGAAGATATACAACGAACGTCTAGCCCCTGACGTCATCACGGTGAACAAGAAGAAGAAGAAGCAACAAGTTCAGCACAGTGAGGAGATGATACTAAGGAGTGTAGACTCAGTGAGAAGAGTGCCATATGAGTGTAGCAGCAGACGTCCTGTGAAAATGATGAATCCTTATGCAGTCCAGGATAAAACTTTATGGCAAACAGGTCAGGCTGGCCCATTGTGCAGGAGACATACACAAACATCACCATCCTTACAAGGGGAGAAAAAAAAACTTTATGGACAACACACAGCATGTTGCTTTTCTTCATCTCCTTTATGTTCATTAGAATAGTGACAAAAAGTGTCCGCTGTTAATCTATAATGTTTTCATTAAGGTGTCCTTCAAACTGCTATGCATGTCTTTATTCCAGATTTTGCTTTGAATTCATTGAAAAGTCAAGAATGAATTATTCCTCTCCGTGCACTTTTCTTTCGTTCCACACACACCCTGTTGTAGATGCATGCCTGACCAGCCCATGCTCTATTTTGAAGAAGACAGTTGTGAATGCCGGTCGCTGTTTAGCATTTTAATAAGACCTGAGTCTAAATAAAGAGACATATGCCTTTCTCTGCAGAATTCCACAGATGCTTTAAAGAACTAGCAGAATGAAAAAGTACCATAATACTAAATGGGAAAACACTGACATTATAAAAGTGTAAAAGTTAGACATCCTATTGCCTCTTGGACTCTTTAGGTATTTAAGAAATTGTTGCTGGATTTGTCTTTTTTATTCTTCAGTCTCTGTAGTGTTAAAGCCATAAAACTGCTGCATGTGAGCGTGAAGGTTTCACTACTAGATCATTTACAAGGAGAATGAGAGGCATGCAGCATGTGTTCCAAATGTGTGTGTGTGTGCCACAGGCGGCTCCCCAAGGCAAACATCTAAATCTGTACCATTAGTTCAGCTATGAGTGATGGTCAGGGGAGCAGACAGCGGAGCTCGGGGCTTTTCCCCACGTTGGATCGGATGGAGCTTTTGCAGTCTGTTGAAAATCAAACTTCTAACCAACAATTGAGAACTTCTGAAACGGTATTAACATCAGTATGCTCCCGTGGCTGTGATTAAAATGTAGCGTGCAGATCAATCTGTCAGATTTAAAGATACATTCTGGGTGTTTTGTAAGGGCTGCATGGCTGCTTTTGCCATTTCACAAGATCCCCTGAAGCAGAGTCGGGGAATGTCAGAAAGTCCACATACAGTAGATGGACACACACATTCCTTTAGCAAAATACTGTGGTATGGCTGCATTCACAAAATGTTTTTGTACAGAAGAAAGAGAAGGGGGCTGACCTTGAGCTGCTGTTGAAGCTCGCTGTTGAGGCGTGTCAGCACTGCGTTGGTTTCCTTGTTTTTACGGATCGCCATCTGGATGTCCCTCTTCTGTCTGGACAGCAGCCTGGGAGAGTATTTTTTTAAATCAACCTTTTGTCAGGCTTTTAACGCATTTTCTAGATTATGTATCTATCTAATAAAGTGTGGAATCATGTTGTGTAAAGATGGGATGAATGAAACTCTGAAACAAAGGGTTGCTGCACTCAAAGACTGTGGACACCAGAGGGATCAGACCAAAGCACTGGGGATTTACATAAATCAAACTTGGTCACCATTTTCTGACTGACAGTTTGAAATAGCTGTCTAGTCAATAAGGAGCCAGAAGTGCATGTGCTAGAGTCGTTATGGTGGGTTAGGGTGTGCCTTAATGTCTGCTGAATTCCTCTTTCTGGGTGGATTTCAGGGGTTTACAATCACCACACAGTTGTGTACTTTTAAGAAGTTGTCAACTGATTTGATTTGTTTGTCCACTTGTGGGCTGAACATTAAAAACTACAGTGATATACTGACAAAAGCCTGATGAAGTTTTTATGAATAATCTGTTAGCAAACACACCGTGAAGACATATAGATTCATTAACATGTATTTGGATTCATGTGATGAATTTACATCCAACAATCATTCACCGTTTTAGCTCCATTTTGCTCCACCGGCTCCTGAGGGATAACCCTCTGTGGGGTTGTCAGTGAAAACGACTCCTTTCACATTACACACAGTCGTTTGATTCATTGTTAATATTAAAATATTGATCAGTGTGGTTTTAGCAGAAGCCACCTCATAAATGTATTTTTTTGGCTCAAAAACATTTCAGCTATGACCACTAGTTGTATCTATTAATGCACATTGAGATTTAGCTAAAGAGTAAACTCGTTTGTATTTTAGGGTTAAAGAGTGAAATGTGTGACTGACTTTTGAGCAGGTTTGGTGGAGGGAGGAAATGGCATGGTCTCCAGGTTCTGGCTTTCTAGGTGGTATTTCCTGCGAACTGGCTTCTGTGGGGCCTGACTGTGAGAAACACCAATCATGTCCTGAAGGAAATGCAACAAATAAAAATTAACTCCTGATCCCAACAGAGGCCCAGGCACTTCCAATATGAAACCAGCATGGCTCTCACATGTCACTTCTATATATGCAGTTCTGACCTGTTTTGAAACATTTGCTAAGTCTTCATCACTTGGGCCAAATCTAGAACATGGACCCTGTTCTTCAGGCTTGACACTGCTTTCTTCCTGTAACACAGACAAAAGCAAATACATGAGCAAAATTAAATTACACAAGAAAATTAAAAGAGCTCTTCTTAATAGAAATGATGCCCAACATAAGACTGTTGATGTCCTGATGAGGTGGAATGATAAAAGAGAAGCACTAAAAAGGCAGGGTGAAGTGTGCCTGCCCTGACTGTGAACAGCAGCTTCCCTGCAGGAGCCATGATGTGGTACTCTCCAGCTGCAGCTTGCTGCCTGCTCGCTGGCAGCCATGATGGATTCATGCACTTTTATTGCATCTCCTTGCTGTATTTCAGCCATTATTCTCTTCTAGACATAATGTATCATATTGCCACCTGCCTTCACTCAGCAGGGGGTTAAAAGTGCAAGAATGTGAAGACAGGGCCTGCACACATGAAGGTCAGTTTTTGAAATTTAGCTCATAGCAAGACTGCAAGATTAGTTGTTGTTGTAGTAAGAGATAAAGGCATTTCTTAGTAGGCAGCATCTTCAGCATGTGTTCTATTCCATATCATTTCCTATCAGTTAATGTTTAGTGAATTTGATCCACTAATTTCTATCATTTGCTATCTCCATTGTGGTGGCAGTTAAAATGCCTGGTCTTTCCTCATAGTTTATACAGGCCAATGCTCCTACTGTAAACTGTAAGCAAGAAACCTAAAAGTGAAAAAAATTTGCTGCGCTAAGCAACTGATACTGCATCACTGGATGTGAAATACAACCACAGCGTGGAAACATTTATAAAGATACTGTAGTAGATACAACAGTGGCCAGCTGTTTCATGCCAACAATATGAGGCCTCGTGAAGTAGGGTCACTGTCACATACTAGACCTTTTGAGGACAAGAACTTTACAACAGGTTTAATTTAAGTGCTATAAGAGCAAAACAGCATCCAAACCAGGTGAAATTACAGCCCTACATCTCCATGTGGGACTGTACTATAATGGCACAATGACTAAAGTCAGCAAACACAGAGGAAGGGAGCAGAGAGGACTTCGATCTGTTCTAACTCTCTGTCTGAATGTGTTGACTTGTCCAGGGGTTCAATGCAGAATCTCTCCACTCTCTGGAGGACACAGTGAATTACTTAAAGCTAACTGGAGCAAAATGATGAGAAGTAATACTAATTTAACTTAACAACTCATATGCAACTTACTTCATTGCTCTTCACTTTCAGCATTAGGCCATAATGAACAGTGTATGCCTGCAGATGTGAAGTTGTTTTTCTATTCAAGTGCAAATTAACCATTCACTGTCAAAATGCTACATGCTAAATGTTAAGGAAGCTATTGTATCTACACCTATAGTATATTTCACTCATCCATAACATACACATAGGGTATAGCCACCTTTAGAATGGCCCACTACTAATAATGAAGAGTAAACTGGTGATACTGCACAAGCAACAGTGAGGGGAGGAAGGGGGAAGAGAGAGGGAGTAGTAAGAAGGCATATTAAGAGATAAGGACGATAGTGTAAGAGGCAGGATAAGAGTAATTATAAAATTAATACAAAATGGTTGAGAAACTGGGTTTTAAAAAATAACTTTTTATATTAATCAGACTCAAAATGTGCTGTGGTAATTAGCATCTCACTCTTTTATCTTGGTGTCTGACAGTGGTGAAGTTTATCTTATTTTATAATATTAGATTAATTAAATATGGATTATTGCAAGAGAGGAACTATACTGAAGTTAGATTAACTGGGACACAGATACGTTCCACAACCACAGTATATCACAACAGTTTCATATAGGTTGAAGCACTAAGTTCTAGATTCTGAAGAACATGAACTAAATGTGGCTACAAGCTAACACAGCATGGGGGTAGCCTATACCTCCTGGACCAGGCTCCAATGGGCAGAAGAGGAAGTGTTAAATGTGTGGGCCCATGGTGGTTTGGAAAGGACTGTACAAACATAAGGCAGGTAGTACACCATCACGGAATGGTGAGATTTAACCAAGAGAAGACATTCTGGGATCGATAGGGAGCATCATCTAAATGCTGGATCACACTGTATATGAGGCAAAGCTTTTACAATTTAGACACAATTTCATTTAAGCTTTAAATATCAATTGCTACAACAACGAAACAACAATATTAAACATGCACCGGATTGCTGCATGGTGTAACAGGATACAAAGATACATCCACATAAAATAATAAAGTGTCAGGAAAGACAAATGAAGGACAAAGACGATGAGGTTCTAAAGGGCCCTGACTAAATGCAGGGCATGTCACTTTAGCCATAAATAAATCCTTTATGTATTTGCTCGGTTGCAGCCCACGATAAACTGTTCACTGCTGTCACAGCCTTTGAGTTCATCTGTGTCTTGAAATAGAGGCTCGTATATCTGATAAACATGACCTCGGTGACACATTTATGGCGCAGTGTCTGAGATGAAAGGTGGAAGATAGGTGGGCAGAAAATGCTGACCATCTGCAACAGAAATTTGAGTTTGACTGCTGATTTTTTTCTTCAGTTTGAAATGACAAACCTGCTGCTTGCATGTTTGCAAATAAACAACTAAATGAATAAAAACAAATCATAGTAGGAACTTAGATTTTCTGCTCACTTCTTCTCTGAAGAGACTGAAGTTGGCAAAGTTTGGCGGCTGCACTTTATTCTGGGGAGTTACGTCCGAAGCATTAATAAAATGAGGCACCTGATGAGAAAGATGATAGGTACTGATTAACTGATGAAACATTTGTACATTTAGAGTTTAGAGGAACAAACAAAGATTTTGTTCACTTGATAGAAGAGCACACTAGTACGGGTTACTGCCATTTACCTGTGAGGCTGATGGTCTTGGAGGGAGGGCGGGAGGATGTGGCAACCATCCGCTTTTTATCCCTGAAATTTAGATCACATTTTACTAAGCTATAATGTACTGTGGCTTTATTTCTATGTTGCTGTCAGAAGTCATATTTCACAAATAAACCACCCATATTTCCAAGTGAGAATCTGGCTTGACTTGTCATACTAAACAATATAGACACACCTATCTCCACTTCCCTTTTTGCTCTCCCATGAAAGGAGAACTATCACAAACAAAACACAATTACTCGGTTACAAAATGCACCATAGCTCCAGGACGTTCATGCTGTCAGCATGTAATATTGTGAGAAAAGATAAATGAAGACATGACCACAGACTGTAGATGTGAATCGCACCTGGAGCACCCTGCTGGACAAGCTTGTTGAGGTCCAGTGAGGAGGCTCTGGAGTGGGTTTTCTGGGGACGAGGAGGAGGGGTGGGAGGCTCCTCTGCCTTCTTCATTGCATCTTCAATTGAAGTGCTGGAGTAGGACCTGCAGGTGAGAGCATTTTGATGGAAAAACAAAGAATATAACACAGTTAATGAGCAGTTCAGGAGTTTTAGATAGTGTTTCATTTCCGTTTTGCAACAGAAATAGACTGATTGTCACCTCGGTCTAGTTTTTGTCCTCGTGTTGGGGTCCAAACGCTGGTGTGGTTCTGTGAAGAAGAATGCAATGAATGAACAACATCAGCATGTCAGGTTTTTGCTTTTCATTGAGCTGTTGTAAATGAGAAGCAGCTACTTCCCTTTAGAACCATAAACTCCAATTTAATTTGTGTCAAGTAGCTCAATCAGCATTACACATGCACACTTTACCTAAGCCATTTATGTCATGCGGCGTCTTTGCAGCTATTTTCATTACCAAAATATAAAATACTCTGACATGCTTGAATATTTCCATGTGCTTACAGAATGAGTTTATGTACAGGAACAAAGTATCAGCTTTAACTTTCCCATGCGAAAAAGAGATTTAATGTCACCTGGCCTCTCAGGAAAAGAGCTGAAATGTAGAGACCGTTTCTCTGGGTTTGTTGCCCGCCTCTTCAAACTTGTATCTGTAGACAGTTATGAAGAAATCAGCAGTAGGACAGGAAGAGTACAGGCTGGGATAACAGCACTATTAGGCCTACAAAATATGAATATATCTTTATCTTCCATTCTTTATGTGATGTTGAGTAGGACTGTTATGCATGACCTTTGTCCATTTGTTTTATGCATATCTGTGCATGTTGGGATAGCAGTACAAGGAATTTATGTTGTACATTAAAATTTATTATATGTGGAAGATGTTTTGCTGACATGTTTTATTTCCAAAATCAAAAAGAAAGTCTTCTGATATTGAAAGATTAGCTGTGCTCTCTGTGTGCCATGATCCCACATATCCAGATAATGTCACTTTAGCAGAGCACTTGGTTGACTTAGAGGAAGTACATGTGCGTTGCATCTGATTTTAGAACATAATGTTGTGAGCATGTTTGGATTAAGTGCTCCAAAAACTTAATAATAATAATAATAATAAAAGTATTATTTTTACCTTGTTTATAGGATTCCTCTTTCATATCCTGTTTTGTCGTGCCGAGACTTGGATGAAGCCTCTTTATAATGATAATAATAATAATAATAAAATTATTATTTTTACCTTGTTTATAGGATTCCTCTTTCATATCCTGTTTTGTCGTGCCGAGACTTGGATGAAGCCTCTTTATAATGTTTTGATCCTAAAAACATAGCAAAAAGAATCATCCACTGTATCATTGAGAACAAAACAATAATATAATATAGTGCACTCCAAGAAGTACAAGCTTATGCTCTGTGTTTAACAAGCTGATTGGGATGCACTTGCACTGTTGCTGCAGCCTAATGTTCAGCTTGTTAGTGCCCCCTAAAGGCACCAAAGAGAGACTCCACATTAACATTTTGAAAGCTGAGAGCTTGGTTTACCATCTGACTGGGCCTTGGTTTAGTATCCTTAAAGACAATAAGAGGCTCTGCACTCTGCAAATCAAGGCACAGTTTAAAGAGCATAAGTCTAACAAGACAAACAAACTAGCATTTGTGCATGTTCTAGATGTCAGAGTCATGATTGTGCTTCACTTACTTCAGGAGTATTTGGTATGTCCTCTTCCTGTTGTGTGAACCCTGGCCTCAGGGTTGGAGGAAGGCTCTCTGGCAGAGGGTAACCATTCTTACGTGCCACAATCAAGTGAAAGGCTGTGCAGAACTCAGAGAAAGTGAGAGCTCCATCTCTATCCACATCACTCAGCTCCCTTAAAAAATTAGTTTAAAAGATGATGAATATCTGCACAACCTGAGCAGAGCTGCAGACTTATGTCTTAAACAGTAATCCTAATTATTACATGCAAGTTATCACTAACGAAGATGCGAGTATTTTGATAATGTTTTATTTTTGCAGGTCCATAATTTCCAGACAATTTCCTAATTATTTAAAGTTTCCAGGAAGAAGAGATACTCACTTTAAACCCAAGTATATAGTCATATAATTCACTGACAAATGTACCATTTTCCCCACTATTTCCACAGTCAGCCACATACTGAGCAGAAGACTCATTAGTGTAAATTAATTCACAGTTTATGAAATGAAAATGCTCTCTATTTCACCAAGGATTTGGGCCAAAATATAGGACAACATGACAGGAAATTATTTAGAAACTACAAACTTTTAAAACAAAATGTCTGGATAAGACAATTTTTACTTTGCCTCTTAAACATGTTACTGTATTGCGGTATAGCATTTACTGTCCCGACAACATTTAACATGTACAGGCACAACTTGGTGTGAAATGCTTCAAGGTTACAGATTTGCTAATAATTATTAATAATGAAAATTAAATTATGACATACAATTAATTATAAATAGAGAAATCTGAAACATATGCTAAGCTAAACTAACTGTAGCTGGTTAGTTTAGCTTGTTATCTTGGGACACAGCCAGGCTAATGGTTTTCTCCTCTATCAGTCTTTATGATAAAATAAGCCTACCAATTGCCAGTTAGCTTAGCTTTATACAAAGTCGGGAAACAGGGAGGAAACCACTAGGCAGGATCTGTCCAAAAGTCACAAAATCCACCTGGCACCATCTCTAGAGCTCTTTTGTTAATCCGTACAAAAGCTGGAATGTTAAAAAGACACATTGTGGTGTAGTTGTGTTAGCTCTGGACAGAGTCAGGCTAGCTGTTTACTCCTGGTTCCAGTCTTTGTGCTAAGCTAACCATCTCCTGGCTGTTGTTTCAAACTTTTCATTCTATGACATCCTATTAAATAATTCATATTTTAGAATACAAGATGATTGCAAAATGATATATTTTCCAATTAAAAAGTCTTTTTCTACACAATAAATTAAATGTATTATTTGTTTGAGGATGAAAGTACAATACTGGTGTGCATTTTTCAAATAAAATGAGGCCTCTGCCTGCTTTGGCAGGCAAGCTGTGGTGCTTGGCCGATAAACACTCAGCTGACCACAGAGGAGAACAAGGACAGACAGCACCATGAGGCAGCACTTACCATATGTGGGAAAGCTCTGGTATTGGGAGCTTGGATTTTGTGAAAAAGTTCTTTGCAACAGTTCCTAGAAAAAGCAAAGAGAGAATAGTTTCAAGGTGATTCCCCCCAATTTAAGCAGGAAGGGTGGGGGTGGTGAGTGGGGGATCCATCCATACCCAGGATCAGAGCCCCCAGGTCAGGCTGCAGACTTTTGAACTGATTAGTGTAATACTCCAGCTGTTCCTCCGTCATCCTCCAGGGGTCATCCTCAGAATAGGCCACTACACCCTGCTGGTCCAGCCTCTCTGCTGATGAAACCTGGGGAGTTGCACAGAAATACAAAAGTATTAAGTATTATAATAAACATTTAATTAATGAGCTAAAGAAATTTATAAGATAATTAATTATACAAAATCTGGCTCCACCCGAACCACAGCAGGGTGCTCCACAGTGGGCTTGGTCCCGTAGTTACTGGGAGAGGAGTGCTGCTCCAGCTGAACGCCTGGCCGTGAAGAATGTTTGCTTTCATAAGCTGCAGGATAGAAAAGAAAAACACAGCGTTGGTGGAGGAGAAACCTGAAGCCAGCATGCAGTTATTTCCTACCAATTAGGCCTACACCTAAGACATTAGCATAAAAAAAAAAAACAAAGCCCTTGAAGCTTACATGAAAGCAGCTATTCTATCCCTAGAGTTCCTACAAAATGTCAAATTAGAGCAGTGTGTTTAATTATATTTGTAGAGTTTAGCAGCACTGTAAGACTGAAACTGGTCTTACTCATCTGTGAGCCTGCTCCATTTCTCTGTTTGGTGTACGAGTAGCTGCGGTAGGTCAGTGGAGAGCAAGGCGGTGAACTGCATGGTGATCGTGCCGGGGACCAAGGTTCCTTTCAAAACAGGAACACAATAATTGTCATTTCACATACAAAAACAACAAGACTTCTACAGTAGTTACTCCAAGGAACATACATGACAAATTTAGGGAAACTCTCCCAATAGCTAGCACAACAGTGTGACTGGGTCACACACTTTCAGTGGCACATTAAAGTTCTAAGGTACTAGTTCCACTTCATGTGCTTTACTGCTGTTAGGTTGTTTTTTAGTTAGATAGATATTCAGAGATTTGTTGTCTAGTAATGTTAGTGCAGACAGGGTGACTAGCTTAGGCTGTTAACTATTCAGCCTGCAGTGCAGACTGCAGGCACGCCAAGGTTACAGGAAAAGAGCTGTTAGTGTCAACTGTAATGCTAGTCTTAATATTTGTCTTAATGTGTAAGGTTATGTCCAATTGTTTTAGATACACACCACGAAAACAACAGCCACGCACCTTGACTTTTCCTCATGTTTTGGCTAAACGTTATAGCAGCTGCAAGGCTTGCTTATCGGGTGACGTCACGGTTCGACAGCCCAGAAATGATTAATATTGTATAGCAATGCTTGGTTCGGGGTCTTTTCTGCTTCCGGGCTGCTTTGGCAGGCTGGGGGTTGGAAGATCTCTGGACTGGAAGTGTGAATTCTTGCCTGTGCCTCTTTGAATAAACCAGCACGGTTATATTTTTATATACTCAAGTGGTCTGAGTCGTCCCTCTGAGTTCCTGGTTTGAAAGAACCGGACGAGGCTTTATAATGGTTTTCAGCCTTTACTGCACTGAGATCTGGTGAGGGTGGAGGCGTATATAAACTAGCCATGTTTCAGCAACTATCCTGAGACAGTGGGTGTGTTCCATTTGGCAGTGCCGATATGCCGCTTGTTATGTAGCGGCAAGGGTGGAGAAACTCTTTTAAACAGAGTGCAGGCAGCACATGAGGCGGTGATATGAAAATTGGTTATCCTTTCCTATTAAGCAACGTGATGTCTCTGCTTTTGAACACAATGTGAACAGCTTATATCACAGGCTGAATACTGCCCCGTAGAGCACAGATACCATGACACCATCAAAATATTACGTGTGATTTTATGGATTTTAATTCATTCAATCATGATATTACACAATCTAGGCTAAGGAATGAATTGTCAATGTCAGCATGATATTTCTAAATATTCAAATGTTTCTGACTCATAATCAAAAGCTGTGAGCTACTGGGAGGATAGGGTGCCCACATTTTCTGGCCACAAACAGGCTGCTGTTCACTGTTCGATTGAACTCCATGTGCTCTTTTGTTGATTTGCTGCAACTTGCCGTGGCATCAGGTTGGCACAAACGCATGTGTTGTTTCATGCACTGAACTTAAATGGAATGGAAACCACACCCGTCGGGCACAAACTGGCATTGTGTGGGTTGGGTTTTGCAGCACACACAACGGTGCATCCACCTGGAAGTTGCTGACTGAAAACAGGCAGACCCTGCCCCACAGAGGCAGGATAACTATAGTTTGTTAGCTGGGTGAAACTTGGGACACTTTATTTAAAACCACGTTTCTTTTTAAAAATAAATTCCAAGATAATATTTTAGCAATCTTCCCATTAATGCATAGCTGACATTATGGATACAGACAGCAAAATGGTAAATGGACTGTATTTATATAGCGCTTTTATGCACTGGCCAAAGCGCTTTACAGGGAGATTATACACCATTCACCCATTCACACACACACATTCACACACCGATGACGATAAGGCTGCCACACAACGGTGCTAGTCAAGCCACCGGGAGCAATTCGGGGTTCAGTGTCTTGCTCAGGGACACTTAGGCATGTGGGGAGACCGGGAGTCGAACCACCAACTTGGTGGTCAGAAGACGACTTGCCCTACCTCGTGAGCCACAGCCACCCCAAATGTAGGGAGAGACAAAGGTCCTCGTTTGGAATTGCACCAGGGATGCTGCAGTTATCTGGTTTGCATCCTATACGTCACCAGGATGGGTCCGTGTTGCAGTTTTGAGGGAGAAATGCAAAGTTATATTGAGAACCTAATGCTGTTTTATTACATGTACTGTATGATGACGTGCACTCGGTAAACAATGACAATGTTTTGAAAAAATATTTGGGGCATCTTACGGATTTATTAGAAATCTGAAGAGAAATTACAAGAAATGAAGGGGAGAGATGAAACAAAAGTTTATGGTCAAACATAAAGCATGGACACCGTGGTTCATGGTTAGCACCTTAATTCATAGATCATGATGCCACAGATTTTATAAAGTCTGTGTTCTGAGATTCCTTTCCGCTTATGACTGTTGGCACACTTGTAGCTGCTTTGGCCAGTCATTCTTTAATCTCTCATCAATGAGGCCTTTCTGCTCTGATGATTATAGATGACTGGATCGCACCACTGTGGGTCAGCTCTACAATCCTCAGCATGGCACCCAGTGAAGGTATCGTAACAGTGATCCTTAGTTTCATCTAACTCAATTCCATTTGTTTTCAAGCTGAAGGTAGAGCTGATCAGAAGCCTTACACAAGCATACCTTCTCTACATTCGCCTCCAGGTGTCTGAGGTTGCTCCTGTCTGTGGAAGTCCAGGACACAGAACCAGGCGCAGTCCCACACTGAGACCCCTGAGTGTCTATGCTTGTTGAGTATCGCATCTCTGGTTCACTGTTCAACCCAACAAATCTGGGCAGAGGTAGATCTATAGTGACAACATAAGAATAATCATGATTCTTAATTACCATGCTAAATTTCCTTTTTTCTCTGCCAAGTTTTTTTAATTCTTGTCTGATTGGCCTCTTTCTCTGTGATGACCTTTGATACAACTAGAATAAGACTGAAGGTATTAATCAGGATGGACATCTCTGTTGAAAAGAGCTACACATGTGAAATTCTCATACTTTTCGTAATAATACACCAAGATATCATGTGCTATGCAGAAAACACATTTTTTTCTTTGGCCAGGGCGTGACCGATTGTGTGCTCGTGTAATAAGGGCAAACCCAAATAGCCCTTTCCACACAACTTCCCTTTCATCCAGATTACACCAAATCCTGCCATGTTAAGATAATCTCCTGATCCCCTGCTGCTCTGGTAAGACGCACACTTACTGGCTGTTATACTCTCTAGGTGGATGGGCAGACCAGACTGGGCAGCGGCGAGCAGCTTCAGGCCCACGTAGAATTGAGGTGTGCCAAAGTACCCCTGACGCTTTGCTCCACACACCTCGGTCACCTGAAACAGAACGTTTAGAAACATTTTCAAATCAAAGGACAAATATGGACACATTACCGTAATCCCAGCTTTCCTGCTGCCTGTGGTGCGTTCCTCTTTTCAACATACACTAATCTTAAGCAAGTGATTATTTTACACCCTGATCAAGTTCAGGTCAAAATAAAGGCGCTATAAGAATAAACCCATAAAGAACAGTATGTAAGGGATAAACACCACAGTGGGGCCTGTTGATCCACTACTCTCTTGATCAGAGGTAGACTGCTCTGGGGGAACAAAGAAGATTATGTTTATGCAGGACAATCTTGGAACATTCCGCAAAATATAACAAAAAAAACCATTTCTTTTGAAAAAAGTAAAGCTGAGTTTATTGTGTCGATGTGAACCAAGCTCTGCTGTGAATAAAAGCACATGTGGCTCTTAAATACAATACTGAAACAAAGGGACCCTGAATAACAGTGATCCTTTTCTGTCATGAGACGTATTAATGCTGGTTTACCTCACACACATGCTCCCCTAGGAGTCCTACAAACCAACCAGCATCTCTACACTGGAATACTGACCTTCTCCATTTTACTGTTTGCTACTGAGTTTTGGATAATCTGCTTAAACACAAATTTCAATAAGAATATGCATGTAAGCATAAGGCGGCACAGAAACACGATGGTTAGCGCCGTCGCCTCACAGCTACTGGGATTGGCTCCAGCCCCCCACGACCCTATTCAGGAATAAGTGGTATAGATAATGGATGCATGGATTTAAGTATAATATGACCTAAAATATTAAATCTAGACTTTTACAAGTTGCCCCTCTATAAAACAAGGCTTGTTGGAAAATGAGCAGATCTGTTTTACTGCAGAGAGTTATGAAGCTACTGGCTGTTAGCTTAGCTTAGCACAAAGACTGGAAACAGGGGGAAACAAGTAGCATGTTTGCGTCCAAAAAAGTAACAAAATGTCCCTACCAGCATGTCTAAAGCTCAATAATGAGCACACCATAAGTTGTTTGTTTCAACATTACAAAACCAAAGTGTGAAATTTATGTTGTGGTTTTACAGGTTAAGCTAACCGACAGCTGGCAGTAGCTTCATATTTACTATACAGGCATGAGAAAGGTATTGAGCTTCTCTGCTAACTCTGGGTAACACAATGATTAAGTGGATTTTTCCCACAGCTAACCACTGGTCCCCCAGACAACCAGGGTCCACAGACCCCCAAAGGCTCTGAAGCAGGTGACTATAACAATTTTGCCCTTGCCTGACTGGTGCTTCACTAACCCATAAACACCCTCATTAATGTTTGTTATAGAGAAGAAGATTTGCTCTAACTCAACAGTGAACCTATGTTCCCAGTTTTTTATATCAGATCCATCCAAGGACTGTACCAATGATAATTCCAGACACACATATTGTTAAATTAAAAGGAGTGTGCCCAGGTCGATCTTTTGACAACACAAGGACGTCGTCTAGACTGTGCTAATGTCAGAACAGAGAGGGTGACTGACAGATGCCTTCATCATCTTGTGGCATCAACAGATTAACACCGGTTACATAACATTCACAATTTTTTCAGCACAAGTACCCAGAAGCCCACTTTTAAGCGAATCAGTGGAGCGAGTGTTGTACAAAACCACATGCAGCTTTATTGTCATAGGACTGTCACAGCACATTTGCATGTACAGTATGTGTTTGAGTTATTAATGACAAGGGTGCCGTTAATACTCACTGTCTAAAAGGGTTGATGGGTGTGTGGCTTATATCACCTTATGTGGCCTTGTTTCTGCTTGATCTGCATTGTGTTCATTCACCGGCTCTCACAAAGACGAGACCCAGAACAAGTGGGCCAGCGAGTGGCTGCACAGACAGTGGAGCTCAGGTCTGCCTGGGGTCAGCAGAGAAAGACTGATCATAAGATTGTTTCAGGAACAACAGTGAAGGGGTAGAGGAACCAGACTGGCAGGTTAGCTCTGTGGCTAGAGGGCGAATCATTTCAACGCACGTAATGTCATCACTAGGGTGACTCATAAATCACATGACTTGCGAACAATAAATATCAGGAAACCCAGTCTGAATATCAGCCATGTCAGTGTGTTTAATCAGAGACACAGCAGAATTACCAGCACAGCTGCCCCTTCAACACATCACCCCTGTACTAGCAGGGAAACAACTGAAATGTAAAGTAACAAACAATTCAAAACTACCCTGCATATCTCATGTCGGTATTTGGCAGCACACACAGTATTACTTCTGAAGTATTGTTGTGCCTTTTGGCAAAGAAGTAACTATGTACATTTACTGTATCTAAATACTGTTTAAAGATCTTGCTCTTTACTTGAGGTCAGTGATTAGTCACTTTAATTAATAATTTGACAGGAAATTAACCAGCCACTATTTTGATGATCAATTACTTGTTTCAGTCATTTTTTAAAAAGCAAAATGTCCTATGAGAAATTGTGAATAATTTTTCACTTTTTTTTTTTTTATTTCATGGACAA
This sequence comes from Monopterus albus, assembly GCF_001952655.1. NCBI lineage: Eukaryota > Metazoa > Chordata > Actinopteri > Synbranchiformes > Synbranchidae > Monopterus > Monopterus albus. Next base: position 2,196,903 of record NW_018127941.1, on the reverse strand, counting down.
TTAATCAAATGAATAATGTCTGGATGAAGTGAACATGAAAATAGCTGCCTGAGTATTTCCATTTTCGTGCTACTTTACAATGTTACTCCACATTTTCTTAAGGAAATATTGTACTCCACTACATGTACAGTATCTAAAAGAAGCAGCTATTTGTAAAAAGGTCTGAATACTTTTCCCCCAACTGCAAGCAACACTGGCACTACCAGAGCTGACACCACAAAAACTCAGACCACACCTTATTCACCCAGACAGGTTCTGCAGCCACCTGTCACCAAACCCAAGCACAGAGAGTTCTGGATAATTCTGGAGGGTTTTTTTAAAATCATGTTTACATGATAAAAACATTATGGGAAACACTTGCGTACTTGCCAGCGAAAGTCATCTCAGTCAGTAACAACGTGACCCAAAGTCTGTACTTGAAGTCCATGTAATAAGCATAAAATTGATCTCATTGCAGAGCAGGGTGTTGGAGGCAGAGCCTCCCTTTTAATGACTGTTGGCC
>NW_018127941.1:2186437-2196366 GCF_001952655.1 Monopterus albus | reverse complement strand
CTACTACTCATCTGCTGTAAGCACAGGTTAGACATGGAGAGCCTTCTTCTGTAAGCCTGGACTATCCAGATGAATCCGCAAAACATACCTCTATATACAGGACATGATGGTATATCTTCTTTTTTTGATACAACAGCACAGACAGTATTTACAGTAAAGAAAGGTCTGTTCAAAACGTTCCTTCTATGTCATCATACATCCTGGAGGAAATCCACAGTCTAGGATTCTCTGATTCTATGTGACATAATGACCCAGAAGTCAGAGCGGAGTCCAAAAGTGAGCCTGCAGGCATCCTGCAGCAAAACACAGCCCAGAAGGCCGTGTGTCAATCACCGTGTGGTGGCAGCCATCCGTGCTGGACAGGAAGGAAGTGGAGCTCGCTGCCAAACTTCCTGACACACACACAGAGACACAATAGGCTGTGATCGCCGGGAGCCAGCCCCGCGGGACAGAGAGTGGTGTGACCAGAGGCGGCAACCTGCTGCGTTAATCTAAGCTGGAAAAATAGGCTTCTATTCCTGTGATGGGTCAGCAAAATAGCTCCGACTCAGTAGTCCTGTGTTAGAGCCGATGAAAAGCAGTCGAGAACTAGCCTACTAATATACTGTCAAGCAAAAAAAACAAAAAACAAAAACATTTTGTTCAGTTTTAGATTCTTTTCAAAACTGCAGATTCTTTTAATTAGTATGAGTTGTGCCATTCATCAAGTGCAAATCATTTCTATTCAAATTACAGACTTAATACAACTCTGTGCAGCTTTTGCTGAACAGAGACTACTATGGCCATGAGTAGCACTGATAATAATGATACATTCTAAGACATACACCTACACAAAACTCAGTAATGTCTTTTGAACATCTTATTTAAGTTTGTTAACATTATAAGCTACTGGTCATACCAATCCAACTCAGTCTGCAGCATTCAAACCTCTGAGTGACCTGAACTGAGAAAGGTGCATTTTGCTGCAATAAGTGCATGTAATGGCAGGTAAAGTCCAGTCACGGTTTGCCAAACTGTTAGCCGCAATGCCAGAATGATCAGTCAGTTTATTATGCAGTTGATCCACAGACAAAATTAACTCGCAACTATTTTGCTGATTGCTTAATATAGTAAATAATTTTAATTTTCTAGCAAACATGTAAAACTGTTGCTGGTTCCAAACCATGAGGATGTGCTGCTTTTTTAAAATCACTATCTAATAAATGATCTTTAGGTTTTTGGCTGGATACGACGATTTTTAATGCGGCACCTTGAGCTCTGGAAAACTGTGATGGACATTTTCCACTATTTTTCAAATGTACAGACACAACAGTTAATTAGTAAATTGAGAAAACAATTCTGGTTTGTGACCACAAGCCAAATATGTGATAAATTGGCTAAAATAACAAAAACAATAGTGTGATCCCTCAAAGAGAGAGGATTTTGCTGACCCAACTCTGGAGGCAGGTGAGTACAACACCTACAACAAGTTTAATACAAAGAAATTATACTGACCACAATAGCCAATTATGTGAAGTCAGCAGAGAATGATCTATGTGTGGACCACCAGTATTGTGTGTCTGTATTACAGTAGTACGCACATGAAATGCCATTTGTATCTCCAGTTCAATTCTTCCAACTAAAAGAGCAACCTAAAACCTCTGTAAAATCCATTTTCTCTCCTGAGGACCAGGGGACAACAACCTGGACTAAATTCAAAGAAGAGACAGCCACATGCACTGCAGCAAGCAAAAGGACTGCCTTGCAGTGGGACAGCAGGGGTGTGAAACCTCTGCCAGACACACACCATCCACCAGAAAGACAATTCACAGATCAAACAGGATCTGACAGACCGTTCAGACCCTGCTCAGTGTCTCCTGCAGATCGCCGAGGTCTGGGAAGCAGCAGCCGCAGCTCTCAGCCCTTCACACCTGACAACGTGATGACCAAGCAGGCGTAGATACTCACTTTATGCAAGGATTCCGGAGGTAGCTGAGACGCCTTGAACAGCTCCGCCACTTTGCTGGACGACAGGTTTCCTGAAGTGTCACCTTGGCACAGACTGTGGAGACCTGAGTAATATCTCTGCTCGTGTTCATTCAGGGAGATGAAACTCCCTGCAGACGCCACACCGGATTCCTGATCCATTCCCGGGGCTGGCGAGTGGAGAAATCACTGGAGAAGCACTACAAGCAAACAGATCGATACATCCTGCTCCGGACACCGGCTCCGGTTTCAAGTCGGAACAGGCGGAACTGGCAAGAAGACAACAGTATCGCCTCCGACAAGCGTCTTCCCCGCGCTCGACTCCGGCTCATCCACTCCCACCGCCTATTATGGCTGATTGTGGTAGTACCGGCCTGAGCCTGCTGGGGGCGGTAGAGCACAGGAAGGGGGCATTGTCTGGGAAAGAAGAGGCTCCTTTATTTCCCCCGTACAATGAAATGCTGACTTGATTTATTTTTTCCTCAGAGGGGTCACTGACGTGTCATTGTGCCATTTTCAGCTTCCTCTTACTGCAGCTGAGCAGCATTTAAGTGTTAGTTCATTCTTAAATCTGGATCACACTGTGCAAGTCATTGCTTTTCTGTGTAGCCTACTAAAAGTAAACTGAATGTGTTTTCACTATAACATCATTATTAATGTAACACCACACTGTTGTCTAAAGTACACACTGAAACCAGTTATTAGCCAGAGACAGAAGTGAAGGATGTTTAAAAGAAGGATTGTGCTAGAGAGAATGTTGTGCATTATGATGTAAAGTGATACTGTGGAACCTTTGAAATAAGAAATAAAACGCTTCCCCATTCATAAATGAAAAGTTGAATTCCTAAGCAATAAAACACTTAATTTAATAGATTAAAAACTTAGCCACACTCAAGGGTTTTGGTTAATATTATGTTATGTTAGCAAGCTTTAGTTAATGTTAGCAAACTAAAGAGATTGCTTAGACCTTTTCTGACCCTCTACTTTTGCTACTGTTACAGTAGCATTTAGCACATATTCCATAACTTCGTGCAGTAGCTTTGTTTAGGGAAAAAAAGCATTAATTTTGGACTAAGGCATTCTCCTCCATGTGTAGACCCTTGGTTCTCTCGTCTTCACTAACCTTTTTTTAAATTACTATGATTTAGAAAACAAAAAGTCCAGCACCACTTGTGCTGTTTTCAGCAACATTAATAACACGACCAACACATTTCTTCTTATTAAAGTTGCTCAAAACACTGCAAGTGTTCCTGGACCTTTGGTTTCCACTGGACCGTTTCTTTATTCCTTGTCTGTGCACCTTGACAGTGGGTCAAGTTGTGCCAGAACCTTCAGCTGTATCTGGAAATTACTATGACTTAAAATGTGTTTTGGACTTCCTCCTATGGCTCACAAGCACTGGATTCATAATACATCTGGACAGTGTCTTTATTAGACTTACACTGTCAGGTAAAATCTCTGATGACAGATTCAAGGTAATATTTTCAGCAATATCTTTGTACATCTCTTTAAGGACCCACATAAGAAATAATTTGGGCAGGTGTTCATGTACACTGCTCAAAAAATAAAGGGAACACAAGGGAAAATAAGACATTCAACTATGTAATGAACAAGGTATTTAATAAGAATATTTCATTCATTCAGATCTAGGATGTCTTATGTTGTGTTCCCTTTATTTTTTTGAGCAGTATATATCTAGATAGGCTATGTTTTGGTAATATTGCTGCTCATTTTTTTGTAAAGCTGTGTCAGTTTGAATGTATACACTGTTCAGCTGTAAAAGAAAAAGGATAAAAATACATTCAAATGTATTTTTAAAAAAGACAAAGGGATGTCTAATAAAGAAGTCTTAATACCTCTGTTATGCCTTTACTGCCATCATCTGTTCAGCAAAAATATTTGCAGTCAGTAGTATTATACCAAAAGCAATTTACAATATGTAGAAATCAGTGAAAACAAAAAGAGACCAATTTTTTTAAAATCTCATTTTATTAAAATTGTTCACTTTTTCATATTATGGAATGACTCTAAAATTGGAGAGTGACGGATTTATGTATTATGTTTTCCAAAACAGCCAAACTGTGGACAAAAGAGAAAAGAACCATTTTGTTAAAATAATCAGTCAGAGGGTGGGTGAGACTGTGGACAATGGTTTAACTGGGCTTGTATTATATTGTAAATTTAAGATGTGAAAGATGTTTTCATATTGTTTCAGCAGGTTTTTTTTTATGGAAAATCACTTATGACATAAAATGTCATAAGTGATTATAGCTTTATTGTAAGCAAAGTGCACAGTTTAACAATCATGTGGATTTTACAAGGCAGACGCTGCCTGTTGTCAGACCTAAATAGCAAACTTTATCTCTAGTGCCCTGTGTCAGCTTAGTTTCTCATAAATGACTGTGTCAGGCATCACTATATATGGTTGAACAGTTAACCAGACTGCAAGGTTGTCGGGCAGAATGGATGATTAACCCTAAATCCTGTATTCTTCTGTTCTAGGAGGGATTTACTGTTCTCTGCTTCTTTCACCTTCGCTTGGTGAATGTCTGCTGGTGGGGGCTGGGAAAAGGACCACTGTAAGGTGGACTGTTCAGCCAGTGAACATAATGAACTTACTGGGTTATGGGAGATTTGGTTTAGATTATTCAGCATTTTAGTGACTAAATGGCGTAATAGGGTTAAGGTTAGGCCTGCTACCCATGTTTAGGGAGAACTGAGAATGCAGCACAACTTGTATTGAAAATCAGCAGTTGGCACTTTAAAGGAGGCATAATGCATACTGACCTGAATATATCTGAGGTCAGAACATTAGAATCCTGTAACCTGGATCTGCCAACTCAAGTTTTTGCCCTACAAGGAATGGGATGACACTATTCTTTTACTTTACCATTGAACAGATATTGTAAGATATGGCGTTGAAAACTGGGGAAACACTTACAAAAGCTCACTTCAACCATTGTATATATTACAAAAAAGAGCGATAAGAATTGTGCATAAGATGGGGTACAGGGATCACACCAATGTAGCTTTCATACAGTCTAAATTGTTAAAAATTTTTGATTTAGGGGAATATAAGACTGCTGTGTTTATGTATAAAGCCAGGAACAATTTATTACCTGGTGGAATTCAAAAACTATTTAATGAAAGGGAAGGGGGATACAATTTAAGGGGTCAGTTAAATTATAAAATTCATGCTATACGTACAACCAAAAAAAGATTTTGTATTTCCATAAGTGGGATAAAACTATGGAATAATTTAAGTGTAGACATAAAAAATAGTAATAGAATTGATGAGTTTAAACAAATATAAAGGTATGTGTCAATCAAGATATGGGCAAGAACAGGCTTAATGATTAATTAGATGGAACATTGTGGGTGTGGTGTATGAATGTTAACACTGTAATAATTCTTTAGTATATTACTTGTGTGGTGTAGAGGATAATTATTTATCTAGAGATATTGCTTAGGACTTAAAAGTTGTAAAATGATGTCATGGGGTAGGACTAGATAAGTCTGACTTCTTCCTACTCCATTCAAGCATGTACTAGGTATAAGCAAATTGATATTGGATTATTATTGCTGGATATGTGGGAAATTACATGTGTTGACATATCAACAGTTTTTACATGCTTGAATGAATAAATCAAATCAAATCAAATCAAATCAATCAAAACAGATATTGTAAGATACCCCACTGTTTTGAAACCAGTTTGATTTGATACATGTCACACAAAAAGGAAAAACATTTGCTTTTGGATACTTTTGTACCCAACACACTGAAAGGCTATGTCAGACACTATATTGTGGTGCATAAACACATGCACATGGACAGAGCTGTTGTTTTTCACTCAGGTCTGCCTCCCTCACCTACGTATCTGGCTCCATGGAGGCTTGAACAAACAGTACCATTTAGATTGCAGCTCCCACTTCACAGTTTCCATGTGAGGACGAACTGCACCACTAACAACCAAGAAGACGTTTAGTTAATTCAGGTGTGTCCTGGCTTAACCATTAAACTCAGCCTTTATCCAGTGAAGTTCCACTGCTGACCTCCTGAAATCACTGAACACTGGAAGTTTCACATCTTGTTATTCGGGGAAATGTTGGAAAAGGTCTCTTTCCTCCTCCTGTCATTTACTTTGGCAGAACAACTATGTAAACCAGGTAAGTGACCATACTTACCAGCTTAAAGCGTAAAACTTGTGGTTGTATATTTTAAAATGTTTATCCTGCACTCTACTACCAGTAATACCGCAGATACAATATTGACTGTAAAACTGCCATTTGTTTATTGTCTATCCAGACAGTGTAGAATGCAGCTTACAGTCTCTTAACTGGAGCAAAGACAGATTAATTAAATACATAGCTCAGATATTTACCTCATAACATGGCATGGCATTCATTAGCCATCAAGCATGACCCAAAAATACATGCTACTGTATATGACTTTTTAAACCCCTATAATGAGTAACCTTTCAAGGATTTAAGTCACCAGAAAGCAATATCTCTGTGTACACACAGATCAGCTTTATCAGCACAGTGTGGAGCATTAGGCCACTATTTATTTAAAACCTAGGACATAAATGAGTGTGATGTAGATGACATTTAAAAATTGTTAACTTTATAGGTGATCCTGATGGCTACAAAGTTCGACTCAGCATCAAAACTGCTCTGGGAGAGAATGCTGTACGTATGTATTTGCTGCACAAAATGATAAAAAATATCTGATCATAAGAAACTACTTGAAGTCTTACTAAATGCTACTTCAACATACTGCTCATACAGACATTAACACGCTTATATGGTTGGAAATGTACTTAAAGTGTGTGTGACTGCTTATTATGAGGACAAGGTCCACCTGGTGATCAGTTAACATTAAACTTCTGTACTGAGCCCAGCACATGCTCTGTTGTTACAGTATGTCTGGAATGACAATGAAATGTTCCTTTTCCGAGCGACTCTGGCTTTTGCCATGACGAAACAATTCGACGGGCAGCAATTTGAGTAAGAAACAATTTCTGTGTGCTTTTTACCTGTTTCATTTTACAATACAAAAAACAAAGTTAAGAGACTTTTTGTGTGTTTATAAAACGTGCACCATATCTATAAAAGTGTACATGACATTTCCTTCATGAACATGCTATGACTCTGATGTGGTCTGTATTGTCTTGTGTAACTTTATTCAACAGAGTGTCAGACATCATTGTGTGTAATCAGACTGCCAGAGTGTCCTTCTGGTTTGTGGTGACGTATCCACATAACAAAACACTAGTTGACAAACAAGTTGTGGAGCGGGCTGTGAGGTAATCAATCATGTGATACAGTTATACTGTAGTTCTCTTGAAAATCACTGTTTGAAACCATTATACTTCCCCTAACTCCTGTCCAGAGAGGTCAGAAATCATGTTCAACTTTGACATTTAGAGCCCATTTAATGCCTTATGTTGTGTGTTTAGTACTGATGTAATATTTTTCTCTTTAATGTTATAGTGATAAGTGTCTTAATAGGTAGTAATTTTAGCTGTAAATGTTTTGCTACTCACTGTAAGTGCAGCCATTAATTGATTATACAGTTTTTTCACATGCATCGCAGAACTAGCAGTGCCAAGGTGATGACTAAAGGTGCTCTAGATAAGCAATCAAAGTATAATCTCTTGGTTACAAAAATGTATTTTCCAGAGCAATGATTTAGTTTTGCTGTGTGAAAAGAGGGATAAGCACAGAGTAACAGTAGCACAATTGGAAAAGACTCACACTGACTCAATCAGTTACACAGGAAGCTTTCTCAAAAGAATGCTAACATTAGCCACCATAAACTACTGATCGTGCAGACCAGGTAAGACATAGCATTAAAACGCCTACATATACAGAGCTAAGGAAGTGCTGCATTTGGTTATGGATTCAACTTTTAACTTTTAGGACTATGAAGAAGAATATGTTATGTGAATGTTACTTCACTAGGCTTCCTATAATTAACAACTATTAGCTCTTACCATAACATTCAGTTGACCCAATTAAATATTCAGTTCACCATAATAACTAATATAGATACTAGTAAATTTGATTTAGAATGTGCAGCACAGCTTTTTCTTGGGTATTATAGGTCTTGAAACACAAATAAAAAGGGGGGCAACAACTTGAATGAGATTGTGTACAACATCACCTACCTGTGAGGTGCATCAGAGACAGTGCTGAAATAGCAAAGCTCCAGGACTTGGTATCATGAACATATTATGATACTACAGTGTCTGTAGTGATTAGTGAAGCAAGAGGATCCAGGGGAAGCTGCCAGAGAAAAACCTTGTTCAGTGTGCACTTGAACCTTCATGAACTGATAGATGCTTGGAGCATCACTGGCACACACCTGTATCAACATATGCAGCAAAATGTGACTTGTGACAGGCACATGCCAGCCTGAATATAGTCAGTATTCATAGCACAACAACATCAGAGCATGGTAGACTCTTACAAATAAAATAGCAGAAAACATTAATTTGGAAATTGACTCAAGGCTGTTGTTGCAGTCAAAGTAAAGAAAACAACCCAACACGGAGTGAAACCCATGCTCAGATGACAGGAAATCCGTGAAGTATTTCTCTAATGTACTGTAAATACATCTGAATACTTTTGTCCATTTTAAATCTAAATGTCTTGCTCATTAGAAAGTCCAGGAATCGCATCAACAGCGCCTTCCTGCTAAGTGATACGACTCTGGAGTTTATCGGCATCCCTCCCACCCTGGCAACACCAGTCAACCCCTCCACACCAACATGGCTCATTGTGTTTGGGGTGGTCATGGGGGCTGTGTGTGCTGGCATCATCGTTGTGCTTGTGGTCTCTCTAGTCCAAAGGAAACGGTGGGTAGAAGACTTTAGATGCATTTTCTTCATGATTTTGTTAATGTGATTATTGATCAGTCATGTTTCTGACTTTTTATTCTAGCAAAAAGAATGAGACAAATGAAGACACTCAGGTGAAAACAGTGGAAAATGGTGCTGCCAGAGATGGAGTTTACTACATGTCATTCTCAGAGGATGAATCATCAGTCACACAGATGTGATAAGCTTTGATTACAACTCTTCTGCAAAAGCAATAGGATGGGGAAATGTTATTAAGCTGCATTCAGGTGGACTGTTTTTGTGCTGTAAAAAATGGATTAGCAAAATCATTTTGAAGTTGTACTTTGTTATTGCATTACTTATTTTTCAACAACTGCTAGCCTATAGTTTAGTTGCTTAGTATATTTAATCTGCCTTTTCTTTTTCAAACTTTTGACTGAAGTTCCTAATCTGCTGTCAGTAGATCCTTTTGCTATTTGTTTGCTGTCATCTTCTTTCTTTGTTCCTGACTGCACAGTGACAGTGAAAAACCCCTAGGGTCAGGGGTTCAAGTGCACAAAAAATTTAAGGTGTGTACCTTAAATTAAACCACATTGGAGTAATGATTTTCATAATATGTCCAAACTGAAGAATAGATTGCAATTAGCAATTGCAAAAATTATGGAAAATATAATAAGCGATGTGCACTGTTCACCGAATATTCCTTATTTCTGAACCATTAGTTGAAACATTAACATAATGTTACTGTAGCTTTTTTCTTCTGTTAGGGTGAGGAATAACATGATGGTAGGAGCTACTGCAGGCTGGTCTCTGGAGGTGTAACATTCAGCCACTGATAAAGATCCACATCTATTCTCTTTCTCAGAACTGACATACTGATGATTGCTGACCTAATATGGCAAAATGTACATTTACAGTATGATCTAGGCAGGGAGATAAAAACAAATCAAACTCTAAGATGAAAAATGGTTAAAGGGCCTTTATGCTTCTTCTTCTTGTACTTTCAGAGCTGTAAGATTGTATATTAAACAAGCCGCTCACTCAGCGGCTACAGCACGTCTGCGTGACAATACAGCATCTTTACTACAGAAAAACAAAAAAGAAGCGAAAGTTAAACACCGT
>NW_018127941.1:2164692-2184954 GCF_001952655.1 Monopterus albus | reverse complement strand
TCCCTACTGTCTTGTCCCCCTTTCCTTTGATTCATCCTGCCACTCTTCTGTCACACAACACTCCTGACACCTTTCTCCACCCACTCCAACCTCCAACCTGTACTCGCAGGGCCTTTACTGCCTCTCTGAAAAAAATCCCTTTATTAAAAAAATTAAACAAAACAAAACATGACCCTCTGAATACTGTGACAAACTTTCCTCCCCCTATAATTTACATACTATCCCTTATCTTCTGCTGCAGAGGCCCCCTAAAAACTTGAAAGGAAAAACACACTGTACACATCTGAACTGGTGGCAAGGATGCAATGCATATATGAAACTTTAGATGGCACCATTGTACTGGCAGTTAGAAACTTGCCTGGACAAATACAGATGTCCTTTACTTCACAAACACTGGTTTTTAAAGTGTTCCTGAATGGCAATGTGTCTTTAAATATCAGAATTTCAAGTATATTTGAATTTTCTACTATCTTAGTTGTCTGACTATTTTTGAAGTGGTGATACAGACAGTCTTTCACATTCCAGCTTGTGTCTATAGTTAATTCATTTTTAGATTAAATCTGGTCCTGTCATCTGAGAGGAAAATGTCTTGTCATTTGTAGAACAATATGTTGTTATACACTACAAGAACCTGTGGTATTATACTGGAAGATAACTACAGTGTCCTAACAATAGTCGGTGTGATGACGAGTTATCTTTTGGCACTTCATATAATATCCCACTTTCTTTTTCCATTAGTTTTTTTTATATCTCATTTTTCTTGTCAGAATGCCAAAGATTTTCAGTCAAATTTACTTTGAAAGCATCACACTGTTAGAACAGTGGCTGATTAAGACCTAAATTCCTGCTAATAATTGCAGAAAGTCAAATAGGATTTATCATAGTATTGAAAAAAATAGTTGAAGTATTTTAATAACTCCTCCTGATATCTTATCAAAATTAAATGAGTTTTGAAATAGCTCTAGAAATGAATCATTGCCAAGTGACATAAGCTGTAAATGACATTACACAATCTCAAAATAAATGATTATTTTGCTTTTGCCTCGGTTCTGGGCTCATCAGTGTATTACATAATGGCTTTCACCTACTTTTGTCGCTTTAAAAGGTGGAAGATAAATGAGCCTTTGCAGATAATTCCAGACAAGCAAAAACAAATTATATGAATTATAAATATTCTTGTGTGGGTGAAATCATGGGAAACGCTATGTATTGCAATCCTGTGTCAGTTTATTAACTGAAAATCAAGTGCTTAATTTCCGGTGTGTGAATTCCAGCAGATATCCCCCTTTTTGTCTACTCTTAAGCAATAACCACTGGAGCTGAGGTTCATATTTATCTACTGTACATATGCACATTATTTACTGTACTTTCACAACAGTACACAAGTCTTTGAAAGTGACAGTCTAATCATTTCTGTTTGCGATTGCATAGTGAGCAGGTTCTGCTACCATAATGGTGACTACTTGTTGGAGTTGTATTCTCTCTACAGGGTGACAGAATAAAAACATACAGTTTGATTCACTGGAGAGGCTCTGTGAACAGTGTCGGCCCAACTTCGCTGTACACTGTGTGGTTTTAAAGCTCTCAAATTCAGGTGCAAATGCTGCATTCAAATTCCACAGATTCCTAGAGGGTGAGTGTGCCCTTATTAAACTATTACTATCAAATTTCACAATTCCAGTCAATATTTAATGAGGCCTCTTTTCTAACAATACAGCTTTCAAGGGCTCAATATTTTAAAAAAGTACATTTTTTATAACATTAACTTTGAAAGCCCAGGTGCATTATTAATGTCAGTTACAAGAGCAGTGTGAAAAAGAGAGCTTCCATATGCATTTTCTAAACATGGTGGAGGTGAAAACTATACTCGGTGCACTGATTTCATCACAAATCTTCAATATACTGTCAGCCTCCTGGATTTTTCTGGCAGGGTGAAAAACAAGAAGATTCTTGTCATGGGCTTTGTGTTTGCCACCCCTGCTGTGTTTAAAATCCATCACTGTCAGGAGACTTTTTCTTTCTCTCAAACTTTTCTTTTATTGCAGGCTAGAAATCCCATTTCTGCTGTTCTGCTCCTTTGTCCCTTGATTGTTTATGAGTCTCACTGAGAGTGGCCTCTGCAGTCTCACCTCCCTCTCCTTCCTTCTCTTTCTCCCTCTCCTGGATGATCTCCACCAGCCTCTGAAACTTCTGGTTTAACTCCTCCATCCCTCCGACCACTCTCCCATCATCCTTCTCTCCATCACTCTCCAGTGAACTCAATGACTCAGCCCTTGAATCACGGCCCTCAAACTCATAAGTCTGCAGTGAGTCATAGGGCGGCTGAGACAGGTCAAAGGTGACCTGATCCAGGCGGATTTTCAAGAGGTCTTCCATTCCGAGAGGCTGTGGGGTGGTGGCTATTGTTCTCGCAGGCTCCATCCCTAGCGGCCAGCCTTTGTTGCTGCCAAACATTCCCCCAGGTAAGGGTTGTGAGGTCAAGTCCTTTCTTTTGAGTAGGCACATGTTCAGTAGCTGCACCCCTGCTGGGTATAACCCGCTCCTGCTTGTCCCGTTCATGCACTTCCCTCTACTGTTCGGATTGAGTGAGCCCACAATGCTGTATGTGTCTCCTTTCAGGTAAACAGAAGGGTTCCCAGAGTTGGTTTGACTTCCATTTGAATAATTCTGCTCTGAAAAGGGGGGAATGGAGGATTCAGTGTAAATTTCTTCCGCTATACAGGTGGTGGCCCCAGAGTGGCTCTGAGTTTGTGATGGCCCCCATCGCCTCTCTTGTGGGTCTGGTGAAAAGCTGGTGTTACTTTGGTAGGGGGACTCATTTTGGGCACAGTATGTCAGATTTGCTGCGTTGTTGGCTGGTGTTGACTTCAATTCTGTTGGGTTTATCTGTAAAAAACAAACAACCCAAAACAAGGGAGAGACCATGATTCAGAGCGTTGAGCAGGGGTACATGTAAAAAGGTCAAAATAACATCTTTTTAAACAATTCAATATCTAATAGTGAAATTTAATCAGTAATGAATCCTTAATGCTGACATTTAAATGCCACTTCATCTACCTGAAATTATGTGGTTTAATTTAGATCATTTCATTGTTGATCATTCAACTGCCTCTGGTCTCTAAGATGACTTTCTCTTTCTAACATCATGTCACTGACAGAATGGAACCTGATCAGACATACCGTAAGTCTGATCAGTTCCATTCCGACATGATTTCAAATCTTTGGAAGACCAGATGTTTAAGGTTTATCTTGAATTCTGATGTGATGAATTTTAAGTTTTTTTTTAACCTTTAGGTCAGAAGTAATTCCAATTAATTACCATCTGAAAACTTACCAAAGGTGATTTAAGCCATATAAATAAAGAAATTAAGCTGGTTTTAAAGGTAAACTTTTCAGTGTATTGACTTCAGTATTTAAATTGTCCAGTTAAATTTATGATTCAGTTGTGATTACATTTCACAATTAGGTATTAATTTGCCTTTAATATTCAAGTCCTTATGGCTTTTCTTTGCTTCCATACCCTTTTTTATCTGTTAGTGTTACTATCATCTGACCTTGGCCTGCTCCTGATTCCCTTCTGTATCAGCAGTGTTTGGTTCACCGACTTCATTTGTGTCTGTAATTTTACTCTTCACCAACTTGTGCTGAGCTACATAACTACTCATCTCAGGAGAACGGGGCAGAGGCTCAAAGGTGCTGTCCTTCTGGATGGCAAGGGGCTTGCCAATATGACCACCAGCAAGCCCCTGGGTCAGCTGTGTTAACTGCAGGCCTGCCTCCAGTGGCCCGGTTGGATAATCTCTGAGAACAGGCAGTGTGTGGATGCCGTAGCAGAGGCGTCCATAGAGTGGAGCGGAGCCCGGCCGCTGCTGAGGATCCAGGCCTGGGTGCACGTTACGACCCCAGCTGTGCGTCCTGGCCCTCGGTGGATTCTGCTGGGTGTACCATCTGTGCCAAGACATAAATGTCAGCGAGGCACAGTCACACACAAAATGCACACAATCCCATAAGCTACCACGGAAAGGACCCCTTTTTAAAATGTTTGGGCACAACTCACATGTTTCTGTTGTTGTGCATGTGCTGCATTCTGTGCATGCTCTGCAGCGCTGTAATGTCAAAAGCTGCAGTATCTGCCTCCCCTCCCCCTTCATCATCATAGGATATGATGTTCTCCCTGACATCATCCTCCTCGAAGGGTAAGTGTGAGTCTTGCTTCCGATGGTGCAATGACAGCGAGAGAGCACACACCACTAAAGGACACAAAAGGGACACATGACCACATATTCTCTGGACATTACAGAAGCAAACCTGACACAACTGTTCAACGTCTTTGACAAAGTCACAACCAGCACATTTATAGTGATTCAAACCCACCCAGCAGAGTGGTGACACATGCCAGCATGACTAGTAAGGTGACCAAACTGAATATGAGGGACGGGGAGGTGGATGGCACAGGCAGACACACCATGTGTCTGTCCCAGCTCCTGTCCCTCTGTCTCCCCCTATCCTCTGTCTGCATGCCTCCTCGCAAACAGGGACAAATGGTCACGGTGACCGTGCCAGTGTTGGTCAGACCCGAGGCCCCATCGCGCAGCACAATTGGCACATAAAGGATGAGCAGGGAAGAGGAGAAGCCAGGGAGGGGCTCCAAGGCTGACTGGAGCACGAGGCTGGCTGTCACACCTGATAACATGGCAAGAAAACACACATCAAACACGGTCACTGCACAATGAGCACAAAACAGTTGTAGCTGCTGTCATATACTAAATAGAAAAACAGGGCCAACTGGTGCTACCTCCAGTTTCTCTAATGGTGAGGTTTAGGGCAGAGCTTGACTCTGGAGGGATGCTGAAGTGGACTGGGGTGTCCTGTTCTCCCTGGTCCCTGTCGATTGCTCGCAGAACCTGAACCACCTGTAGAAGACAGAACAGGAAACCTTATTTCACCTTAAGATAAATCTCAAGGGTTGGAAGCTAATTAACAGGACAGAAAAAACAAATAAAAATGTTTCTGTAATAATATTATTATGTTAATATTTGTCTTTACATTTGACCTTTCTTGGGCATCTAAAACTTACAAAAATGAACCAATCTGCCAGTTGAAGATTACTCTTTTGGTAGAACAGATGACATATGCACCACGTGATTACTAGCAGACATTGCTTAAATCTGAGGGGTTATAGAGAAAAAACTAATAACTACTTTATTTGACTGTAGAAGCAAACTTAAAGTGATAGTCACTATTTTTTCAGCAACTACCGTTCAGTATATTTACATTCTGTGATTACCTCTCTGTATAGCAATTTAAATTGTAAGTGGTGGAGTCTGCCACAGGGAGCTCAGAGGAAACAGAAAAAGTATTTAATCCAGTGTTTCTGTTATTGGTCTTGCTCTTACCACAATAATCAAATCATTCAGGACTGAAATCTTAAGGATCACAAATTTTACATCATACTATTGCTGTCAAGTTTTGCACTTTAGTGTTACATGTGTAGAAGAGGGTACTGTAGTTTATTTTAATGCAGTAATATTTGAAGTATAAGGATCCTTACATTATGTTACTGTTGGGAAGGTTCCCCTCAAGCTTCAGAGCAGACAACAGATTTCCCCGGGCTTCCCCCAAAATGCCCCCAACGACACATCAGAAACTGTGACCCTCTCATTCATCAGACTTTCAGCTTCACTTACCAGCATTTAAAATGTTCCGTCAGCCCAGGACAGATTCATTAGGACTTTGTTTATCTGGACCCAACATAGGCATACTCCCTAGGGTATGTGCAAAACTTTCATTCGACTTGCTTAAACCCTGCTGCTTTATCATTTTAATATCTAATTAACAATCTCAAACCAGCTGCTGTGATATTGATGTGACTCATTGCTTCATTTCATCATCATCATTCAATCATTTCATGTCTTTAGGTCTCACATACCACCTCCCAAACAGATTTACTGTATACTCTGCTACTCATTAATTCACTCACCATAGCCTTATAGTTTTCTTCCCCCTTTTTCTTTTGGGTCTTTGTTTTATAATAGTTGAAGTGTTCAGTGTAATGTAATAAAATTAAGTGATAAATGTGTGCGCACCTAAAATGATGCTTTGTTGTGCTTGCATCTCAGTCTCTTAACCTGGAAAGATCCTCACAAAGAATAAGCACTGTTATTAAAGGGATTAAAGCATTATTAAAGGGACTTGCTTCCATAAGATTAATTATTGAGATAGCTAAGATTATAATAATAATCCTAATCCCAGTTGTTTGGCCATCAAGGACTGTTTCCCTATCCTCTTATAAAGGGTCATTTCACTGGACAAAGAATTCCATAACTTCTTCTTTCTTCCCCTTCAGAACTGACATCACAAATCCCACGTGCTTCTCCAAACATGATTAATCACCATTATGACAGGGTTGTAACAAAGGGGGGGGAAATAAAATAGAGTCAGAGAGAATGAGAAAGAAAAAATTACTCATGCTTTAAAAAATAGTTAGTACAAAAACCAAAGATAAGAACGGACCTGACCGGGGGCACTGGAGTCACATACAGAGGTTGTGTACTGCTTGTCCAACTCCGGCGCATTGTCATTCTGGTCTAGTGTCTCTATGGCAACCACAACCCTTGACACAAGATTTGGATTGTCTGAAAGAGACAGAAACCAACACTAATCTTGAAATGATCATTTTTACCCCACACTTTGTATTCCCAACTCTAGGCAATGCTTTCAGTGAAATATGACTGTGCTGCTCATAGTGCCCGAGGGCAGAGGGGCTGACACACCCCGCTGTGTGGCGATGACAGTGATATTATGCCACTGTTCCTGCTCGCGGTCCAACTCCATCACTGTGCTGATAAAGCCTGCATCAGAGGCGATGCGAAACAGAGCCTCGGGGTCTGACTGGGGATCGATGGAGTACCTGTGATTCAGAAACAGGACATGAGCAGAAAAAAGAGGCGAAAAGATAGTGAAGAGAGCCCTGAGTGAGCAAGTGACTAAATGAGTGATTGAAGGTGTAAAAACCACCGGATGTTGGTGTTTTGTCCTGTGTCTGGATCCACAGCGTAGACCTGGCCAACAGAGCACACAGGGGGGCAGTTTTCGGACACATCCAGATGATACCGAGCCTTGGAGAATTGCGGCGGTTCGTCAGCATTAAGGACCATGACCCGGACTGTTGCCTTGTCCTTAAAGGGACCTTTCCTCAGGTACCGGGTATCCACTATAGGGTTGGCAACTTCCACAGTGAAAGTGTATGAACTGCAGGTCTCATAATCCAGCAGCTGTTGGGTAAAGAAGACAGTAGGCTACCTTTTACTGAAGGCCGGTCATGATATATAATTCATTAATATGTGTGCTGTGTATTTCTTCCTATATACTTCATAATTCATCTATGAAATTTTTGTCACTTTTCTTCAAGTCTATATAAGTCACATCTTCTAAGTTAGCCTTTCTTTTATCTCCCGCTAAAAAAAAAAACTTTGGATAATTACTCGTCAGACGGTGTTCTTACTTCACCCTCCACAACCTCTTAATTTAAGATTTCACTGCACAGTAATTATCTTTGAATGCCCAATGCTGTTAAAATCCTTAAAAGTGAAAAGACACATTGGCTGCCTTTAACGTGGCCTACCAACTTCAAATGAGCTCCAAATTTTCACCAGCTGCTTATTAGTTCATTGTTACTCATTAATTGCCGTCTGCAGAGCCTTGGGAGTCAGAGCCTGTCAGCAACACAGGGTGTATTAGTGGAGTACTGAAGTGTTTAACTAGCTGAATGAAATTCATTTGAAATACCAGACCAAAGCAAATTTGTTTAATCATCTGGGATGTGGCATAGTGATATTACATGAACATTAAAGCTACACAGAACTTCAGATTCTCCATGAAAACCTTTATTAGTAATTAACAAAAACTGCTTTACACAGTCATCTTTGTATCTGTGCCTGTGCCGCACCACTCACCTTGTTCAGCACAATGACAGCCTCTTTGTCTCTTCCACTTATATTGAATATTTCAGCCTCCTCAGTGTCCATGATAGTAAACTCCAGTTGTGCATTTTCTCCCAGATCAGGATCAGTGGCAGTGAGACGGCCCACCTCCACACCTGGTGCTGCTAGCTCAGATACAGAGAATGACCATGCACCTGCAGAGGGAAAAACAATGAATATAATGGTTACACAAGGTACAGATTGTTTCATTTACGTAAGTGACATGATATATAGTCCTTACTTTGTGTGAAAAATGTGAACACTAATGTGAGGTTTCACTCAGAAAAAGTACAATAAGGTAATATAGATATCACAGAATTATTTTACTGTGTAATTCCCTTCTTGTATTTCGGCATCCAGTCCTTTGTTGAGCTGCAGTGTAGAGGCAGTATCATGAACAGGACATTTTGTAGTAAAAGATTCCCACTTGATTTGAATAAACTCAGACCTCTGAAGTTTCAGATTAGCTTTGAACTTTAAAATAAATTTTTTCACAGAATGAAGACTGGAAAATTAGTCATCCCTCATTTACCTTGAAATACTATTAGGAAGGGATCTCTTGGGGCCTTCAAAAGAAGAGGAACAATAGCAGTGACCAATAACTATTTCATATTGTTAACAAATAAGGACACACAAAGACATATGCATGGCTTAAGAGGGGGAAAAATATGAAATTTTATTGCTGAGTTGCTCTGCTACTAAATTGCTACGATGATTGTAAATTGAACATTTCTGGGTTTTTGAAGTGCTGGATATTTTTCACTGTTTTATAAAACAAACAAATGTAAAGATTTATTAGTTGCTACACTAATAGTGCTAGCACTGATGGAATATCACACTATCTTGCAAGAAATTTTATGTATAGGCATTCACAGTCCCCAGAAGAAGAAGCGTAGTACCACAGTCATGCCAAAAATTTTGGTTGTCTAATACTTGTATGACTAAATATCCACAGAACTAATGTCATTCCCATCAGCCTCAGTTGTACTTTACATTTGGTATTAGTCAGCAAATGTTAGCGTGCTAACATGCTAAACTAAGCTGGTAAACGTGGCAAACATTATACCTGCTATACACGTTGGTGCCATCACTGTGAGCAGTTGAACATGCAATTGTTAGCATTTAGTTTACAGTAGCATCCTGCTGTGCGTACAGTCTCTCAGAGCCGCTAGCATACCTGCCAGCATGGTTGTAGACTCTGTAGAATTTTATACACTTAAATGATTTACTGACAAGTCCACCCCTAACTATTTTTATCATTAATCAAGCAAAAAATAAGGAAAGAATTTGATCACAAATATAAAGATCACCTCCTTTTTTCTGTATTTCATTAGGCCTATTGTAAACAAAATTAACTATTAGTTTGACTGACTGATTAAACAATTAAAGCTCATTACTATTAAATTTTTTATTTAATCACTGTATCAAAATAGGCTATAACTCTAACAAAAAGGAATTAAAATGTTATAAAAATACATTAAATAAAACTGTAAAGCTTCAAATAAATTGTTAGTTACCTGTCCAAATCTGTTATCAATGGTTGTGTTTATTAAACTGAGAATATGAGCTTTGTTGGTCTCACTGGTAATTGTGTTGCTTGGATTACACTGTCAGGCAATAAAAGGCAGCCAGTGATCTGTAGCAGGTCATGATTTTTTGGCAAACATGATGACCTCTCTGTGTTTGTGGTTCTGCACAGCAACAAGCAGCAAGTTCAGAGAATTGCCTTCATTTCAGTTACAGCAGTTTGACCTTGTTAATTGCTCTCATCCTCCACATGTTACGAATATTTGAAAATCACATCTGTGGCTTTTAGAAACATGCTAAATGAGCCACTTGCTGAAAGTGTGGCATTATTGTCAAACAGAAAATAATGACCTGGAGTAAGGCAGTGATGGAGTGAAGATATAGTCAGATATCAGTAAATAAATAACACACTGCTGGCATTTGGAAATATTAAATAGCCTCTATAAAGAATTGTATTGCAGCGCAATATATCAATGTGAGGAAAAGGGGCTTTAAACATTAAAATGAATGGCAGTGTGCAGAGACTGTCAGAAAGAAGGAGTAGGGAAGATGGGGAAAAAGCTAACACAGGAGGGGTAGTATATAGAGAAATGCAGTATATGTCTCAAAGTGTTAGACACATTCTGCAGCGATTTTACTGCCTATTGAAGCAGAAAGCACTGAACTTTAAGATGAAATATTAATAGTAGGGAACAGGGAAAAGCCTGGATAAGAAAAAAATGGACATGATCTTTCACTCTTCCACATCAAGCCACAGTGCATTTGAACCTCAGGGACCAAATGGGAATGGTTTTACGAATATTAATACTAGTCATCTTGGCAAAAGTTACAGTACTGCATTAAAAACAACAATTAGAATGAGTGCACAAAATAAAAGCTCACGACACTGGACTTGACAAGCTGTTTAGCTACTTAGAGTTTATATTTCATCTTGAACCTGTCAAGGCAATTTGGACCCAAAGGAGGCAAAAAATATCAGACTGCTGTCACAAATGCCATTACAAGATCCTTCATCATTTTAATCTTTACTCCCACACATATACACACGCTCATATTTTAATACTACAGAAAGTGAACGCAGCCAACAGTTCTGATAAGAGCAGTGCTTACTCCGTCTGAAGTGAGGGGGGTTGTCGTTGACATCACTCAGCTTCACAGTGACGGTCGTAGTCCCTGATAACCCGCCCAGATGCCCCCCCATGTCTTTGGCTTGGAGGACAACCAGATACTCATCTTGAGTCTCTCTGTCCATGTCAGGTACGGCTGTCCGCAGGACACCTGGTGAAGAGGAGAGCGTGACATGGAGCAAAAATCACAATAGCAATAGATTTCATAGAGACACAATGTCACCCAAAATTAGTGTCAAAGGAAGTCATATGCATACATTTTAAAATTGGAACATGGGAAAAAAATATGACTCTAGACAAAGGACCACATAAAATGTGATTTAAAATATTTGTATCCACGCTGGACCTATGGTAGAAAGGATACACATATGACAACTAACAGCACCACTGGGATTTACTGTGTGAAGTGTAATCATCAGCAGGGGTGGCATGATAAGGTAAACAGCTTTGAGGGAATATGTGGTAGGCTACAGCCAGACCTGTCTGTGGATCCACAGAGAAATAGTCCTGGCCATCAGTAATAGCATACACCAGCCGGGCGCTGTTTCCATATGTCGGGTCATCAGCATCTCTGGCTGTGACTTGGATTATGGACGTGCCTGTGAAACACAGGAGATGACAGCTGCAAGTGACACGTCAAAGAGCCCTTTCAGAGTGTAGGGTACCAGTTAAATCTGGTGGCTGGTTCGTGAGTGGTGTTAAAGTGATGCTCCACCAACAACCACTCTTTTGAACATCAGGTACTTATCTCTAGAATTAAAAAGATAATCCACTTCTCTGCTGTCTATCCATGCATGCACAAAACATTTTTATACAAAAATGGCTAAATACCCTATTTCCTTGTTGAATAAATGCCTTCTTTTAATATCTGGAGCTGTGCCATAAGTAGTCTATTTCTAGGATACTGAGAATATGAATGCACTGCAAGGAGATCAGTTATGCTGCAGTAAGTAGTCTCCATGAATTTGCTTCCATTTTTAGCCATGCTAGCAGCGAGGCCATAGGGATGGCATTGGTGTGTCCACCACTTTGGTCCAGGCTAAAATATTTCAACAGTGACTGGATGGAGTGCCATGACATTTGGTAGACATTCGTGGTTCCCAGAGGATAAACAATAGTGACTTTTGAGACCCTTGGCTTTTCCTCTAGGGCCAACATATTTGGGGGTTAGTAAAACATCTAGACAACTATTGGAAGGACTGCCATGAAAGTGGGTACAGACAGCTATTTTGCCCAGGTGATGAGTTTAAACCGCTGATCACCTAAATTTTCCTCTAGTGCCATTAAAGCTTTGAGTGAAATGTCTTGATGACGATTGAATCTGGATTCTCATTTCACTGTGAAGATGGACTGTTTGGTGATTTTCTGACTTTTAGCATTTAGCTCAAAACACCATATGCCTATTTATCACCTCACAGAGCTGCTAGCGTGGCAAGAGACTGTGTCTGAAATCCCTCCCTATTTATTATTATTATATCTGTCTGCCATTTTATTTGAGTGTCATTATTACTAAGAGCGTAAAGTACATTTATCCACTATGAAAACCTCAAAAATTTGACACTGGGGTGGAAAGGTAGTGTCTGCCTCACTTTCTACAAACAAGCTCACAATGAAACTCAATGCATTTTATAAATGCAAAAATTTGTGTTGTGCAACTACATTTGTCAGTGATGATGCAAAAATGTGCTTGAAATTTCTGTTTACTTCTCAGTGTAAACTATTTTGCATTTCAAATAGTTTATCTGTCCAAATGTAGCACGCGTTTCAAAAGAACTTGAAAATCAGCAAAGGAATTTAAAGTTTTCATCCACTATGGTTATGTGAATATCAGGAGTAGGTTTGTCAAGATAAACAGCTGATAGTGCTCATTTTGTAGTCAGGTGCCATTAAACCATCAGGTGAGCGCAACTAGATGATGTAAATACAGAATGCCAGGCAAACGGTTTAAAAAAGTAAATGTAGAAAACACAATTGAAGTGTGGCATTTCTGTCTTGGATGGTGGATGGAAACGCTATAGTGAGTAGTGAGCATGTGAACAAGATTTCAGACACAGCCTTAGACTTTGAATCCATTGTAAGTGAACCAAATGCAAGCTGAACACAGGCCCTGCTCTCAATGTTTTAGAGCCATCTTTCAAGAGATTTTAGGTGCAACATCACTTTAATGTTGTTTGTACCTATGTTGGCCATCTCCTGCACCATGGCTACATAGGGTTCATCAGGAAAGACAGGCGGGTTGTCGTTGATGTCCTGCACTCTGATGATGAACTCAGAGGAGGGCTCCAGGGCTTGGCCCGTCTGACGGTCTCGAGCTGTTGCAATGAGACGGTACTGGTCCTTCTCTTCACGGTCCAGAGACTTGGTGACATGTATGTTGCCTGTGTTGCTGTCAATCACAAACACAGAGCCCACTCCCTCTCCCTCCAACATGTACATAGTTTCACCATCTCCTTTGTCCATATCTGTGTGCAGCTGGAACATAAAACGATACAAAGCTGATAACTGTAACATCTTCAGGCAACATCACAATATGCTGATGCAGGTATCAACTCATCAGCACCCATCTCTGTCTGGCCAATGGTGCCAGCATGACTGATGTGAAATGGATGATTTATGTAAAGATGGGATGTGCTCAGTGAATTTGAAATGGATGGCACCAGGTGTGGAGGATCCATATGGGACCAGGATAAGTACTGATGCACACAGCTAATTAACTCATTGGACCAAGCACGCCATTGGAGGTTTGTTGCGGGCAAAACCACATAAGTGTGGACAGTGGCCCTGCAAATGTCCTACATGTATGTTCACAGATGCTTTTTGCTATCACATGCATTATCCATCTGTACATCTGTCTGTCTCTACTATCCATCTGTCCCTTCCTTCCCCATCCTGTAAATCCATCTGCCTGATTTCCCTGTATTTTTAAAACCACTTCTTTTTCCAGCCCTCTTGTCTCTCTTTTTTCACCAAGTTACCTCAGTTACACAGAATGTCCATCTGCTTACATTTCTCATTCATCTCTCTCGCTCTCCCTCGGACAATCTGCTTTGCTCTCTGGTGCAGATTACTGGTTCGGTATTTAATGGCAGCGAGGATGTCAGTGTGAGATAGGTAAACGGCCAAACACACAGAAATAGCTAAGAAAAAGCTAAAGAGCTTAGCCAGCTTTCATCACACCAAGCTTTCTGACCAGGAACCTTCACATCTCTTTACCCTTAAGGCACATCTGCACATGTGCATAATCCACAAGGCTTACTGACAAACTCTGCTGTGGACTGTAGATACCCATAAGAACTAAGGAGTCCATTTTCAAATTCTGCTGAAACAGTGATTGCTTCAAATTGGCAGCGCAATTTCAAATAAATCTGGCAAAGCACATTCATTCTGTTACATGACATGTTTGCAACAGTATATTCATGTTAGTGCCATTCACTCACTGCACAGCATGCAGACAGAGACCAGAAGGAAATGTAAGTTTAGAGTATAGTACATTCTGTGTGGTGTGTATATGCTGAAGGATAAAGCTGAGGATTATAGAAACTCATGATAGAATACCCTACAAATTGCTAGATGAGGGACTTGGGGTTCTTTATTCATCCTTACACCCACATCCCTTCACTCTTTTCTTCTTTAAAGCTAGCTTCAATTTTGATCCCACACTTCACCACAAGAGACATCTTTGTCAGAGTCTGTGCCTATCTTGCTCCCCTGCTCTTTGCTTCTTCCCCCACTCTCATTCTATCCGGCCCTCCTCTCCTCATTGGCTAATTGCTGGCTCAGTCCTGCTGTGCTTCAGTCAGCATGGAAAAATACTCGCATAGAGGGGAAGAATATTACATCCCAGCCCCCCGACCAAACAAAGCTGAAAAAAAGAATTCTTTTGTCACTTTCTTTCCTACTCTGTAATCTGAATTTTCTCCTCCTCTCACTCATGCAGTACATCTGCCTCCAGGTTTATACCTGCTTCACACTGCTTTCTATGGCTGCCAAATTCTTCCTTTTTTCGCATGAGTTGAGGCACCTGCAGTTTCATAGCCCGACTCAAACCTTACACCAGCAATGGGCCTGAAATGATTGTCTCTAAACTTTTGGCAAGAAAGCTGCCTATGAGGGAAAATGTGTTTCCAACCCCTTGCAATCCAAGGATGCTTTATTATGTGAATATCAAAACCAAGACTGCGTTTGCAGAGGAGCAAACAGTCTTGTGTGTCTACTGATTGCTTTAACACTCCTCCCTGACTCTATCAATAACAACCAGAGAGGAGGATTAAACATTTATGAGGTGTATACTGCACTGGTGAGAATCCAATCTAGACTGCCATTATAAAGTATACAGCTAGCTACAAAGTAGCTGGCAACATTCCCTGTTAGCGTTACAGCTGATATAATCCTACTGTGAGTATATTGGAGCTGCCAGCAGCTGCATTAGTGTAGAGCGCCTGACTGTGAAATGCTACAAGTAAACCCCTGGGATGTGAATGGTTCAGATGCGCTGTGGATTTAATCATTTCAGGCACTTTCCATGTTGAGACACCGACAGCAGTTGAAGGTTGCCGGTGTGGCGACTGTAAAGACTCAAGCACATGTGTGACATGACAAGTGGGAGAGCTGCTGCACAAACACTGCAATTATGTGGTGTTATATTTATATGTGAGTCTCATTCTGAGCGCTTTTGAGCACAGAAAAAGATTTCTTGCAAGCACATTCTATTTTTTAGACATTTATTATCACAGCAAAAATAAATCTGTTCGATCCACAGTAAATATATTTGCATGTTCACTAATATCAACACAACATATCCACTCTGTGCAGCCTCACGTTGGCCTGCCAGTGGGAGTTAATTCTACAGTAAGTGTTTGTTTTGTCTCCAGGATTGCTAGTAATATATTGCTTACTAAGGAAGGAGGGAAACACTGGGATAAGGAAGCAGGCACATACTCATGTTATACAGTTTTGCTTACATACCTATAGTACTTTATCAATTTCTATCTTCCTGCAACCCTGCTATCTTGATAGTTAGTTAACTATATTCTGCCAGATAAACTTAAAGCTTAAATTAAGGATAGCTAAATATACTGGCCAAGACATTATTGTTACTAGTTTGTATAAATAAAATTACTTTCAACTTCATCTTAAAATAAAATCTAATCTATCCAAATCTAAGATATGATTATGTTGGACAGTGTGTACTACATCCCGTTTTAAAAGCAAGGAGGTTAATAGTAATTCTGCCATCTTTATAAATAATAAACTCTTTTAAAAGACTCACATTAAAGGTTATATTGTCTTTGCTGTAGCATTCATCAAGGTAGCTAAAAAGCTAAGTTTGAACTTTATCATGGATAAATCATGGCAATAAATTCAATATTCATACTGTGATGAACTGCTCAAATTCAAAATGTACAGTGCAACAAGCATGTGGTACAGCAGGGGCCACTCTTAATATTCAGGTTGACCTGTTTCATGCCCAGTTGACCTACGTATCAGTAAACTAAGCTAATTAATGAAAAGGGAAGCAGGTGATAGTGAACATGCTGACTGGACAACCACAACACAGAAGCCTTTTAGAACCAGTGCGTTTCACTATGTGGGTTGTGTTCAGAACAGTCTGCATGAATTCTGAGTTTGAACTTGACTTTCTGAAAAAGTGACTTAGGCATTAATACCTCTGGATTTGAATCAAGATTCATAAAAGTGGATATGTAAACCAAAACGGTTTTTGAACTGTATAAACCACTTATGTAGGATGGTTCAGCTGTTCTACCATCTCCCAGTGATTCCTTACTCCCCTGTGACCAAGGTGTCCAGGGGTCTGCAAGCACACAGAGCAGTGAAATCGTAGAGCAGGGGAAATAAGTCAAACTGAGTGAAAGAGGTTATTATAATGGACGGAGCAGACTTTTGTTTGAGTTTTTTTTTTTGCGTGATAATCATTTCTCAACAAAATATATTTTATGTGCTTGGAAAAAGTGAGGAAATCACAAATGTAAGTCCAGACAGTTAAGATACAGGTGATTCACTTGTGCATGCTGACAGCAGCTTACCCGTCCAATAAGCACAGGCTCAGGCCCTCGGTACTCCTCGATGACAAAGAACTGGTTCCAAAGCCAGCTCCTCCGGTAGCGAGAGCGGGGTCGCAGCCTGCTGTCTTCAGACTCTGTGACCCACTTAGAGCGGCCCCGTGTCCTCTCAGGCAAAACGCCACCGACACCTGTCTCCAAATGGAACTCAGGCTGGAGAGTGTGGTGCCCCTCTGAACTCGGAGCTAGACTGTGATCAATGATTGCACCTTCAGCCTCTCCATTAGTCAAACCGCTCCTTTTCTCTGGCTTCAGAGTGAACTCAGGGCTGTGTTTGGGAATTAAGGATTTGGCAGCAGTTTCAGGATGTTTAAGTATATTCTGAAAGTCAAAACCATTTGCTTCTCTGTCAGTGTGTTTAAAAGCCACACTTGGTAGGGCTCTTTTATCATCCTCTTTATTGTGCAACTGGCTTTCCAATTCTTTGATATTAACAAAAAGGGTGTCCATGGACTCTGAGTGAAGTAAAACTTGTTGTCTTTTGCTTGAAATTACATGCAAATCCTGGCCTTCCTCTGAAACAGCTAATGAAAGGCCATTTCTTTCTCCTTTAAAGAATAAAAGAAAAAGAAGCACAATATATGCTGCCATAGCTGAGGCTCACTACAGAGTCCGTTTCAAAGATTTACTGACCGCTGGCTGATCAGATGCAGGTTTTCACGGTGGTCCATCTCGTGTTTTGACTGTGTTTATCCTTCTCCTGCTTCAGGTTGCTGCTGAAGCTTCACCTTCTCTCCATTTGCCTGTGCAGCACACACGAAGCAGAAGCTCACCTGAGAGAACACATAATCAGTGTAATCTTCATTGTATTCATTGAAATGGAAAAGAAGTGCTTCAAGATACAGAAGTGAAAAGACAATGTTACTCATCAGTTTACAAAGAGGAGGATTTTGAGACAAAATGGTAGATTTAATTGTTTCTCTGCTGTGTTGAACAGCTCTGTTTGCTAAACTGAGCTCTCTGCCAGCTGCTGTAATAAACATAGCAACAGGTTTTTCACAGAACATTATGGTCTGATAACAAATTACCCAAAAACTGAGAGCTCACTTTGTAACAAATGCAGTGGGGCATATTATTCTCACTGCTGCTGTGTTTCAATCCTGTTATTGATCACTCAGGCATTCTCAGACAGTTAAGTGTGGTCTTAAAAATTTTCAATTAATTTGGAGCCTGAGGGCCTGTTGATGAGGTGGAGCTCAGGTACTTTACTGTTCCTTGTCACACATAATTGCCTGGACATCAGGTGATTGATGTCATCCTTAAGATGCTCTCCCCATGCCTCAATGCCCAGTGGAGAAAGCAGTTCCTCTAAAGAGATGAATTAGGCTCATAAATAATTTAATCAATGACTCGTCCTCATTTACCAAAAGTTTAATGATCTGAGTTTCGTTAGTATTTGAGTCAGATAGTGGCCATTGATCTTTGAAACCTGATGTACTGAACAGTGTCAGCAGCCTAACAAGACTGAGACTGTGCAATCACAGTGTTTCCATCACTCTGTCTCACTATTTCAAGCAACAAATGTAAATCCTCTGACTTCTGTTTTCACCTTTATGCACACATGGAAGGATCCATTATTATTCATTTACACACACAGACATATGGTCTTCGAATAAATTGAAACAGTTTTCATAAATGCTTCTCTGTTCGGAACAGACTTGCAGTGAAAGATTTAAGCATTAAAATGATTTTTAAAAAAGCTAAAAGGGTTTCTCTGCACAAACCGCTATTCGATGCAAATGATTAATATCACAGCTAAAGTACTAAAATGACACCGTGCCAGCTGATAAATCTGTATCCTCTGGCCTTATATGACTAAACACATACGCAGTCAAAGATGTGCTTCGATTAATTCAGATGCAAATAAGCACAGAGTGCTCCTATGGTGAAGCATACGCCTTTGATGGCACTGTATAATATCAGCCATAATATTTTTTGATATATCAAAATGCTACTTATAAAAGGAAGGACACATGAAAATGAATGTTCTTTTTCATTCCAAATATGACCCACTTTCTTAAATGTAGGCTCCAGACCAGTTAATGTGACCATGGGATGATAGGAAATATTAAGTCATTTGTACTCTCACCAAAGGAAATTCAACCTTTGAATTTCTTTTTCATTTTTCACACCAATTATGCCAAGACATCCATATGTGTAGTCTGAGTTCAGCCTCTGTATCTATTTGCCATCATCTCAAATCTAGCAACAAGCAGTGATTCTTCCAAAACCCTTTTTGTCTTGCTCAGCTGTTGTGTCTCAGCATAGACTGAGCCCAGACCCTACGTTTCTCTCTTTCAGCTTTGCTCCATAAGCATGTTGCCAGCAGTATGTCATTCACTGTTGTTTGAAGTCTTTAGGAGTATGAGTGTGTACGAGATATGTGTGAAATGTAAGGCAGGGATAGAGGATGAAAGCGTGAGGACGACTTGCTGTTGTCTGCTCAGAATGAAATGATGAGTGGTGACATAGCTCTAAATTGGAAATCGCTGTTTCAGTTTCACTTCACTCTGCATTGAGTCACTTCACTGCAACAGGGCTATTTCATTTTTATTAAAAATAGCCTGTGCATGTCAGGCCTTTTACATAGGGACAAATGGGAGATGGAAGCAAAGAGGGAGGGAGGTGGATGGTGGTTGTAGTGGAAGCACACTGGGAGGGGGGGCAGCCTGGCAGGCTTAAAAGACCAGGACATGGACAGATTCTGTTCCAATTGAACATCTATGCCTGCTCATTCATTTCCACTGCCTCTGGCTGGCTCAGTGCACACATAGCAATGTCTTAAGCCTTCCCAAGCCAGACTGGCCAGAAGAGGTCCACTGTCCCCTAGACACCAGTCACCTCATTACTGTCAAGCTTTGACAGAGACAGCTTAACTGTAAGTGACACCACAACAAAAGCACCATGGTGAACAAGTGTTTAGCTTAATTGTACTGTGAAGCAGCAACAAGGTGCTCTGCCTGGATCTATTTGTGTTAGTGAGACAGTTGGAGGTGATTATTTCTTCTATGACATTACACTGCAAACACAGAAGGACATTAAAACATTTCTCTAAGCACATGATGGCTCACTGCTTCTCTTGGGTCTCTATCATGCACAGAAATTCACATACACGCACGCACGCTCGCATCCGGACTGGATCGCCTATTGCTGTAGCATTATCTAGCGGAGATACACGCACAGCCCGGAGCGCGACCTTGTCTTGTTAAGGAATGACCTACTCAGTGCACGTTAATGAGATTTATACACTTTGTCTAACTATTGTAACGAATGCACGATCCCAAAAATATTGCTACTAACCGAGGTCATCACTTCAGGTCCCCGCGTCACGGTGCACGCGGCAGGTGAGTATGCACCGGGGGATTACGCGCGCATACACAAATGTTACCTAGCCAGAAACAGAGTAAGGAAGCACAACAATGTTATCCCTACCATCTGTCTGAGGATGGGGCTCCGTTCAGTCACCCCAAACACGCGTTGCTTCTTTCTGAGCCGACTATTATCTCAGCCAGACAGCTCGCACGTCGCGGCGGCAGAAGGAGAAAG
>NW_018127941.1:2158827-2164656 GCF_001952655.1 Monopterus albus | reverse complement strand
GGAACGAGTGGGAACCCCCCCCCCCCCGACCACTAAAGTAGAGCGCAGAGGAATGGAAACTTGTCACGTCTATGTAGGCTTAAGAAGCTTCACTAAATAAACACGGTGAAGATGAAAAAAGTCCTCCCGTGGACGAGCTGAGAGCTTACCGTTTGGTTTGCAGCCGTGCTCCGGTGCGTCTCTATAGTCTAACGGAGATGAAATGAGCCAAGGTGGGAAAGGATGCAGAGGTTCATCTGAGCTCAACGTGAGCTCTGTGCACTTAGCCCGGCCTTTCTCTCCGTATCCCCCTCCCTCTCTCTCTCTCTCTGCCTCCATTACTTTCTAGCCTTTCTAGCCTTCAGACGACAGTCACCCTAAAAGCCTACTATTTTGGACGATAGTGACCACTGAGTAGCTACTGTACCACACTACCGTCACTAATAAATTCCTTTCATGGTTTTTTTTGTTTGTTCCCATATACCAAATGCTTTCTAAATCACAGCAATGGTTTGTAATAACCACATTTGTCATCATAGTTTTCTAAACAACATGCAAATCATTTAAGCCCCTTCAGTATTTTCCGGTTAGGCTGCATCATTTCCCTGAAGCCACGCAGTGTTTTGCATAATCATCCTCAATAGGTTTGTGCTTTTCCAAGGGTTTCACCCAGAAGCAGAGCCAGAAAATTGCTACTCAAGGATGCATTAAAAATGAAATTTCAGCAGTGGTCTCCTCCTACCTGCTCAAAACGTATAAAATGACTGTAATCACCCCCATATTTACACTTTGATAGCACATTTTCTCCAGTGAGTTCAGTGAGTCAGTTGTTAATTCCGGGTTTTTCTTAGGAACAATTTGATATTCAGAACGTTTCATTTCAGTAAGTCAGACTCCCATTAAGTCTTGACTTTGAGCTGATTTTTATGAAAATTCTTTCTGATAAATAATAATAATAATAACTTTATTGGCATAGTACTTTTCTAACAATAGTTAAAGAGCTTCACAGAACCAGGATATGCCAAACACTGTGTAAATATAATGTAAGTATTAAACACAACACAACAAAAACAGCAAACAAACAAAATCACTCAAAATGTAGGCACAATATAAAATAAGCTTCGCTCACTACTGACAAAAGTTAGTAGAACGTTTTCCATGGTTAACGTGATAATATCTGTACAAGTGTGTTTGAATGTTGAGAGTGAGGGGACCAGCTTGAATACCTCTTTCAAGGCATTTATAAAAGTGCTGTGCAACGTGTTTTAGGGAATGATAAACTCTTATGGCTGGCAGAGGAGCTGCTGACATATTTGAATAAAACGCTGGACTTATGTGCAGTTCTGAGAGATATGATCTGAAAAATAGGATGATCTTGCTTCTTTAAATGCTATGTGATATTTATACATGTAGCATCACAAAATTTCAAAGTTAACTTATAATTTGTTTGCTTCCCGTGACTATTCGAGTGTGGCCATTAAACTGGAGCCGGGCTCTGGGTTTATAATTCTTGTCTCTCAGAGGAGCAATAGTGCCTAAAATAGCTATACTGTTAAATGACCAACTAGCGCTTCAGTGGTGAAAAGAGACATAAAAAAGGAGCAAATGTTAATGGCAGCTGTAAAGCCATCACAGACTCATTGCCAAGAAGCAAGATCTTAATTGACCATACTTTGGAACAGGGGAGTGGACTTTGTTTATGTGACCTGTAGACTAGAACACAGAGGACAGGAGTTTTACTTGTGACTAAAAAGCTGAGCTATCCTGCCAAAGGAAGTTGGAGTCCATATATGTTTCTTTTTATAAGATGACTGCCAGGTCACCTCTGCTCCACCATGGATTTGGCTGATAAAGATGTGAGCAACCAGGAGGAGTTGCTTCAATTAGTGATCAAGAATCCCTTTAACAGAACCACTGATCTGAACCATTTCCTGCTTTGCCTTTATGCAAAAACATCAATATTTCTGGCCCCCTGTATTGCCTAGGCTGAATAAATACTTTATTATTACTTACTTATTTCAGTTTACATGACCTTCATCGGGTATGTAGAAAAAACATTTCCTCCTTTCACTTATGTACATCATCTGTTATCTGTTACCCCCAATAATCCCATCAGAGGAAGAGAAGAAGGCAGGGCTCAGATCAGTACATCTGAATCACCTTTGTCAACAATGTCCATAAATATATACACACACATATATCTTACAGCATATAGAGAGGCAATCCTTTGCCCTTATGCAAACATACTGCAAAATCCTTCAGCTGCACACAATCTAAATGTAAAATCAGGGTTGAGATTTCCCTCAGGAATAATGGTGACCAAATTTTTTTTCTTTTACATTTTAGCATAATTTATCCCATAACTCATGGTAAAGAATATATTTGTTTCTCATCCAGATATTTGAGATCATTTTAATTTGAAACAAAAGAGAATTTGATCTTTTGATGAAACAGTGCTTTCCACACACTGGCAGAATCACCTGGTTTGAGTGTCTCGACTCTGTAAAACGTGATCATTCATCTACAGAGTGCAGTCTTGCTTTCTGCATCAGTTTCTTGATCTTTCTTCAGGTCCTACTCCTCACTAACAAACAGGTTGTGCTTAGACAAGTGTTCGGTGATACTGTATGACTAGAAAGAAAACTTGCACCCCTAAGGTTACTCCTCAGATCCTTTGAACTCAGCTGGGTACAGAGGTTTATTAATGCAGCTTTATTTATTTATTATTTAGGTTTATTAATACTGTGTAAGCACGCACCAAAGTCAAGCAGTAATCGATGTGTGAGTAAGGATTTGAGAGCACACAGGGACAGATTTGTAAGTACAAAACATTCTGGACAAAAAATGTGAGAGCAGCTGTCAAAGAATTTTCAGCAAATATCTGGCCTTTAGGATCATAGTGCATGTTTTCAAAGTTCTGTTAGACAAATACAAGGAAAAAACTGATGTACTGATGTAACTTAGAAGTCAGGGTCTGTGACATTTCACTCCTTGGTCAAATCCGGTGGAGCTTTCATGCAAAGAGTGGAAACAGACAAAACCAAAGAGAAAGCCTTAACTGAGTCAAATTTCGAGTCACAGTTGGTCTTGCAGGTTCAAAACTTACATATAAATTCACAATTCTGTCTTTGTTCATTATTAGATCTGTAGTTTGTCCCTATGAACATCAAAATCTGAACCACCCAGTTGGTTTCCGCTTGTTTTTTGTCTTTCACTCGCTCAATATTTTTGTCATTTTAATGAACTTCCGAAGATGGGAATTATGAATGAGGTTGGGGAGGAAGGGAGGCTTTCTCATCATACTCAAAACTGCCGTCGTACTAATGCAGGGTTAGGGAGACACTTATCTGCCTCATGTTGCTTTTTGGAGAAACACTAAGCACTGTCACACACACACTGCCTTTAGCACATAGACATAGCCACTGCACACATATGTCAAACTCATCATATCTGCATGGAAAAACACAATACTATGCACCACTGCAGCATTTTGACATCTATTATAATCCATATGCTGAGGCAGGGTTGAACAGTGTGGATGACGGTGATCAACTCAATTACATTTACCCCAGTATTCTTCATGGAGTCATTCTCACTTGAATAATTACCAATATGCTTAATTTACTAGCACACTGTTTAAACAGAACGAACAGGCTAATTCAGCAGAATCTGATGCATTCATTATATTAGTGAAGTGTCAAACTTTAGAAGTATTTTGGCAGCAGACACAAATCAGTTTTCAGCTGCTTACCTTTTACTTTCCACAGCTAAATTTGTGCTCTTACACAAGGCGATACATTATGACCTGAAGCCTCCAGACACTTAGATTTTTGGACCGTTCACTGTGGTATTCTTTCTTCTTCTCTCTGTTAACAAGGCTCAAACACAGGCAGTAGTAGGTTGTAATTATCTTGCCTATTTGAAATGATTCACAATGAAATGCCAGCCAGCAGTGCACCATTCAAATACATCTTATCATCAGCACAAACAAAACATCAGCTGTTTAATAGAGGGCGCGTGATGCATGACCAAATTATTTGAGAAATAGCCTGGGGGATGCAACTGTCTGTCCTGTTCTTTAATTTAGTATCTGCTACAAAGAAGTCATCATGTCTCTCCAAAATACTCCCCAGTGTTAGCCTTTCTTTTCTCAAGCCATTTTTATGTTTCATGTGCTCACTCGGACAAAGTCAGGTCCTGTCTCATTCGTCTCTCTAGTCTTTCCCTTTCTCTGTAATATTCCTCTTTCAAATCCTCTCTACTCCTGCGAGACCATCCTTTTGAAGAGATGTGATAGATATCTACATTGTTTCCTGAGTATGCATCCCTGTGTGTGGCTCTGTACACAGCCTCTCTGGCAATTGATGTGGCCTCTTCCATTGTCAGTCCCCATTTAACTCCTTGGTCCAGTATTGAGTAAGCATAAGGGGATCCTGAGCCCACAGAGAAGAGTGTTCCCTGCAGGCGAGTACCGTCACTGCACACATAAAACAGCCTGGGTCCAGAGAAACTTGTTTTCTTTCTGGTGAAGACCTGTTGACCACCAGGAGTTGAAGAAGAGCTCTGAGTCTTTGCCTTTGCCAAAGAGAGCTTATCAGGACTGGTGTCTGCAGACTGTCCCAGACCCCTTGTTGCTTCTGTGTAGTCGCCAAGGTCAGTCTCTGTATCCTCATTATGGCATCGATCTATGTCTCCTCCATCCCACCCACACAGTGTGGCAGCCACACACAGCTCAGTTCCCTTAAATGGATGAAGCATGTGAGAAAGCAGTTTGGCAGCTCCGCCTGTGGACAACCGCCGACCGTGGCGGAGTTGGTAAAGCCGCAGTTCTCGAGACAGAATGCGTTTCCAAAGAGCACAGTCTGCTGAAGTACCAGAAGTAGTGCCCACAAGATGGCTGTGAATGGGCAGGATCTTCTGGGAAGCTGGGCACGCCACGAGTCCAGAGCAACTGGAACGAGTGTCTGCTGCAGCCAACACACCGCCCTGAAACACGAAAGCCAAGGTGGTGGTGCCATGAGACATAGGGAAGGGCAGAGGGACAGACTGAGAAGGAGCAAAAGGAAGGCTTGTGGGTAAGAAGAACGATGGCAGGACGCAGTCCTGAGGTGAGAGGGTGCTGAAGCTCTGGACAGTGCTAATTTGCCCAAACTGTATTGGACTTTCCTCCAGGTACTCTGCAACTGGAATGTAAAAAGTAAACAGACCTGTGCTGTTGCCAAAAGGAAAACCACTCACATAGTTACAACCAGTCTTCTTTCCACCAGGCACCAGACAATGTCTGGCCGTTCTGCTGTCCTGAAAGATGTCTTGGAATTTGCATAGATCCTGCAGAGCCATTTAAAATGATTATTTTTTCGCCCAAGGAAACCCTCCCTATGCTCATTAAAAATATTTGTATCAGTAGTCTGACAACAGGTTACATGCCATCCAGAGTTGTAGCAATAACCTGTCTATTGTAGACGCAGCCACCCTTTATATAGACAATAAGACTGCATCCATCTGCATGTGGTCATCTTTAACCACCCATCAGCAACAGTCACCAACGCCTCATTCCTCTGACTTTGAAGCATAAAAAGCAGTAGCCCATGGGTAATTAATTTTGCCTGTGGTATCAGGTTGTTTTTCAGATCAAATTTCTTCAAAGTCTTGTGTGGGCGAAGGCCAGAAACCAGGGAGGGTGATGGTAAGGCCTTCGCTCCAGCACATCAAATTAAGTTAGACGCTACACTTTGATGCACCACTCCCATGGAAAATTCCCAAACAGAATCAGGAATAAAATGAATGAAACAACATTTTTGTCACACAGCAGAGTGCCCTGAACCAAGCCTGTTAGGTATTGTACTGTAG
>NW_018127941.1:2145094-2158779 GCF_001952655.1 Monopterus albus | reverse complement strand
GTAATCCTACATCACACGGGGTGTATACTCGTACAAGTGCCAACTGTTGGGAAACTGTGCTGCCAGGAATCAACGCTGAGACACAGCATTATTTCACACATTACTTTGAGGAAATAATGAACCCAAGGGTTACAGATTTGTTTTTTGTTTTAGTTCATCTTAAGCCAAAGAAACTCAGAATGAATGTGTCGTGCTCCATCATTTTTG
The DNA here is from genome assembly GCF_001952655.1 of Monopterus albus. Lineage (NCBI taxonomy): Eukaryota > Metazoa > Chordata > Actinopteri > Synbranchiformes > Synbranchidae > Monopterus > Monopterus albus. Next base: position 2,158,572 of record NW_018127941.1, on the reverse strand, counting down.
GATATGTCTTCACTGCTGCTATAATAATGGTAAGAAACTCTGTTACACTATAATTACAGTAATAGCCTTGACGCCAGTTGCCTGATGTGAAACTTGGCTATTCTTATATGAGGCTATTTGTTCTTTAAAGGACCTATAACTGATATTTTATAATAGTAATGCATTCATGGCAAAGGCTACTCATATTTCAGACAAGTGACAGTTTAATTACTATATCTTAAATTATGTAATTGTTCTTACTGATGCATTAATAGTTTGTACATTAATAATATGTGACCAGCATTTTATGATTGTAGTTACTTGAGTTGAGCTAGTTGAAACTATTTTATTTACTCCTGGGCAGAATACTATTAAGTCTAATAGTGCATCAGAATTGATCAGCTCATCATTTTATTTTATGTGTAGAAAACACTACCTAAAGTTGTAAAATATATATAATGGAGCAAAAACCAGAACATAACCCTTTGCATTGTTTTGCTGCAGATGTGGATAATATTGGAAACAGTCAAGTAAAGGACAAGCACATTTAATTTATACCTAACTGCAGTACTGCCTGTTCAGTGTCAAACAGACTGAGAGAGCCATCAACTAGCTAGTGAATATGGAGCATATAGCAACTAAAGACATAGGCAGGTGACAAATGAAAGGATAGCCCAACATAAAGTGGCTAGTAAGGTGCTGAGCCACCACGTGCCACCAGAACAGCTGCTGGAGCTACTGGAAGGATGAACACCAGTCCTCCATAAGATACTTCCTCATAGCATAGGCGATGATTCACACCATTTTCATACTCATCAAACCACCAGTGACCCATCGTGCACTGTGGATGGGGTCAGTGTCATCCCAGAAGAGACCACTCATTCATTCAGGTTTTACCTTTAATTTGTCACTCAGGAGGTGTTATAAAAGAAACAGAAGTGACATCAAATGAATGATAATGTTGCTCTTTATTGCTGGATGTGTAAATAAGCAACTGTGTGCAACCATATGAGCTTAAAAGGTGATGATGTCAATGCTGTGCTTATGACTTGTTTCCTCTGGCCCCAGTGACTAAAACAGCAGGTGATGTGGGTTTAAGCAAGTCAATATCCTCTTAAAATAAGTCTCCTGTCAGCCTATCCTTGTTTCATGGCATGCTAACCTGTATTATTATATAGTGACTTCATTTTATTTACATCTTCACCCAGGGACACTGTGTGTTACAAGCTGAATCAAACCAGAGCAGCAAGAGCCTGCCTGACAATTTCATAGGGTTTGAGTCAGCCCCTGACAAGGTGATAGGTGGCTCAACGGTCCGTCTGCGATATCAGTGCTCCAGGCCATGTCAGCTTGCAGTGGAGGTGGCGGTGTCCATATTAAGGAAGACAGATTTAGTGGTCTTCAGAAGGAAATGGATCGGCAATGCATCCCCAGTCTACAGGATCCACCAGGTACTGCTCAGATTGCCTCCATCCATTTCATATCAACATGACTTTTTCAACAGGAACATTTTGGAGGCCAAGAATGCGACAGTCCGTGCATGGCTAGACCATCTTAAAAATGGCAGTGAGTCTGGGACATACAATAGTTCCATGCTGAGGACATATAAAGTGCTGTGGGTACCACCGCTCTCTGAGCGTCCAGCTAGGCCTCCCACTGAGTGCCCTTCATGGTTTGCTTTAGTGATGTGGCAGATGAGCAGGAACACAATCCATCAGTGTCCACCTGACTTAGGTCAGACCCTTAATCACATTGTCATTCTCTCATATTGTTTACCTGTCTTTATTACCAAATGGAAACATGAAAACACTGTGTATGTAATCCCATAGACACAACTGATATGCTGAAGTTCCCTCTGGCAAGTACTGGTGAGCACTTTGGAGTGGTTCGCAGGTTCCAGCCTTTCATGGACGGAGCCTTGGAGAGAGCCCGTCGTCATGCTGTGACACAACCCAGGTTGGACCTCAGGCGCTGACTTCAGCTCATTTTAGTTGGAGCTCATTCTGTATGATGTTCAGCTACACAGCGTGAAACAGCCTCCTGCAGGGTTCTCCGAATGTTGTATCACATGCTTAAGAATAGCAGATTTTTTTAGATGTTAAGTATTAATAAGGGTATAAAAGTGTACACCACTACATATTGCCCCATGTAGAGTACATAATGTCAGTGGTTTGTGTTGATATCAGCAGAGTGACGGGCCACATCTCAGTGACTGTTTTCTTTTCAGGGCTGGCAGCTGTTAGAACACGCTCCACTTTTACTTTTATTTCACTGTCATTACAAATGACTTTACAAGCGTCTCGAAGCCTCGTCACCAGAGCATGTAAACTTTTTTATTTGCAATCAATGAAAGACAGCAGAATCATTCATTTTGAGAAGACAGCCCAGCATTTTAAATCAACCTCATGCTTCAGTGGCTAAAGAAATGATTTGTCAAATCATGTTTCATTGCTTGGCTTTCAGCGTCACTTTCTCTGTGTGGATCTACCTTCTGAAACGGTGCCACAAGAAGCTCTGTGGGATCATCCATCATGTGAATAGAAAAAAATTATTCGACTCTGTTCTGATGCAGCTTGCAGACACAGGTGGGTCACAGCAGCTTGTGGGCACACCTGAGACCAGTTTAGGGGATTAGATTATGGCAGCATGAGACGATTGTGAGCGATGATGTGTGTTTTGTGAGACAGTGAAACAGACTGCGTTATGTATTAATCAAGAGCTTCGGATCTCCTGCTGTGAAATATATGATTGTCATATCTTTTGTGTAGGGGACATCATAATTCAAGCACGTGTGACAGCAGGAAAAGATGAAGCTTTTCGAGCCAGGGCAGCGTTGCCCCTGTGGAAGTGGATCAGATTAGACTGTTACATACAGGACTCAAAGGTATGGACCCGAAGATTGTGCTTTTGGGATAAAGAACAGAAATTAAAACACAGCTCAGGGCAGCATCTTGTAGTCATCCTTCCTTGTCTGAGTTTAATTCGGTGCTGTGGCCCTGCAGTGTTTGATTTCTTTTTGGAACAGCTGTACGATCCTGAAAGATGGCTGCTTTCCAGCTGGAAAACTCCAGGCAATTGCAGGGTGTACTGCAATTTGAAGCTGTTCACAGCTGACTAGATTTTTTTCTGTGCATAGAGATGTATTATTATGTCTGACTTTCAGGTGGTGTTGGATGCAACATGGGACAATGAAACCCGCAGATATCTCTATAAGTAAGACATTTTATGATGCTTTATGTCTTTTTTCTGAAATAAAACGCACACTGATACAATACATGCACAGAGGCCATTATAGCTAGTTTGACTGATTACGTATCTCTGTAGATTTAAGGGCAGTATTCATTATGACGACACTGATGGATTTTTTGGGATTGGAGGAAGTAAATACATACCAGGCATCCATGGTTATTTTGGGCCTGTCAAATACTATCGCTTTGGAACTGAACAGGTAAAGTGTCTACTTACTTACTCTAATCTCAAGTCAAATGTTGTTGTTTTATTGTGGTTAATCCCAGACTGTCATGTTATTCATATGACAGATAAAAAATCCCCTTCACCCCGAGTCAACATTACTGGAACTGGACAGGGTTCATCAGGAGTGTCGGGAAATAAAAGCATTTACAAAAGCTTTTCAGCAAGAAGCAAGTGAGAGTCACCTCCTGTCACCAATCAGCAAAGGTGAAACATTTTTAAGTCTTTTAAAGCAGTGCTGCAACTGTTCTACAGGGATGAACCTTATATACAGTAAATGTAACACCAAGGTTGTATATAGAGCAACTGCACACCTATCAAGTATGGGAAGACCACTGTTGACAAGCTGCTTTTTATGTTTTACTTCAGACATCTGTACCCCTCACGTCATATCACCATGGGGTCAGTTTGACGAGAAGGAGAAAATCTGCACACAAACGTGGTCCTGGGAAACACAACTTAAATACAGTTCACTTTTTCATTTCTTGCAAACCAATAAGGAGAACATTAGAACAGGTGTTATACATTCTTTTATGACATTGACCACAGACTCCATATATAAGGGATGTGTCACACAACTCACACAGCTGTTCCTTTCTGTAGGACATCTGGGGATGAAGGACCTCAGAAGTATTTTATTTCAGGAGGCACTTGGTACAATGTTCCATGCAGCACAAATGAACATCACATCCAAATCAGTAGCTCTACTACAAGAATCCTCCTGCTTTGGGAATCATAAAGCATCTCTCTTGTTGGCCTCCATCCACCTCTCCAACCTGGGACGCTCAGTCAATCAACAACAAGTACAGTCGATGCCTTCCTTACACCTTAAATGCTGCTTTATCACCTGTAACATCGCTTCTGTAATCATGACTGACAATAATGGCTGCTGTGTGTTTCAGGGACATGTCTATAGTCTGATTGGTGCATCAGGTGATAGCCGTTTCGCCCTGATGCATGCGGGATACAAACACACACAGGGAATTGATGGGTTTCCTGAAGACTTGGACATGGCTTATAGTTACTATTCCAATGTGGCAGCACAGAGCAGCATCGATAGGTCCAGGATTCATGAAATTACGGTATGTTTAAGTAACTGAAATAACTGGAAAGTGTAGCAGTGCTCATAGTGGCCCAAAATGAACAGCTAAATGTTTTCTGCTGGTATTTTTGCTCTTGAGACAAATCCCGAGGTGCTGGTAGATGGACTGAGTTACTTTCAGGCAGAAGCAGGCTGGCTGTTTCCGCTTTTTTATGCTGTTAAGTTAACCGGCTGCTGGTTTCACCTTCAGATTGAACAGACAGATCTGTAGGAGTGGATTTGCTTTTACCTTTTAATTCTCGTCAGTGAAGCTGTTTCCAAAAATGTCAAACTGTTACTTTAAAAAATGAAAAAAGAAGAGAAGAGGAATAGAAATAAAACATTGCAATAAATGAATATTAACTGCAAACATTTAATTAGACTTGTATATTAAATGTTCAGACTATATACTCAAATGCACAGTATGTACAGTATAAACAGACAAAAGGTAAATCCATAAGTTAGACATTCACATGCACATGCTCTAGGCACACAAATGCATTTACATGTATACAAACATGCACAAATACAGTATGAGCGTGACAGCAGTAATTTAAAATGTACTTTCTCTAAAATATGATTAATAGAGTGTCTTTTGCTCCAGCCAGTTGGATCAGAGTTGCACAGAGAAAATAGGTGGGTCTTAAATCTTAATTTAAAAATGTGAATCATGGCTCCCTCTTCATCCTGAGGGAGAGAAGAGGGAGCCATGAGGAGTCGCTATGAGAAAAGTCTACTTCAGACTAACTTCATGTTTATTCTTGGGATATTTAAATAAACTAAATAAATTAATAGAAAACCAAAAGAACAGGCAGCCAATGCACTGGGGTATTTTCACTTTTAGCTTAGGTATTTTGACCATCTTGGAAACTTTCTGAGGCCCAGAGTAGAAGATGGCACAGTAATCGAAATGGACTCGGTCTTAATTAAATGCTGTGAAAACCTATTTTCTCTATCAGATTCTTACTATAGGCATCAGAGTCCTACAGGACCACAAAACGCTCTGCCCACGTTAGAACAGTTTTGATTATTTCACACGAGAGATTTCTGTCTGTGCTGTTTTATCTGAGCTGGTCTGATGTGGGTGGGCCTCAGCTGAAACAATGTGAGCATGTCATGTACAGTACTTCTAAACGCCAGTCAAGATTTAACTATATTGAATAGCAGTCAAATGTCAATCACATGTCATCAGACCACACCCACGCAGATGAGTTGAGATTTGGTTAACAAATTTGTTAATAACTTCAAGATAAGAGCACAAAGCAGGAAGTTGAACTTGATGAAGTTGAAACCAGGACAAATTTTTAGTGTATTATCTAACTCAAACTTGTTGCATATGGGGTCATGGAACACTTGTCGAAGTAATAGAACGGCGTTGCTTTGTTGTAGTAGCATTATCAGTCATAGTAGCAGTAGTAATAGATAACTATATCAATGCTTCTGTTTGTCTCTTCTAAAGCAATACACACCTGAACACATTTATTTAAACAACAAAGAAGATTTAGACCGCCTGACACATGAGGCGAATGAAGTCTATCCATATCTGAAAATGCAAGCAGAGAGAGGACACATAGAATATCAGGTACTGTATATGTGATATACAAAACATTTGACTGTTTGTGAAAATGTACCACACAAACATGGACTGTGTGAGTATGTTTCTATTAGGAAGATGTATAAAACTGTTCCCTATTCTACTTGCATTTCTCCTTTGTGGTCAGTAGACAGCAGTCAGTTTTCAGGCTAATAAAAACTTCACAACTATTATCTTTAGAAACGCCTGGGATCAGCGCTTTACTGGGGACATAGAGGAATCGCGAAAGACATAGCGAGTGCAGTGAAGTGGCTTGAGAGAAGCGCTATGCAAATGAATGATCCCACAGCAATGTATGACTACTCCATCCTATTGATGAAGGTGCTGTAACAGTATAAAGTCTCAACCTAGTTTACAATCAGATTGAACACTGCATATATGTGTGTGTGTGTGTGTGTTTGCCTGTGTTTTGACAGTTATTGATTCACTGATTGATGTTGATTCCTTCAGGGTCAGGGAGTGAAACAAAACTACACCCGAGGTTTACGGCTACTGAAGAAAGCCGCAGTGATGGTACGTGTGTAGTAATCAATCTGTCTGTTTAAAGTATGTACCTGCACTATGATTACAGGTGTCTGTTTCTTTGCTTTAGGGTTCAGTTGACGCCTTGAATGGTTTAGGCTGGTACCATGGAAGTATATTAAATGATCACAAACATGCAATGAAATACTTTGAACAAGCTGCGCTAAATGGGAGCGCTGATGGTATGTTTAACCTGGGAATTTATCACCTCAATGGGAAAAACCCGGAAAACCCACAGAAGAATGAGGTTTGAGTCTCACATGCTGTCTGAATACTGTTTTATTACTAATGTGGTATGATCACTGAGTTAATATATATTCTACATGATTCACAGACGGCTGCATTCCAGCAGTTTTTGAATGCATCACGCTCTGGTCATGTATCTGCATCAGTGGAGGCAGCTTGGTACCTTTCGACAGGAAACCTGGAAGGGGTGTCTCAGGATGTGGAGAGGGCTGTGATGTAAGAGGCTTTCATTAGCTCGGTGAAGAAAGCTTTGTTATGGGCTGTTGCACTGTAGCCTGCAGCTCAGTGGCATCTAATTTCAATGACAGTGGCTAATTCAAGGTCAGAACCTAGTATTTGCATATCTAAAAATAAGAACCACTGTCACTGCCTTATTGTCTGGCACGGAGAGCGATTCTGTTTACCACTGTTCTTGTGGTATCTTATGAATGTAAAGAAGCTCCTGCTGCAGCTGGAGATGCTGTTTTTAGAATGACCTCAACAAATCAGAAACTATTTTTAGAGCACGAAAGCATATTTTCCATTTACTGTATGTAGAGTAAATTATATTCCATAATTCATCAGCCCTCCTTTATCTTCTGTGCAGAATGCTAAAAAAGGTCTGCGATCAAAACGGACACCTTGGATTTATGATCAGAGAGGCTCTTCAGGCCTACCTCCAGGGCTCTTGGTAGGAACATTCTTTTCAAGTACTTGTCAACTGTGCTCATTTGATCATTTCCTCTGGTCTTCACTGTCATAACTATTCATCTTCACACCAGTTTTATTGTGTTGCCAATAGGCAGGGAGCATTTGTGAAGTATGTCTTGGCAGCTGAAACTGGTCTGGGTTTGGCTCAGAGCAATGCTGCATATCTTTGTCAGGTACTATATGGTATTGTTTTGGTTTTATCCCTTTGTGTCTGTCCTTAGACCAAACATCACCTGTCCTTTCAGTTTCATTTTACGCACACTTCTGAAATCAGTGTCTCATGGTTGCAGTTTTGAAGCCAATTTGAATTTTGAATTCAAGTAGTAAAAGAAGAAAACAAATTTGGAGGGAAATTGTCGGCTGTTAAGAACATAACCTTCATCGCTGCTCTGCTTATTTTCACCCTGCACTCATTTTCTCAAATGCAGGAACTGAATCTCAGTTATGATTGTCAGTGGAGATATCATTACTACTCTATATTAAACTATGATCCCCATCCGTCTGGTGAGTTCCTCTCTTTTAATTTTGCTCTCACCTCTCCTTCTCCCTGTCAATCTGCTCGATGAACAGCAAGTATCTATCTTCTTTTATAGCCCTTCTGCAAATGGGAGACCACTACTATTATTCCTCCAGCATGCAAGAAGACTCATTATCCTTGGTCGGTCAGGCCGTATCAATGTATAGCAGAGCGGCTCTAGCGGGCAGCCCTCAGGTGACAGATTTACTTGGGCTGTAATCTCATCTCTCTATGATAAACTTAATTAAACTTCCACAAGCTCAGGCTCACTGCAATAAAAACAACAAACACAATTATACAGTGTTATTATTTGGAGACTGTCTCAGTGAATAACCCATCAGCCCCACATTATAATTTTATTCCTTTATTTATTTACACCGACTCACAGGGAATGTACAACTTGGTTGTTTTGGCTCAACAAGGGCACGTTCTTCCAAGAAGCGTCCAAGGCTTGTTTAATGTATCACGTTATGATCAGACAGACGTGCTGGTGGAGAAGATCTTAAAAAGGTGCCTTTTTAATTTATAATTTTAAAAATCACAATATTTTTTGGGTGATCAGTGTTTGAGCATATGCAGCAAACCAAGGCTACTTACTGATTAGTAGTTATTAGCCATATAGGCTAATGTGCTTCTACTGCAAAAATATGTAGGTCTGATATTTGATATTGTTGATGTAAATGATTTAGGATTTTTTTGTTTTTGAGGAACAGTTGGGTATTTTGGCTAAATACCAAATAATATATCATGCTGAGGGAAGATTGTCTATCTGTTAAATAGCTAACCAGCCAGTTAGCTTAGCATGCAGACTAACTAGCTTTTATCAGTACCATCATATTTACTCTGTTTACAGGAAAGTGGCAACAATCTTCTCTTCTGATTCTTGGCAAGAAAGTGAATGTGTCCCACAATGCCAAATGCCTTTAAGGCCAAGTCCTTTCCAGCTACTGTTAGCAGTTATTAATGCTAAACACTTACACCCCTTACACTACTACTCATTGACATCATTCTTATTATTTTAATGACATGCATCTACTGTTATGTTAATAAATAAAAGTATTATTGCTTGATATTACTATTAAAATGTGTAACACAGTTTACATTGTTTATCTCTTAAGATGTGTAAAGTCTGAGGGTGCAGACGCAGTAACACCCTGTTCTTTAGCTCTACTTGGAGTCCAGATGGGAAAAGCCTGGAGGAGAATGACTCAGAATGGTGCACAGCTCCTCTTGGTAAGCATAACGCTGTCAAAAAACACCACACTGTAAGCTGCACTCTTACAGCACATTATCCTCTTCATTTGACAATTTGATCTACCTTTAATTATTGAAAGTGTGAGAATGTAAATTTGTCTTTCATCATGAATAACACATTCGAGCCACTATAGACTGCACTTTTTGGGAAACAAAATGTGTTCATTTATTTAAATCATTCTTCTTGTTTCTCTGCAGGTGTATGCATCTCTTCTTTCTCTCTGTGTCGTGATTGTTATAATGCCATTGCAGAACAGTCTCGGTAAGTAATTTGGCTACTCACTAGTGCACCCACATCCACATATTTACCAGAAGATGGCGCAATTTCCCCACATATTGGACTCTTCCCACTTGTTCTGACCTGTACCTTAAAAGAAAATCATGAAAACAATTCATGTAATCCTGCTTCTTTTGGCATGAAAAGTGTCCTTACCATCTACTATATGCAAATTAACACAGAACAACAGGTTGCCAGTCACCGTGAGGCTCAACTGAATGCAAGGGCATCATCTGCCAGCCAAGATGGTGTCAACTTGAACAGAGAGCAAGATGGCATCGTGGGAGGAACCTACAGAAGGACAGGAACTCTATGGCTTACCATACTGAATGAAGAGCAGTGGCTACGGCAGACCAGTGATTTGGCTGTGACACTGTCGGGTGTGTGCCTGTGTGCTTTCTGGACCACACTCCTCTATCACCTCCTGTGACATATAATACCCACCACAGTGATCCAACAGCCACAGTAAAAGCCCCACACACTACATACTGTAAGACCACACATTTAGAGGATGAGCTACAGCACTATTCATAGTGTGTTCAGAGACATGTGACTCTTTTTAAGACAGGAGGAGAGAAGTGCTGATCAGAGTGGACATTTGGTACTATATGAGATTGTTCAGATCATTTTTCATCAGTAACCAATTCTGCATTGCATTGTGTTTGCAGAAAATAAAATATTTATCATGCAGTTCGTTTAATTAATACTGAATCCCACCTGTAGTATGTGTCTTGAGGATGTGGTGCCGACAAGCAAATGAAGCATCTGTTATGCAATAGAAGTCCAATAAAAATATTTCTTGGATAAATTAGTAATTTATCTTTTGAAGTGTAGCACAGTTAAAAACTGGAAACTATTCTGATGGCTGCACATTTAAACGCATAAAGCCCCAGCCACAGCCTCAGTGAAGGATGTGCAGGGAGATGTGCTGGAAGCTGTGCTCTAATAGGTGAGCTATTAAGGGTTGTTCCTGGCCCTATCAGTAACATAGAGATGATAAGTGTCTCACCAGAGACTGGACATTCAACAACAACATGCAGGGCTCTTAAACATTTTGTCCAAGACCGGAGCAATGGAATATCCCAGGTTATTGATTTAGTTCCTGGCTTGGCAGGTGCTCCTAGTCAATACAGATAAGAATAAGGAAATAACAGGTTTAGCCAGCCCTAACGGTGCCAACAACAAGAAAAATGCACCTTTAGAGCCACCGCTGGGGATTTATTCCAAAAGCAGTGTCTCTCTGTGCTGCTGTTGTCACTGAGTTCATTAAGATAACATAATGGGGACTACTATTCTTTGAGGTATTTTGTTTTTATGGCTGGAAACACATACAAGGAACAGACACTGTTACTCAGTTCTTAACAGTTATTTACAGCTCTGGGTGACTGTTGTGATGATGTGCAGTTTATAGCAGTGAGTGCTGCTGCCTGGTAGTTATGGAGCTATCATTAGTCAAATAAGGAGTTTAACAGTGTAAACAACACTGTGTGGAGCTCTGACAGCTTAGGCTGAAGTCTGTGTATAATTTGGGGTAGGACTAATTATCTCTGTCTTCCTTTTTTATGTCATCTGTCTTTTCAGGGCCAGGCCACCAAAACATTGCATATGTTATCACATGTACTGTAGTAATCTCTGCTTTCTCTAATCTATGTATTCTTACTGCTTGTCATGACCCTGATGCATGATATTCTAAAGAAAAACTTATAAAACCACAACTGAACAATCTCAGTTTAGAAGAGGAAATGTACATTATAATCTGATTCAATGTTTGTCACTAAAGCTGTACGTCAAAGCTGTCAGTTTGACAAATATCAATGATGTTACCTAAAATAAAATGAATTGCCAGCACAGAAATCTTTCAGGTATATAAAAACAGGCTCAAAATCCAGTTACCCTTAGTTGTGCAGTCCCAGACGTGCATCAGCAAATAGAAAATCTAATACTGCATTTAATTCTTCCATACCATATTATACTGTACATGCAATGAATTTTGAGATTCTGCTAAATCTCAGTAAAACTTTTATTTACAACAAATCTGTACAAACAAATTGTCATCTGCACAAATAATTCATCTGATTTAAACATATATAGTGCAAAGTCTGCATTTTCCATTTGATTGTTTAATGAGTTGATAACATGCTGATTAATGCAACCTTGGACTGTCCTGCAGTTCATGGTAAACAGAAGCTTGACCAGCATGGCCACCTGTGTCTTAGCTGTGTCATTCACACTGTTCATTCTTTTACAGGCCAAATTCAGGAGACTGTTCATTCTTTTACAGGCAAAATTCAGGAGAAACGCATGCTGAACCCTATGAAATATCTGATTAACATGGAGGGATTAAAAAAATGTTAACCAGTAGAAATTACTGTTAAAAAAAGCATAATATTTGATTTGGACAGTACATGTTTCAAAATCCTGTGGTTTCAAACCAGTTGGCATGAGCACAAAATGTCACAAATGTCAACTTCCCACAGCTGTAGAGAGCAATTTTAGTCACTGTAATTGTCAGTTAAAGAGTTTGATCATACTGTGTGTGGCCATCTAATTTCCTGTCACTTCTTTTCAAATGGCTACTGTAACCTGAAACAGAAATACACATACGTCAGTAAGACTGTCAGGTTCCGCAGTGGTGTGGTTTCTACAGAAGCCTTATGGACTGGATGCAGAAACAGCAATGGCTAAGTCAGTATTTTGGTGATTTAATTACCATATGGGGACAGTTTCCACCTACTGACCACCTACCACATCTGCTCTCAAGAACTGGAGAACAACAATGGTAAGAAAAGGAAATTACTGTACATGCGGCCCTTCTCAGTTGTTACAGGCCAAAACTAGCCTGTGTGCACATGCAACCTTAGCTGGACTTTAGCAAGATCTGTATCTAGCAGCCTGGTGAACAACTGATAAAGGAAATAAAAATTAAATGAGCTGCTAAGACTATTATAACATTATAAATTCCATGAAGCATAATACTGTAGTAATAGACTCTATCAGCTTTAGTATTCAATAAACTGGCAAGTGAATATATACACTGCCAAAAATAGTTTTAGTGAGGGCCTGTAATGGTGTAATGTCAACTGCATGACCTTGACAATGGAATGGTTTTAAAAAGTGTAATCATAGTACTGGGCACAACACACTAACCAAAACAATCAATCTGGCCATAGTTATTCAGTGTGAAGAGAGACATTGTTGTGTTTCCATTACTTCAGGGAACATTGCACTGACTTACATTAATTTTGTGGAGACTTACCCTCAAACTAAGTCATCACTCTAAAATATAATGACCTGTGTTTGGGGGCTTGCTTTTTGTCCTCATGAGGATGTCCAATTCCCACAGTGTGACTCCATAAACAGGTTTATGTCCCCACATAATAGCGTGTGTCCCCAGCCCTAACCCTTACCCTATGCCTAACCTAAACCTAGTCCTAACCTGATCCCTAAAACAAAGTCTTAACCCTCAAAAAAGTGTTTCACAAAGTCAGGACCAGCTAAAATGCCATCACTCTGTAGCAAAAAAAAAACCAACAACAAGTATGTAGCAAGTAAGGGAACACACACACACACACACACACACACACACACACACACACACACACACACACACACGTATTAACAATAATAGACATATTTGGCCACTGGCACCCAGGGAGCCTGACCAGTGGTCCTTTGTCTTGGTTGACCAGAGGGCGAGGCTCCTGGTGGGATGAATTCCACAAATCTAAAATATGTCTGTAAATGTAGCACTTGAATGTGAGTGAATGAACAAAAGCACAATGTGAAAAAAGTCAGGAATGTTATCAGGGTTTGTGATGCTTTTAGTATCAACAGTTTAAAATGCTAC
>NW_018127941.1:2142670-2144370 GCF_001952655.1 Monopterus albus | reverse complement strand
AGGAAAGTCTAAACAATAGCAGGTGTCGGATTTTAATTTAAGCATAATGGGAGCTGGAGCCTTCTTTAATGCTGCACTTGGGCTTTGGAATGATCTCTCCATTGCTATTTACCAGTGCACCACTGTTTCTCAAAACATGTCTTTCTTTAGACTGGCTTACTAGCTCGCATTTGTTTGAACTTGGGTTATGAATTTGTTATTTGTGTGTATTTTAAATTATTGCGCTAATTATTTACATATTTTATAGTGATGGTTGACCCCTCCTTGAACCGCCACCTTATTGTGGTGGAGGGGTTTGAGTATCCGAGTGATCCTAGGAGCTATATGTATGTTGTCAGGGGCTATATGCCCCTGGTACGGTCTCACAAGGCAAAAAGGTCATGGCTGAATATATACACTGCCAAAAATAGTTTTAGTGAGGGCCTGTAATGGTGTAATGTCAACTGCATGACCTTGACAATGGAATGGTTTTAAAAAGTGTAATCATAGTACTGGGCACAACACACTAACCAAAACAATCAATCTGGCCATAGTTATTCAGTGTGAAGAGAGACATTGTTGTGTTTCCATTACTTCAGGGAACATTGCACTGACTTACATTAATTTTGTGGAGACTTACCCTCAAACTAAGTCATCACTCTAAAATATAATGACCTGTGTTTGGGGGCTTGCTTTTTGTCCTCATGAGGATGTCCAATTCCCACAGTGTGACTCCATAAACAGGTTTATGTCCCCACATAATAGCGTGTGTCCCCAGCCCTAACCCTTACCCTATGCCTAACCTAAACCTAGTCCTAACCTGATCCCTAAAACAAAGTCTTAACCCTCAAAAAAGTGTTTCACAAAGTCAGGACCAGCTAAAATGCCATCACTCTGTAGCAAAAAAAAAACCAACAACAACTATGTAGCAAGTAAGGGAACACACACACACACACACACACACACACACACACACACACACACACACACACACACGTATTAACAATAATAGACATATTTGGCCACTGGCACCCAGGGAGCCTGACCAGTGGTCCTTTGTCTTGGTTGACCAGAGGGCGAGGCTCCTGGTGGGATGAATTCCACAAATCTAAAATATGTCTGTAAATGTAGCACTTGAATGTGAGTGAATGAACAAAAGCACAATGTGAAAAAAGTCAGGAATGTTATCAGGGTTTGTGATGCTTTTAGTATCAACAGTTTAAAATGCTACGGACCCACCACCCTTACTGATGCAAGGTCAGAATACCACTTAGACAAAAATGTTATCAGCTAATAGTACTGAGTGTTCTCAGCACACACAGCCCTGATACACTGTGCGAGACTGAGTGCATCTGAGCAACTGAGTTTGTATGGGAAAACTTGAAGGGAAAAACATTACCGCCCACACTGCTAAAAGAAAGCTACACTTTGTCACAGTAAGTCACACACTGGGAAGTTATTTTGCTCACTGGCAATCTGTATAGTAGTTAGCTTAGTTAGAATCCTAAACACCGAGGAGCATGAGGGGGAAGACAGAGCTGCTCTCTGACTCAGTGGAACCAGTATAGTGTACTGTAACGGTGAGGTGCGGACTGATCCTGAAATATCCATGCTTCCTATCCCAGTGTTTCCTGTTCTATGATTAATTCTCATATTAAAAGATGATATTTAAACTCTGTAATTTGGGGTAGCCTAAATGTATTTTTTATTATCAACAGGAG
>NW_018127941.1:2140386-2140694 GCF_001952655.1 Monopterus albus | reverse complement strand
AGGGGGAAGCAGTGCCCTGCCAAAACTGTTTACAGTGGAGGTGGGCAGCTGTTGACCTCAACTGGGGACATTGTCGGACGGTGGAAGAAATACTTCAAGGATCTCCTCAACCCCAACGCCATTTCTTTTGATGAGGAAGAAGAGGCTGAGGGCTCAGAGGTGGACTCGTCCATCACCCAAGCTGAAGTCACTGAGGTAGTTAAGAAGCTTCTCGGTGGCAAGGCACCGGGGGTGGATGAGATCCGCCCTGAGTACCTTAAGTCTCTGGATGTTGTGGGGCTGTCTTGGTTGACACGCCTCTGCAACGT
>NW_018127941.1:2139339-2139852 GCF_001952655.1 Monopterus albus | reverse complement strand
GTTTATTCGCCTGATGCACAGTTAGGAAATGTGTTTCCCTGTAGAATGAAATTTTTACTTAGCCGTCCACACGAATGCCCCACAATACAAGTGAAATATAGGATGAGAAAGCAGAGGCCGGGGGCTCGAAGGTTGACTCGTCCATCATCCAAGCTGAAGTCACCGAGGTAGTTGAGAAGCTTCTCGGTGTCAAGGCACTGGGGGTGGATGAGATCCGCCCTGAGTACATTAAGACTCTGGATGTTGTGGGGCTGTCTTGGCTGACATGCCTCTGCAATGTTGCATGGTGGTTGGAGACAGTGCCTCTGGACTGGCAGACCAGGGTGGTGGTCCCTGTTTTCAAGAAGGGGGACCGGAGGGTGTGTTCCAACTATAGGGGGATCACCCTCCTCAGCCTCCCCGGGAAAGTCTATGTTGCCGTGGAACACTGGACCAGCTCTATGCCCTCTTCAGGGTGGTGGAGGGTTCATTGGAGTTTGCCCAACCAGTCCACATGTGTTTTGTGGATCTTTC
>NW_018127941.1:2127375-2139165 GCF_001952655.1 Monopterus albus | reverse complement strand
CCCCGGGGAAGACCCAGGACACGCTGGAGGGACTATGTCTCTCGGCTGGCCTGGGAACGCCTCAGCATTCCCCTGGAGGAAGTGTCTGGAAAGAGGGAAGTCTGGGCATCTTTGCTTAGACTGCTGCCCCCGTGACCCGGTTCTGGATAAGCGGAGGAAAATGGATGGATGGATGGATGGCGATGGTTGATATTATACTGTATGTTTGATTGTTTTTACATTCATATTTATTTGGATTTCTACTGCTTTTAGTATGATGTATTCTTCTATTTGTTTTTGTAAGGTGATCTTAGGTTTTTGAAATGGTGCCCTATATATAAACTGCAGTATTATTATTATCTTCCAGTTAATAGGAACTACGTCTCCCTTTGCCTGTCATATTCATATGTGAAGTACAGCTGTGTAAAATCGCAATCTAGAATCTGAATTAAAAAAAAATCTCCACAGCTACAGTTTAAAATCTTGTTTACAGAAACATCCCTTCACAGTAATGTGACCAGGGTGGCACCCTTTGTTGTTAATAAAAGCAGAAGGCCCTTTTAAATACACCTTATATCTCTTATCCACCAGTGTCTGTTATCTGGACCCATCTCTTTTTCACTGTTGTTTTTTGGCACAAAGTATCGGTAGTGTTTTCAGGGATACCAGCCTGGGTTTTACTTGGTATTGGATGGAAAAGGAAATAAGTGATATTGCACATCACTACAATATAACCACTACATCCAGGCGTTGTTGTTTAATGGTTCAGAATTATTGCTAATTGCATCGTGACAGCCTGCAGATACTACACCTGGTGACAGAAGGATTATGCAGCTTTCTTAGTTGACAGGCAGCTTGTTTTGTGAGTCAGTCAGTTTATTCTGCCATGTAAAATAAATTTGATTTGACTTCATTTGAAATTAAAAATGTTGGTAGATTTTCATGTATTTTCTGGGAAGTAATTAATAGGTAGCCAAGATGAATGAGAATGAATTAGAAAATCAAAATTATTATCAAATTTAATGACATGATAAAATAAAGCCATTTCAATAACTAGTGATATCATAATAAGTAGGGCTGTAATTGTCATATAACCACCCAGTGCACAGGTGAGAGTTATGAGTCATTTTGCTGATTTGAATTGTTTTGTTCAGCTCAGTTCAAAGAGCAACAGTCAGTGAGTGTGAATTGTTTGAGTTTTTTTATAAAGCAGTAATGTCACAGTTCAAAAACACACCTATGCACATCAGTAGGTACTGACTTAGTATACTTAGTTCTGCTTTAGGATTAATTAATTAGGATTAGATACATTAAGAGGTACTGAACTGGTTTTATTTGACCAAGTAACTCTTTCAATACACAAGCGTAGCAGCTTACACTTTCCTAGAAAACAGACAGAATAAAATAAACTAATGTAACCACTTTTTAAAAGAGCCTGGTGGTGATGGGTGGCAGGGCAACTGATAAAGCCTACTCAAAAATTTAATTCAGGCCACAGTGGTAGAGGCTAAATTGATCCTCTGTTTTTTCTGCAGTGTTGTTTCTCACACATCATGTTTTCTCACGCATATTATGTAGTTAATTCTGGAAATCATTATTCAGTATAATGTGAAAATAATGTCTATATGACATTTGAAGTAAGGGGGGTTAAACTAGCAGCTGTGATATTTAACCAGTGTTTTTACCAAAATGGGACTCAGTACACTGCTTCTTTTTATTCATGTACCACAGTGGGTTGGCAGCAAATAAGGAAGAATTGATAAATGAAAAATGTGCACACTGTATTTATGTTTCTGCATTTTAAAATATAGTATTTTTAATATATTGCCATCTATTCTACTTCTTGCTTCACATATTTTTTTATAACTTTTGTTACTAGTTAGTTTTCAGAGTCAGATTAATACGAAAAATACAGTATGATTATAAAGCTTTATTGATCCCTGGTGCAAAATTCACAGCTACCCAACAGTAATTCAAATTAAAAGCTTATAAGCAGGTTAAAACTAGTTCCACCCTTACCAGCTGATGTACACAAAATGCAACAGTAAATATAATCCAGTTGTATGATATACATCAATGTTAAATATGTTAAATCAATGAATACTTTTACTTTTGGTACTTTAATTATGCTTTGATGCAAATGTTTTTGTACCTTTACTTAAGTAACATTTTGAATGCAGACTACATTGTTGTATTGCTACTTGTACTTAAGTAAGGGATCTGAGTACTTCTATCACTACTGTCACCACACCTCTTTTCCTACCTGTGCTTTCACATGAAGCCACAGCAGAAATGTATCACATCCATTTATCTTCTGGACATATCTGCTGAGGTTCACCGTGACCTGCCTGAATTGATAATATTGTTAGATTTAACACTACACTGACACTGCAGTATTCTAGGTTGTATTCAGCAATATTTCAATATTATTTCAATATTTCTGAAACAGGCAGTATAATAATAAAAAGAGAAGTCCAATTCAAACAGGGCCTTATATTAGATCTGTTTTTATAGGTCTTTTAAGCTGTTTTGTAGTGTATTTTTGTGTGGTACACAGTTTTTACCTGTAGCCTTGCCATACTCACACATCTCCCTACACATATTTTAATTTATTTTCCCTTATTAAAGTCCTTCTTATGACTGCATGTGTGTGTGTGCACACGTGTGTGCTTGATTGTTGTCCATCTGACCCTCTGATTTCATTTGTTGCACTCGTCTGTATGGGACAAGGAACACCTTTATTATTCTCTTTGATTAGTGACCTGTGTAATCCTGGCATAGCGTCAATCAGTTACAACGTGACCGGAGGTGTACTAAGACACAGGAGGCACCTGTGTGGCTGTGTATGGCCTTTAACATGTGGTTTATAACTCACTGGTATGCGTTGGGCGGCGCCTCTGAGAATAAGGTTCATAAACACTGCGAAGTGCAGCCATAACTTCATAAATTGAGTAACCTATTAAAATAGGGTAATTGTGAAGGTGAATAATGACACAGAGTTACTGCAAAGAGGTTACAGAGTTAAAGCTGCTCTAACTGACAGTTTTATTAACAGTGACTCGGATATCTTGATGTAATATGAAATGGCTTGCATATAGTGGCAAACTCACACATCACAAAGCTCTCTGAAGGTTGTTTTACTGCTCTTCAGCTAATTGTTTTAGTGCTATGGTCCTGCAAATTTCTCGCTGTTTTGATTCACTCTCAAGTAGCTGTTTTCAGCAAAAAGCCTTAAAAGGTCACTGCACAAACAGTAGATGGTGCAGGCCAAAAACAGGGATAAAAAGGCGTGTGAACATTTGACAAGTGGACAGAATCACTTCATATAAATGTTAATATTTCTCCGTATCTGCTGCATGTCTGAACAATTCAGATTTTGGACGCTTACTAATGCTCGTCAATGCTCAATAGTTGGCTTTTCATTTGTAAAATGCAGACCAATGCATTATGGGATGAAAGAAAGAAGGTTGTGCACATGCCAGCTTTGTTCTGCCCATTCAGCATTCATACACCACTGCTAAATAGCAGTGTATATACTCTATACAGTGAACTATGTAATTTATAGTGTGGGATTTCTGACACAGTCCATATGTCAGTATTGTGTTTACACCTTTCCCCCTCACCCAGGTAGCAGCATAGGCAGGTTCAGCATACAAACTCCTCCAATGACCAGAAATGACACTAGTTGCTTCTTGGTAAAGTTATTATGGGACAGCATCTGCTGACCTTATGTCACAGAAATCTGATAAGTAATTCTACCATATCATGTATTGCAGATCAAAACATTATAGATCACCAAAGACAGTGACTGCCACCATACTTTGAGGTGTTTTAATGCTTTTATAAACAAAAGTATTGTGCTCTTAAATAGTCCTGTTAGAGCTAGAATGCATTTATTGTTCTTGTTGGATCCCTTGAGGTCAAGCGAGTTGATAACATATTGACTGATGTGAGCTTGGAAGGTGGTAATTTAGTTTATTGCATGGTGAGTCTAGGAATAAATTTCTTGTAGGCCCGGAGAGGAAGGTTTTAAACTACTGAATATTTGTTTCTCTAAATCATAAGTGGGTGGTTAAACTTGTTTTTACCATGATTGAAATTTTATTCTGACAAATCCATAATCATACTTATGTACTTGCCTAAAAAGTTTGAGATGAACAGGAAAAACATTAGCTTTAATTTATTTCTGTTTGTAATTTTCTTCCAGTTTTAAATGTTTTAGCAGTGTTTGGTCAACAAGATGTTTTAAAGTGCTATATAAGTACATTTTAATTTGTTTTGAAATAGCATGTTGAATTCATCTTATCACCAGAGAAAGGATTTGATTGTGGGGTAAAATAACTATTACATACAGTGATGTAATCCTCTTTCCAGTAATGTGAAAACAGCTATAATATGCTCCTGACACAGACTCTTTTATGTGTATCAGCTTTTATTGCAACCCCAGCTTGTGTGTGGAGAAGGCCTCTCAGACTGTGCATAAGGAGTAAAGTTTCTCTGGAACAATTCTGACATGGTGCTCAGAAAGCTTTTGTGGATGGAGGATTAACTGCAGAGCTCTTAGGCCAAAGGTGTTTTGTGCCAGTAGATTTATTTTTGTAACTTCTCTACAGTATGTTTCAATATTTATATTTACTCTTTTATTCAGCATTGAATTTTATCGTTATATTTAAATCTGCGCTTCCAGTTGATCCAATGAATTGATTAAAATGAAATTTTAGTAACTATACTGTAAATAATTTTGACTTCAAGCTGTACATATGGAGTAATCTACATATACTGATGAAACAGGATGAGACAAAATTGCAATACTTCACTTTAAAAATAAGAATTTATTACATTTACAAATATTACAGTCTTAAATACTGAAGGATAACAAATACTTTAAACACTACATTGAACATCTGAAGTTAACATGTTCAAAGCAGAAAAGAAAACCAAAGGCCTCTCACACTTATCAACAAAATATACAAAATTATGTCATAATATTTGCAACTACCCATAGTTACCTTACAGCAGACAGCAGACATGTTTAGTTAGAGCAAAATAAACATCACCTGCCTGCCCAGAAGCAGCAGCTCAGTAGTTACTGTATAGTACAGGTACAATAGAGTAGGTCCAGCACTTCTCTTCATATTCTCCAGCATGATGAAATAGAAAGTGTTTACTGTAGTGCTTAGTATATCATCTCATAAAGGGGGACGATCAACATACCACAAGCTGAGAAGTGATGAACAAGTGTACAACAGGTACATCACTGCATTAAATATCACTTATACAGTACACAATAAGACTGAGTACAACCCTGGTCAACATCGCTAAGATGTTAAATAACTACAAATTCTGGCCATTTAATACATACTTATTTGTTTGTAGCCAAAACCAAAGAAGACTGAGGAAAATTAATATCTGAGCCATTAAACTGAAATGAAAAATGCATATTAAAGAACCACCTGCAATAAACGTCAACGTTACTTTTACTTTCTCTTTTTGCTTTGGTGTACTTTACAAACTCGTGATTTTCGAAGTGTGTTCATGATTATTGTTATGTTGAGAGTGACAGTCACCTTTTCTTTCAGTATTTGGGTATACAGTAAAAAACTGAAATGACTTACATATCATCTCACCCTACACTTTTGCACATGTGCAGCCCCAAATCAGCACACTCCTCCTCCATGATCGGCACAGTGCAGTCACTGTAGTCGTCCGCCAAACATGCATCTGATCCAAACTCATTTGTTTTGGTTTCATCTGACCAAAGAGGGTGCTGCCAATATTTGTCAGGCTTCTTTTCATGTTCTTTGGCGAAGTGTAATTCTGCAGTTTGGTGACATTTTATAAGCAATTGCTTGTAGATGATGTCAATGAAATACCAATTTACATAGATAATGCTTGGGCCAAGTCAGAGGCACTTACCAGTCTGTTTTCCAATGCATGTTTGCGTAAAAAACTAAGTGTGCGTGATGTCATTTTTCAAGGACAGCCACTGTGCCTTCTGTTATTGGTAGTGTGCCACTTCTTATACCTGTCCCCTACTGAAGCTCTCGTACCCTTACCCATCTTTCATGATGTCTCACAACCTGTTTCTTCCTTGATTGATTTGACCTTTTTCATGCAAATAATAAATGGAAATTACGGATTATTTTTGTTGCATTGATCAAAGGTAAACAGAGTGTTTACATAGAGGTGTCCTATGGACTTGTTATGGAAAATAAACCCGCATTCAATTATTATCCCTGCAGCTGGATTTGTGAGTAATTTTGTGGAAATATCTAATGGAAAGTGGAATCTGGTTCTGTGGACACACGTCAAAGTAAGATCCTTGCAGACTAAGTGGCCTTAGAACTTGCACGGTGAATCGGCCACTACACAGTCAGTTTTGAATAACTTAACATTTTAGTGATTTTACAAAGGGGTGCACTCAGTTTATTTGTATACCGTGGATACAATTTTACCTTAATAATATTAAAATGGTGTTGAAGTGGCACCCTCCGTCGTACACAAGTCTCTTGACATTGCTGGGTTGTCATACATTTCCAGACTGTTCATGCTGCCCCTGCCAATCTTTTCATCCTCTTCTTTACTGCAGCACTTGCACTTGCAGCATTTACAACAACAGCAGCAGTGTTTGCTGCAGAAGCCCATTGTTGAAGTCAACATAGTGTCCCATGGTGCCATGGAGTGCAGGGGGCGAGGCAAAAAGTCCCAGTTACGGAGGACCTTTGGCAGGAAGCGGGGCCATCGAGACTGCATCACGTTGACAATGATGACAAAGACAATCAACACAACGATGGGCACACCAACGCCGACCAAAACTTCCCAGCCGGCCATCGACAGGCCGAAAATAGTCAGAGGCAAAATAAAGAAGCAAAGGATGAGGTAGACGCCGGCAAACCAGCGGTACTTGGCTGTACGATTCCCCAGCCCTCTGGCCAATCTGATGGGCACTCGCAAGGCAGGGATTGGGTACCACAGTATAATACCCATGATATTAAAGAAGAAATGGCAAAGTGCAATCTAAAAAAAAAAACATAAAGGAATGATAGTAGTTGCCCAAGGTTATCAGACAAAAAAAACTAAAAAGCCACGCTAGTAGGCGTACTTATGCACCATATGATTATGGTCATTTTCCAGTCTGGCACCCAACTGACTATTTGGATAAATGTACACTATAAAGGCAGTCAAGGTTATTACAAGTCATCCTCTGTGGACCATAAATATCACGACAGTCCATTAGTAGATGATATAGTAATTCAATAGAATACAAACATACAACCTCATGGTTGTCAGGGAATCACCACAGTCCATAGCATTCATCCTCTGGGGCCATGAATGTTCTAAATTTCACCACAACTCACTCACTGTAGTTGTTGAAATATTTCAGTCTGGACCAAAGAGGTCACAGATAGGCCAACATTCCCAGATTGCTAGTATGGCTAAAAAGAGGAACACAGGAGAAACATTTTATTGTGTCTTACCTGCAGCGAGTTGGCTAGTGTCTCTCCAGGGCTAGCCATAGCAGCAAGTATAGCAGTGGTTGTTGTACCAATATTTGACCCCAGTGTCAGAGGATAAGCTCGCTCAAGGCTAATGACACCAATACCTAGTGAAATAAGATTGACAAAATATAGTAAGTCTTGGTGTGATTTTAAATAAAAACACTTTAAACAAGTAGAGTGAACATATGTTAATGGTAACTTGCCAACAAGAGGAGTTATAGCTGAGGTGAAGATGGAGCTGCTCTGAACAATGAAGGTCATCCCAGCTCCCACCAACATTGCAAGATAGCCAGTAACCCAAGAGAAGGGGAAGGGGAAGTCTGTAGTCAAACAGAAACACAGGAGGTGAGCAGTAAACCTGATGAAGTGAGGACAGTTTGACTGCACGCACTATGATCACATGCTCAGAGAAAACAAGTGCCTTTTTTCAAAACAGCCTCTGTGCCTGAGCTTTCTCCATTACACAGCAGGACTGTTGGACCTGGAGGCAAGCCAGAAGCAACAGGGAGGCTATACCTGTGTTGCTCATCAAGCATCACTATCGAAGCAGATGTGCTGACTATCAAACAGGTGAGACCATGTTGAGGAGAATTTCTTTTGGTTACCATACATACCTGTGTTGAGCACCTTCTTGATGACCACAGCCACCTGCCCCTTCAGCATGGAGTTGAGCAGCTTGACGATGAGGATGAGGCAGGTGCAGAGGACAAACAAAGACAGAGCCAGAAGAATGAGGCCCACTGCCAGGTCCGGTAAAGTAGTATCGACAAAGAGGTGTTTGCCTGTAATGGATGTTAAAAGAGATAATTGTCTGTCTAATCATGCCTGTTATGTAATGGCTAAATAATAGCCCCATGTGCATGACTCTCCTAAGCGAAAGTCTTGATAAACAGACAATGGTCTTCTTTTTCATAAATTTTTTTTCGTAAATTAGTCTGTTTTTTGTAATTAGGAAACAAACCGCTGGTGCTTTATTTCCTATGATCAGTTTCTGATGCTATCATATTGAAAAGTTAGTGGTTTTTCTATTTTTAAAACTAAACACAGCATTCTTTAACTGGGGACAGAATACTCTGAAGAAGTGATCCATTCAGTGGTCATGTGGCATGAATAGACCTATTGAGCAGGTAGATGCAGTAGGTCAACAGAGATTATTTGCTGAGTCACCAAAACATCTCAAAGGTGGGCATTGTCTGAACATCAGAGGGTCTGCATGACGGAGGTTGTTGTGGCAGAATGGCTGTCTCATATTTCACTGAGCTTTAGTGGATCAGGTAATCTTGGTAAACTTTGTGCATGTTCTTTTTTACTCACTGATGGAGGCATGCTTACATTTCTGCAGGTAGATGGTCCAAGTCATGTTCTTCTCAGTCCAGGTCTGGTTTCCTTCCTCCCAACAGACAGCACCGGCAGCGCAGCTTGTCGTGGTTTCATTCCAGAAAGTCTGAGAAAAGTGGAAAAAACATCTTTAAAAGTAAGAACAGATACTGCAGTATGTAAGAAGTCAGTGCAGCCACTGTTGGATAATCTTTAAAAGATCATGTAACTTTTCACTTTTTATAAAATAACACACCTTCAAAAAATGATCAAACACTGTGGTCAGTACAAAAAGGACAATATCAGAAGAATATCACAGAAAAAAAGCTGAAGTAACCAAGGCTTTAGTATGTTTTCATTGTTACTATGTTATGCTCAGTGTGTGGCAACCTAATCATTTGTGTATGCGATGCAGCACTTGTTGATTTCTTACCGTGTTGACCTTTTTCTTGCACCATACTTTGATCAGACTCTTGTTTCTGGCAGCCGGGTCACCAGTGGCAATGTCGGTGATCACAGATTTGTCCAGCTAAAAGAAGATGTATTTTTTAAAGGCATTTCTTCTTAATGTTCATGTTGCTCTTTAATGTCACTGACTGTACCTGGATGATAGCATTTGTTAAAGGGTCTGTGATGACGTTGAGCAAGTCAGGGGCATCTTCTCCAGTCTGGATATTGAAGGACTCTATTATGACCTTGGTGAGTTTGTACAAAGCACCTGTGGCTGCTTCCAGCGGCAGAATAACCAGCACAGACAGCCAGTTGAAGAAGTCGTGGACTGTAGCACCAGCAAATGCCCTGAAAACAGTTTCTACTATTACTGTTGTTTTTTCCTACTGTGCATATCATCACAGGATTTTTTTCATTACATGCTCTAATTTACCTGCGGAACTCATTTCGGTCTCCTGCTTGCATCGTTGCCACAATAGTGTTGGTGACAGATGTTCCAATGTTGGCACCCATGATGATCGGCACTGCAGACTTGACCTCCAGCACTGAAGAATACAAGTGGCATCATGTTAGTGTGTACGGTAATACCAGTGACTACTAACTTGGGGGGGTTCTGCGGGACAACTCTGCAGCTGCTATGAATGTCATTCCAGTTTATTATTTTCAAATGAACACATGGAATATGACAGCTGGTGTTAATGAAGGGTGCTGTGATAGGACTCTGGGGGTAGTCTGTCAGAACAAGCTGGGAACCACTAAAGTATATTGTGCACAATGATCAATTTGTCAGCATTTATGTGCATGCATGCATTTTCCTTGTGCTGGCATGAGTGTGTGTCTACCTACACCCAGAGGACACCATGCTGACCACAATAGAGGTGGAGGTGCTGGAGCTCTGCACGAGGACTGTGACTAACACCCCAATCACCAGACCAGCCACAGGGTTGGCCAACACAACATTGTCCTGGAAGATGTCACCAGCAACTTTGCCTGCACACACACACACACACACAATCTCAGGTGGCACTTTGTTGGACTTGATATTATCAAGTAAATACACCAAATGTGCAGTGATGGGTTGTGATAATGTAATTTATGTTTAATCACTTTACCTCCGACTAGCTGGAAAGCAGAACTGAGAATACCCAAAGAGCAAATAAACAAGTAAAGAAACCCAAGCAGCAGGATGAGCTTCACTACACCAGTCAGCACTCTCATAATCTTTCCTTTTGTATCAAGCTCTGTACGAGAAAAACACAAAGTACTGAATCAGAACTGGGTTTTTACAGGCATCCACACTGGGCGTTGGCAGTGGTGAGCTGTCTCACCTGACCATTTGATCCCAGTGTCTTTGAGTGCTGGGAGATCCCAGGGATCTTCTGCACCCAGATCAGCATTCATTAGGTCCAGAGTGGAGTAAGCTGGCGGGATGTCAGTGTCTTTAGTCACATTGTTGTCATCTAGGCCAGGGAGGTGTGAGTGTTAGAAGAGATGGCAACAACAAAAAGATTAAAAGTGTCTAAGATAAAATGATATACCGAGAGTGTGGGAGGAATTAGTCCCCTCCTCTGGTTTTGGAGCCATGGCTATCTGGAAGCACAAAAAGTTACACAATCATTCATATAATTACATGTAGTTAAGGATTTAAAATGTTCACAATGGAACAAAAGCCGAAGTGACCACGTGTGGTCTGTGCATCTTTTCCAAATACAGACTCATTAATTGCGCTTTTAAAAAGACAACAGCCTCAACTTCAACTTTTGTGCTTGACCAATAGTTTATCAAACTTATTTTAGGACAGAAAGCAGACGCTTTGAAAACTGTACCAACTCTCCAAGATTATCCGAATCCCCGCGTTTTAAAGTACAGTGTCCCGGGATGCTGAAATCCTTTGGTCCATCTACACATGTCCTCGACCTGCCGTTGAATATATGACCATGTAGTGATCATATAGTGAAGGCAGTGTACGCACCTGCAGCTCTGGGCGGTAGCAGCAGTCTTCACCTGGGTTACCTGTTACTCACTTCGACGCGCAGGGCTGCTGTTATAGCGCCGCACCGCACGCGCACACGCCTCTCTCTGCTCAAAGGTCGTGCACACATATCATGAGTACAAGTGATTGTCAGGTGCATGTCTGTGCGGGACACACCCTTTGACAAGGAAAACAACTGCAATCAGATGTTATCACGGATTTATGACAGGGCTGCACTGAAACTGATGCGCATTGTGGTTCTGAACAGGAAACAACAAAAACACTGGTGCATGTACAGCAGTAGTACAGGTGTACTGTAGTGGCAACACATATGTGACTGTCGGCCACCGTCTACCAGCTAGCTAGAATAATAGCAACCCTATTATGTATAAAAATAGATGTTGTGCTTTTGTCTGAGCCATAGGTGTAACCAGTTACAGTATAATATAATAGTGGAATCAAAGGATTTGCCCTCTGGTGGCGACAAGTGGTACACTAAGGTTTCTTACAAATATACTGTAGAGGCGGGGGGTTTAAGAAAAAATTTTGTGTGGCAAAAAAAAACAGAGGGGA
>NW_018127941.1:2101560-2127295 GCF_001952655.1 Monopterus albus | reverse complement strand
GTTTTAAGAAAACATTTTGTGTGGCAAAAAAAACCAGAGGTGACCAGATAGATTTGTTGCAAAAGATCCATCATTTACTTCCCTGCTTTTGTTTTGAAATGCTGGATATTTAAATCTCTTCAGAACTCTAAAACCCTCCAAACTGAAAAAAGAACTCAATGATGTTTCTGTTATTATGATCCTCTCAGACTGTTGTTAAACCATACATGGGCTGTGTGTTAATGGCTGCATGGTGTAGTGCGTTTCACTAGTTGTGCATGTTCTAGCAGCGCACAACTGTAGCTCTAATGTAAACCCCATTTAAAAACCTATAGCCCTATGCATTATCCATATCCACTTCACACAGACCTGATCATGCACGTGCGTACACACACTCATTTTCCCCTTTCTCCACCACTAACACATGAACAGGTTTATAGTTCCTTACACACATACATTCTTGTACTATATGTGCACATTTATTGCCTATTACGTTTACAGGAAGAGATATGGCTGACATACGGTATGAGTGCAGTAACAGAGTATATTCATCCATCCAATATCTATACTGCTTATCCTGAACAGGGTCACGGGGGGCTGGATCCTATCCCAGCTGACATTGTTCTAAAACAACCACTACAGATTTAGTGTTGTGGCTCCATGGAGCTAATGGAAAAGAATCACCAATGAAAGCTTAAAGCAGATCTTAGTTTTGTGTAAATGACAACAATTAAACTGTTTACATTCTGATGATGGATGATGATTATTATCACTATCATCATCACTATTATTATTATTATTGAGCATATTTGATATGGTATATAGTACTTTAATTATGTAAGACCTGGGAGCAGTATTGATGTTATGGTAGATGTGGGACTAACATGAGCGTTTCTGCAAAACACATGAGGTTTTGCTCGGAACTCTAATGACTGTGTTCTCTGAAAATGAACTCCAAAAGCAGCTTTAAGAGTCCCTCATGATGCATTTAATCTACTCTGCTCACCAGAGTTAGATTCATACCTGAAGCGCTGCTTAGATCTTGATCCCTCTAGATATTTTATAGATGTTTTAGGCTTCAGTTGTCCATGTCATCTTCTACTTCTACCCTTTTTTATCACTTTAACACCAAAGCTTACCAGTTATAAAAAAACAAAATGAAAAATACCAGTGCATTCCTTAGTAAATTCTACCAGAAATAGAAACACTAAAAACTAAATAGAATTTCTTGTTGCCTCAAGGACCACACAATATGATTACAGCTGCATGCTGCACCAGTTAGTGTTCAGAATAACTGCAGCGGCAATATTTTGGAAAAAAAAAGTATATTATCTGATTTTCACAGACAATGAAAGAGTGCCTGATGCGATACAGTGCACAATACAAATAGGAAACACATATTTGTACATCCACAAATGAGATTTTCCAATATAATTTTGTTGGGTGTCAAATGCTGCTTGCTCCGTGGTTAATACATCTTTTTGTTTTTGGAGCAGTTATCCGTAGAAGAATTTTCCACTTCATTAAGATGATCTGTTTCACTGCCAAAAATGCAGATAGCGAGGCATTGTATTTGCTTTTGTTTTACATCCACAACTTATTTTCCAAGTGAGGGCAAACACAAGTCTGTACATGAATGAAAGGTAATTAACTATTTCTAACAAAAACCTGTTTACCAGGATAAAGCCACAACATGTGAATGAGTGTAATAACCCCAAAACAGCCTGATTCATTTTCTTTAACCTGGTGTCAAATAATCTTTCTGTAAGAATTTGATTTGTCTTATACCTCATACAATGTCAGACGCTGTCAATTTCAAACTATCTTCCCAATGGGCTGTGGTTGACCTACGTCACGTTCCCAGCACATTTTCAGTTGATGGGATGCGCCCAGTGGCTTGTTGAGAGCAAACACTGCAGCCCTTGTTGACACTAGTTCTTTAAGTCCATGAGCTGTATTGTGCGCATGTTCAGAATTTCTATATGAAAAACATGCAAAACTCTGAATCTGGAGTTCCATGTAAAATTAATTCAAACTTTATAACTTGTATGATTTGGGTGTTCTGACACCTAAAAAACCAAACAGCATTTTACATTTGAAACAATTTAAATGAACCTTTGGAACAACTACGCACAAGGACATGCAGCACCACATTAAAAGTGCTTGAAGAAATACAGCAAAACATTCAAGTATGAAATCTTAATTTATTCATTCATTCATTCATTTTCTACCGCTTAGTCCCTGAACGAGGTCACGGGTGAGGCCGGAGCCAATCCCGGCCGGCAATCGGGCGAAGGCGGGGTACACCCTGGACAGGTCGCCAGTCCATCGCAGGGCTAACACATAGACGATCAACCACACACACGCACGCACTCCTATGGGCAATTTTAGAGACACCAATCAACCCAAGCTGCATGTCTTTGGTCATCTTAATGTATTTGATCCATTAATTTATTTGAATGTAATAAATCATTACATTTTCATAATTTTTTAGAATACTGAAAACTGCATTTCAATAGGAGTGATTATTAGCCAATAATTATTTTTCAAATACATACAGTAAAAGCCAGGTGCTGCATATAATTCATTATTGATTCCATATTTGTTTAATTACTGAGAACTGGCTGTTTGTGCTGGTGCCCAGAGGCTCAGCTTCTGTTCACTTGTGACCAGTAATATTATCAGTGAATGGTTTTTCATTGGTTTCAAAAGGGTATCAGGTACCAGACCCTGACCTCTGTGGCACGATCTGTGGCAGAGACACGCTCCACAAAAAACTCAAAGCACGGTGAAGTCTGAATAAACATCTTAAATTGGATCTATTTGACAGTTCACCTAGTTATTTATTGACTGACACTCTAGATTTTAAGCAATGCTTTTTTCCATGTGACGTCAGAAAGATCAGTTGAGGTTTACCTTTAACCTTTGGAATGCTGCCGTCAGCGTGCCGTCACCCGCGTGCTAATCAAAATACGCTGTAGTTACTGTATGCCTCTAATTATGCTTTTTTTCTAGTAAACCACAACCTTTTTGTTTTAAGAAAACAAACAATAACATGCGACTTATCCATTTGCAAGACCTGCTTCAAAATCCTACCAGTCTTCTTCCTTTGTAAACTCTCATATGACCCATTTTTTAGAGTATGTGCTTTGCTAACTTTATGAGATTTGTTATTGCGTCAGGGTCTATCACCACCTACATAGCCACTGCCTTGATGCTGGCACAATCCACAGGGTCAAAGAGTTTACACACTTGTTACAGCAAACAGCACCCTTCTCAGTCACTGAACAACTGAACTGTTAAAAACATCTGTCATTTATTCATGCTTTTATAAACTTTTAAGCATTTAAAAACTCATTCATTAGCTTACAGTACTGTGGTTAGTGTTTTTAGGATAAAGATATACTGTATATACCATAATTCAATCTGTATTTTCAGGTACATATATTGTACGTTTATATCTAACAAACAGCACATTTTGATGAGATTAGTTAAAACCTGTCGCTGTAATAATCAAAGACAACTCAGAGGAGAGTCAATAGTTTTATCAACGTCTCTCACTGGGACCATGGCGTCTGGAAAGTGGGACGACAACATTCAAAAAGTTTTTAGTGAGCAAATCAAAACAAAACTGTCAGATTTTAAAATTGATGACATACTAGATTGTTTGAACTAATCAAATGACAACATCCTTTAATCCAGTTATATGTCACATGTATATGTCTCGTGTCTCAGCAGTCACCATGCTGTTTGCTCGCTGGGTGGAGCTGCTGGAGGCCGTCAGGTTCTAGCAGGTTCCCACATCTACCAGCAGATGGGGATAGATAAATGTCACAATGTTTGTGTTCATGTCGTGGTTTGAAACACAACTAGTCTTATTGTGTGGTTTTACACAGTTAACACAGCATTTGTATTATGCTGAGATTAATTCTGTGTACAGAGCAAAACCAGAGAATAACCATTATGTTTTTTATTTTACTTCTGTCTTGACTGGGATGTGACCTGAACTCATGAATCCCTCTGGCTGTGACTGCTGTGTGCTTTATATTATCAGCAGATCCATGTTTTCCCTGTTCATGTTTTGTCTCTTAACCCTAAAAATATCAAAATATCAACTCACACAGGTGCCAAATTTGGTGCAAGTGATACATCAAGGATTAATGAGGATGTCCGCTGTGTATCAGAGCTCCTTGGAAAACTGAAAACTGTTTGGGGATAAAAATATAAAAGAAAAAGAAATACAAAGCCAGTGGTGGAAAGAAAATTATAGCACATAAAACTGTCAATAAAAACATTTAAATAGTGGCTGTACAACTAAAACAGCATACACAACTATAACCAACAAACAAAATACAGTGTATAGGTTAAGGTTCAGGTAGATTAAGTTAAGATATGGATGTTAATCCTCAGAGGTAAATTCAAAAGCTACCTAGCAGTATGGAGTTAAAATTACTCCCACCTTTAGCAGCTGTAACATTAACCTTTGCTTTTACTGTTGGTACTTTAAGTATGACATTGAGTACTTATAACTGAGTGTTTCTGCACTGAGGTGTTAGTGCTTTTACTTTAGTGAAAGATATGAATACTTCTCCCACCACTGTATAAGGCAACATGATATAATATTTCAGATTTAACTAGTTTGCAGTCACTGACAGAGACGACTGACAAGGCCACAGTAATACGGTATGTCTGCTTTTTTGGTCACTAAATTAAAGACATACTAGATTAAAAAAAAAGCTGTGAGCTTGTAACTGTGGGTACCTTTTGAATTATCATTTTCTATCTATGCAAAAACAGCCTGGTGTAAAAAAATTAAACAAAAAGAAACTGGATGTATATATTTGTCAACGGTGGATTAAAATACTGCTGTTTTCAGATGCAGCAGACTGCTGAGGCGGTGCATCAAGGTAACCTATTGCTGCCATTTATCTGATGTGAAATGCTCCTCTCCAGCTCAGCGCCCACCGGGTGGATCAGACAGCGTGTTCACCAGCGCCGACACTTGGCCGACCTTGGTCATGATGGATAGGAAATTCAGATTCATAAGTCCTGCATGCATGTTGATGGGCAGCCATTCCTCATTCTTCTTATCACACAGCAGGATGGGAGAAATATGGAGTAGTACAGTGCGTTTTTTTCTTTACAAAGGAATGGGTAATCTCTGAACAGGAATCTTTGCAGCTCTTCACTATGTTTTTTTTTATAAGTGGAAAAATGCTGATTTTCTTTGAATCTCACTGCTGCAGTGATTGGTAATAAACCTTTTTGTCTTAACATGCATGTGGTGTTAATTAGGCATTGAACAAGGTGATATTAATGAATACTGATGACAAACCGTATTATTGTTTTGCTTTTTGTATTTTCTGATATTTTCAGAGATGACAGACATATTGCTTTGTTTCTGACTCTGATGTCAATATTGAAAATTACCACAAAAGATGTCAGGGCTGGGGCCTCATTATGGTTCAGAGTCGTTCTGTTGGTGTTTGACACTATGGATCCTTAGTACTGCAGCATGACCTGTAGAGACAACGTGACTTATTGAAAGATAGCATGTTTATTTACAGTGACACTGGCTGCAGTCCATTTTTATGTCTTTACAGACAGACCCATGCACTGGTGAAGTGTTACTGCAGATCAGATTAAGTGGACATACCGTATGGATGAACTTACTTCACTGAGCCAGTCTATGAAGGCAGAGGTGCGGGTGAAGACAGTGGGCTTCTTCACTTCATTGCAGACACGGGAGGAAACAAAGCTGGTTACCCCCTGAACGTACCACCTACCATCCTGACCCAGACAGTTCAGAGGACCACCAGAGTCTCCCTGAGAGACAGACAGGGAACTGTATAACACTGTTTAAACTTCCTGACCTTGTTCAGAGCAGGAAGTTCAGCTGTGACAGGTAGAAGCTGCTTTCCTTTGGCTCTTCACATACATTGCATCCAGCTACGATGTCTCCTCCTGCACAGATCATGGTGCTCTTGACGTTGATGCCCCACCAGTCACTGCGGCTGCACACACTGTGCTCCACCACGGGCAGTAAGGCCT
The DNA here is from genome assembly GCF_001952655.1 of Monopterus albus. Lineage (NCBI taxonomy): Eukaryota > Metazoa > Chordata > Actinopteri > Synbranchiformes > Synbranchidae > Monopterus > Monopterus albus. The sequence continues at coordinate 2,121,265 of NW_018127941.1, read as the reverse complement.
GCTGCAGCTTATCAGGCATAGGGCCATGGGCTGAGACACAGGAAGGATAAAGGACAACACAAATCCATATTTTATTGTGTGCAGCAGGCAGAGAGCAGGGTAGGCAAAGTGATTAATGATTCACTGAAAAAGTAAACAAGTTACTTTAGTATTATCACAGCTGAAAACATAATTAGTTACATTTTTATGTTTGTTACACAGCGTAGCTCCATCAAAGGCACTCCTCGTTCACTTGTCATATTTTTTCTATTTAACAGGTGCATAAATAGATTTTGATTCACTCTAATGAAGGGAATAATGGCTTTTTGAATGGAGCAGGATCTTATGGCTGTTCAAAATCTGTGCAAAAAGAACAGCTCATTGTTCTTTATGTAACCACCGTGAAACAATCAGAAAGTAATGTTTTATTTCTATAATTCAATACTTTGGTCTTACTAATGCCACTCCCTCTTTTCAATCACTCTCTAGCTCACTCGACCACCACTATTCTTTCTCTTTATCATTTATTTAGCCAGAAAGAGGGGCCAGCTTTGAATGTTGTGTCTACAATCAGGACCAGATAAATCCCTCTCATTCTGCCTTTATAGAACCTGAAGGCAAGTACACACTACGGAGTCAATCATGAATAGGATGTGAGCGTGACAAATGATCAAATGCACTTGGACCAGTTCTTGCCCAGTCAGCATTAGCTGTTGACAGCTGGCAGATAAAATTGTGTAATTTGTACCATGTAAAGATTAGAATCTTAAGTCTTTACAGTAGGTCCAGTTGCTGCCAGGCTTTCTCATAAAGACTTTTTAAAAACATGTTTTTACTAGTATGTATCGACATACTAGTAAATGTACAAAACATAAAGATAAACATTCATGAATGGTGAGTTTCAAGGATTATAGTGTGAAGGTCCAGGGATCAACTGAAGTGGAAGAAAAGCTGACTGAACTGTGGCAGGAGAATGAATGCCTCTACAATATGAACTGATACATTTCACTTCCCTCTGTAGGCTATACTGTCCACATTGTCCATGCATCTCCATCCTGGATCGCTCTCAAACTTTGTGGTTTTTTCTTTTTTTTCATCATCTTCAGGGTGGCAGGACCAGATGGTGTCACCCCTCAAATTCTGAAAGCCTGTGGGGGATCAACTAGCTAGTGTGTACACAGACATCTTCAACCTGTCTTTAACCCAAGCAGTAGTTCCTCGCATTTTCAAAAAATCCATTATCATACTGGTCCCTAAGACGTCAGACACATCCATTCTGAATGACTTCAGGCCAGTGGCGCTCACATCAGTCACCATGAAGTGCTCAGAGAAACTGGTCCTCACAGACATGTCCTAACCACATGGTCCCGGACACTGTAGAACCTCTCCAGTTTGCCTACCGCCCCAACAGATCAGTGGACGATGCGACAGCTCTGGCTTTATTCCACACCCTGAAAAACCTGGACAACAGCAGTACGTATGCTAGGATGCTCTTCCTGGATTACAGTTCTGCATTCAACTCCATTCGCCCAGGCAGGCTGATTGGGAAGCTGACAGACCTCGGTGTACCAACTCCCACCTGTAACTGGATCCTGGACTTCCTGGCTGAAAGACCACAGGTGGTCAGAATGGGAGGGTGGGTATCTGCTGAGCTCACAATCAGCACAGGCTCACCGCAGGGCTGCTGTCTCAGCCCCAAACTCTTCACCCTGTACACCCACGACTGTGTCTCCAACACCATCATCATTAAATAGGCCTCATCAAGGGGGGAGACGAGTCGGGTTACAGAAGCTTGGTGAACAACATTCTTGTTTATGGAGAGGAGAATGACCTCATCCTCAACATAATAAAGACAAAAGAAATAATAGTAGACTTCAGGAAGAACCCCTCCCCTCTGCTGCCTCTGACCATCAAAGGGACTGAGGTGGAGAGGGCTGACAGCCACAGTGAAGGAAGCCCAGCAACGGCTATACTTCATCAGACAGCTCAGGAAAGCTGGTCTGAACCGTTTCCCCCTCATCCAGGCTTATAGAGGACTGGTAGAGAGCATCCTCACTACTGGCATCACAGTCTGGTATGGTAACACCACACAGGCAGAGAGGAAGGCTCTTCATAGGGTCATAAAGACTGAAGAGAGGATCATTGGGACTGAACTGCCTGCTATGAACACAATATACACACAGTCGTGTACACACGCTGTCGTAAAAGGGCAGAGAACATACTCAGAGACCCACGCCACCCAGCTCACTCCCTGCTCAGACACAAAAATTGGACCTACAGCCTCAGGCACAGCAGGGCGGACAGTATCATCACACACAGAACTAGACTTTATAACAGCTTTTTCCCTGCCACAGTAAGACTGATGTGAGAAATGTGAGAATATATGTGCAATAACCCCTCACTAGACATGCACAATAATAATACAGAAATGTTCCACAAGGTATTTTGTAAGAGCATCTCATCAACAATGTTCTCTTGTGGGACCTGAATATTAGCAGGACATTCTCTATCAAGAAATGGAAGCAGGCCTGAATATAAACTGTGTTTTAGTATGTTATAACCCCTCACTACCTCACCTAGCGTAATGCCATATCCAGCTCCACCATGTGAATTACTCAGTGCACTGTTTGAAGTTCACTGGGGAAAATACTATTACCCTATTTTTGTGTAATGTGGTTTTTAATACTTTGTCATCCTTATGTAACTTTTTTATTTTAAGACTAATTGTTCTTTCTGGCCTTTGACTCCTTACCTGACTCCAAAGGAGAGCTGTACAAGAATTCCTATATGCCTAGACTGTCTGTTTATGCATACATGGCTAATAAAAATCTCGACTTGACTCTTGACTTCAGCACATATTAAACTGTAAACCATGGATAGATATTAATAGTCCATTCATATGTTTAAGGGTATAAGGATGTGAAAATTGGCATAATATAGCAGAACTATTGACTTATCTACTGCCAGAACTTCCAGTCATTGCAAATAGTCATTAAACATGTTGCCCACAGTGTTTGCTCAGTCATAAAGTGTGTCAAGGTCTAAATATGTCTTTAGGTGTGGCCTGTCCAGTCTTAGAAAGCTTCAGCTACTTGATAAGTGTGTCCCTACCTTATCTTGACAACATCTACCTCCTGGGACTGGCTGGTTCTCACTGTTCACATAAAAAGCAGTGGAGCGAATTTAGGGAAGGCAGTCAAATTTCTGTGCAATGATAAAAAGAAACGCTTGCAAGTATATGACTTGGATTCCTTCACTCATACCAAAGATCCATTGAAAAAATCAGATCAGCTATCTTTGAGCGTTGTGAAATAGTGAAACTAATTAACCTTAGAATGCAACTATAAGGTTTATTAAAAACAGGCTCTGAAATAAAGCAATTTAATGCTAGCAACATTAGCACTGAAGCTAAGGTGGAGCCAGACACTGACTTAGCACAAAACACAAAGCAAAGCAGTTTCCCCTCTCCCCAACTAAAATGTACTTATGCGTTTGGAATTACTATGAGCTACATTTCTCCTATAAAGGCTAATGGCCTACAGACACCTCCGACTCCTGCACCTAGCTAACATGTATTGGATCAGTCATCAAATCCCCAGTAACAAAGCTAATCTGCAGTGTTACTGGGGATTATAAACTCTTGTAAACCAAACTGCTGTTATCTGATTACTGATTTTAAATTGCACTACTAATTACTGAAAAAGTAATCATGTGTGTCATTTTACTAAGTAATGTGTCACTGGCCAACAATGTCAGTGTGCAGATTTTGCAAGTGATGTTATCAACCATGTTTGTTTTATAGCTACTGTGGGGAGAACTGAGTTCTAGGCTGCCTGAGCTTAAATCTCCCATTAATTTTCCATGCAAATGAAATGCTGCAGTGATCCGCAGTGCACAGACAGGAAGACAGATTAGGACACAGTGACATTACTGTAAAGGTTTCCCCAGCCAGAGATGTAACATGGTGTCCCATGGGTGAGGATCTCTGCAGCCTCCGGAAGACAAGCCACACCAACGCTGTCATTCATAATGGGGCTCTTATCCAGTTTCAGCAGGGCAAGATCATTACTATGAAAAATTTATTATAATTAGATATGCACTGATATTATGGTGGGGAAATGTACACTACCTTTTAAGCAAGCTCATATTGTTTAGATCTTTTTTAAAATCTGTATTTATTGGTAATATGAATGTGTTAAATTGCTTATATTATGTAGCCTGTGAGTAAATAGGTGACATTACTTGTATTTGCTTTAACAGCAGCTTTTTATTATAGTTCTTTGCTCACAGGTGTTAATAAAAAGCATTATTTATGTTTTTAAGGCTGCTACAGAGAATATAGAAGCAAGGTTATTTATTATTTATTCACCTGCAGATTTTTTTTCTTGTTGCCAAGGAGTCAAAATATACGCACCCGTTAGCCACATGGTCAATATCCCACTTAGGATGGACAATGATGCGCAGAATATCTCTGATCTGCTCAGTACCCTCCTGCTGGCTCATATCATGTTCTCCTAAGACAACACGGTACACGTCTCCTGGCCTTTAGGACAGTTCAATTTAAAAGTACAATAAGTAGTGACATTTCCATCATATTGTATACTTCCACACCTCCATCTCACTGACATTGCATGTCAGCATAGTTTGTGTGTGGTTGCTTCAACAAATTCACTTGTTATCCTTTGAAACATACAGTAGCTCCCTATTCTTAATGTTAGTCACCAGATGCAATGTCCAGCAGTCAGCACCCAGCGAGGCCCAATCAGAGTTCCTCCACAGGTGTGATGGTAACGGCTGCCGTGCTTCACCTGCAGGGAGATCTGAGAAAAAACACTAACAGTCAGGATTTAATTACAGCATGAATAACAACCAACAAGTGAATTAAAAACATTATGGTTACCTGCCAAGGCCAGCTATGGGGCCGAGCATCCACTCCATTCACTATCCTGTTCGTATCAGGCTTCACAGTAGGTGTGCCACATCCAAAAACTACAAGCACATGGTAAGGGATTCTATAACTGAAATCCTATGTGTCTATTTGTGTTGTGTAAGAACTGTGCTACTTCTCTAACCAGTCCATGTATAGCACTTACCATATGCTGTCTGGAGCAGTAGAAGGATGAATGTCTGTAGCATACTGTCAGTTGATGAAGCACATATACACACTCCCTCGGTTCAGTTCAGTTCTCTTATACTGTACCTCCTCAAAAACAGATTACATTGAACCTGTGGAACTTTGTTATCACATCCACTGCAGAGGCCCAATCAGAGGAGCTGGGAAAAACATTCTGTTCCGCAGATGCAACAGTTTTTCTGCCAGGACACTGGACTGATCTGGAAAAACAGGAGAGATTACCAGTGTACAGGTGTTAAGACACTTGTGATGTGTTACAGTGTGTATAATTTTTAATTTCCTAGACCACAGTAGCAGTAATATGTCATGGATAACAACATATCAATATAGCTTTAATGTATCACAAATTTCACTTACTCTGGTCATGTGGCCACTGAAGTAAGGTGCTGTGATTAGAATTTGCTGCTACCATATTGATGCAGCTCGGTATCATCCTGGAAAAAACAAAGCTACATCTGTCACACAATAAAAGGAAGTGATGCATTTTACATTCCTGGAGCCAGCACCGGGTAAATAAAGGTAAAGGTAAGAACAGACCATTAATGGAATATGCAAGAAGACACTGACACACCACTGATCCTGATTACACAGCAATCTCTAGGTAGTGTAGTGTGAAACACAACAAAGACATCTTATCACCAAGCACAGTATAATACCAAAAGACAAACAAAGAAGTACAGATTGGTGCTCGAACCATAATTTGCAACTAACTATATGAAAACATAGAAAACCCTCCAGCTTGAGCAAACAGGACAAACTTTTCTTAGAGTGAAACGTGAGTTATGTGAAAATGGGAATAGCTGAAGTAGTAACTCAGAGCAAGTGAAGAAGAAAACCAGGGAGAAAAGAGGATGAGGCAGAGAAATTGAGATGAGGGTTTGGTGTTGTCAGCTGTCTTGGTTCTCAGCATACTGTGAGAAATAAATTTTCTTCCTGTGAACACAGAACTGGATAGCACTGGATTGCTTTCAAGGGGAGCAGTCCTGTAACAACTTTCTTTCCTTTAATAGGGTTATACGTTCATGGAGGGCCCCACGGTGCTGCTGAATCTGGACCCAATTCTTCATGCCTCTCTCAGACAGTATCCGTTCCTCCTGAGGGAAACTAATATCACTCTCTGGAGAGGATGGCATGCATCTATAAGTTTCCTCTTTTAGGGAGCAAATCAAATCAATGTTGCCTCAACAGCTAAAAGGCTTTGCTTGTTTTCTCGCTGTGTTAAGATAATTCTCTACACCAAACATTGCATCAAGATTTATTAAGCAGATGTGCTGTATGTTTGTATAACATAGTGAAGATAGAACCAGGCTGCCAAAGGAAAAACTCATAATGAATTAACCACTGATGCTGTTAAGTCTCTCAGGAGTGACCTAATATTTATTTTGAGTGAGTGTATTGAACAATAAATTCCATAAAATGAAACTATCTAAAAAAAAATGTATGGCACTTTTAAATCATGTTAATGCAGTACTATTAAATGCAAATACTGGATATTACAACACTGCAAACTGATTACAGAACCTTCAACCACATATAGGTTTAAGTCACTAAGCAGGAGAGGGAACAGACAATTTTTAACATTTTGCAATAAGTTATGCTATTAAACACTCAGTATCATGACAAAAAATCAAATGATTATGGTGGAAGCATACAAATTAATTTAAAAGGGCAAAATTTTGCAGCAAAATCATTTCATTTCAGTGTAATCACAGTAATCATCAGAAAATCAGCTTGTTAATATGCATGGATGTTCCATGTACAGTAGACAACACTTTCATGGACTTTGGCATATTTGTTGTGTTCACCAAAAGCAAGTTGTTTTGACAATACTGACCTTTCAGAGGACACCGCTCATGGAGGTCCTAAATGGAATGAGCTCTTAGCTGTTTTGCACCACTACCTTTTATTTAACCTCTCCATCAGGGTAAGAACTACTCCATTAAAGAGCAGTGGTCTGACAATTACTGTAGGAGCCAGAAGTCAATGGTACAAATAACATCGTAACATGAGAATTTATTGTACTAAGAGCCACCAAGCCAAACAATTTTAAGTTAGTAAGCACATTAGTTCAGACAGCTTTATTTTTCCTATTTTCGCATGTTTTTATTGAACAAAATAGTGTGCAATGGTGAGCAAAATGCCAGGAGGAAGTAATCAGAAAGAAGGAAATAGAGGAGAAAGAAAATGGACACGGACACTCAAAAAGACCTGGATGCAGACAAGATGTCATACTGCCAATCTCAACAGTCGAATAAGATGTTAATCTTAAAGGATTTATGGTTAAGGTTAGGGCTAGAGGTTAGGGGTTGGAGTTCGGTTAAGGTTCTGAATAAAGCTGACAACCTCTGGCCGAGGTTGACAGCGCATAAATCTTGGTTACAACCCGTCATCTTGTCTTCAACCAGGTCCGTCTTAGAGCTGCTGTTACTGACTAACATTAGCCCAATTGGGTCACTGAACGGTTAGCTAGCCACCTACACCAGTTTAACAACTATCCCTAAGACTAGTTAATACATAACCAGGTTTCCAGCCCAACCTACATATCTTGCATGTGTAACACTGGGATCCATAAAGCCAGGCTCTGAGGATGTGGAAAAGTTTCTTTATTGCTAACAGTGGTTTTCAACATCCAGTCAACACACACGGCTCATCCCTAGCAGCCCTCTCCTTTTTCCCTCCACTGACCCTACTCTCCGGTCGGAGGCTCAGAAGCGTGAGATGCACGACCTCTAGACTGAAAAACTCTTTCTTTCCAACTGCCATCAGACTCCTAACCAGCTGACTCGGGATCTATCTAATGTAATTCCATCTGTAATGTTTATGTAACACTTTGGGATCCATACACCGAGGATGTGTGATAGTTTTTTTATTGCTAACAGGGGTTAGTACTGTGCCCTCCTTGTCTTTGATGTCCAGCTCACTGCTCGTCAACAGTCTGGTGTCCCACACATGCATAAGCAAACGTGACTTGGTGTGATTGCTGCATAAGAGTCGTTAATTCTAGCTCGGTGTACTTAGGCACAGCAGTGCTTGATCTAAATGCTAACACGCTCACAATGACAGTGCACACTGGTGTTTATCAGGTGGTTTATCATGTTTACCATATTCATAGATATTAGGCTATATTTGCAAACAGCTGAGTAAATATGCCTTTACTTTTGAAAGTATTAGTCATGAACCAATGCAGTGGACAAATTTAAATTTTCTAATGATGGTGCTAGATCAATAAAGTGATCACAATTCATCCTGACAGGGACAGGTTTCAAATTTCATGGCGTTTGAAATATTAGACTGGTGGATCAACTGACCAGCTGACCGACCATCTATAGATACTGCTAGTGTAGCCAGAAATGACCAGTTCAACCAGTTTCTAAATTATAAAAGTTTTCTTTAGTTAGGAAATTATTGCAGTATCACATTAGAGTTCACATCACATTAGTGTATATTTTGATTTTATGATAAAATGACATTTAAAAAATAATGTTTGGTGTAAAAATTTCTGAGCTGTTCCTAAAGTGGTTGCCTCTATAACCCTTTTATTGAAAACATCAATACAATGTTCTGCTGGAGTATGTGAATCGATGTTTCCAAAGAGAAATACAGTTAGCCACAGAATCAGGCCTGCACTTTATTCAGTGGTTGCTCAAGACAAGGATAAATTATCTGAAACCAGCCAGTGCAGTTAAACGCCAAGTATATATCTCACAAGGTTTTCAGACATGTCAAAAATGTGATGAGTGCAGCCTATAGAGGGAGGAAATGCAGCCAATTAGACCTTTGAAACATAAATCACACTGCTCTGTCACATAAAATAGCCAATATTCAGTTTCCAGCCACTGCAAAGAAGAATATCAGTCATTAATAAAAGGAATAAAATAGTCTAAATAAATGCAGAGCATATGTGGCCTATGAGTTAGTTCACAATATCACCTTTCACCACAACTGAGGGGAAACATGTAGCATGAGCGTGATATCATTTGGTTAAAAGCAAATTTATAAAATATAGCATCTATACCAGTGAATAACATTCCCAAAAGGGAAGAATGTACAGTATTAAATGAGCAGTTCCACATTTTGTGAGAAATGCTTATTCACTCACTTTACCAAAATGAATAACACATCTATGCTAAGTATTATGCTATAGGCACCAGCCATTTAGCTTAGCTTAATTTAAAATGTTGTTTTCAGTTTCTGTAGAGGGTATGGAACTTTTTAAGGTGCTAGCTGGCCTTTTATTTTTGGTCTTTCTTTTAGTGGGCTGTTTACTCTAGTACAGCTAAGCTAATAAGCTTGTCCAGAGGTTTAAAACAAAAGCCCAATAACACATCTAAAACTCACTAATTAACTTATCAACAGTGTTGGGAAAGTTAATTTGAAATATAATAAGATACAGATTACTGATTTCCCTGTTAAAATGTAATAATTATTTTAATTACTTTATCAAAGTAATGTAGGCTAAAATATTACATTCAGTTACTTTTTAACAAATGTTTTAAACTGGACAATGCAGCAAAAAAAGGCTCACCCATTAGATGGGCACTGAGCAACAAATAGAGCAAAATTACATTTTGAACATACATAAATAACATGGTGGGTTTATTTTATGGGAATGATTGTGGTTACATTAACTCGCCTGTAGGTGAAATAAATGGTAACTAATTAGATGTAGAGCTACTTGTAAGCCATTCTACCCATGATAATGTTGCACTCAAATTTGTTCCAGCAGCTTTGCTAACCCGCGATTTTGGGAAATATGCCAAAAGGAGGCATTCTGCACAGAGAATAGGCACAAAGCAACAGAATATTATAGTCTAAGCTTTTTATCCAAATGAATATATTCAGATATAACCTCTTTTTAATCACCACCAATTAGTAATTATAATTTACATTGGTTAACATTGCTTATCGATATCTTGTTTGTGTACCACAGAACCCAGTGGGTAAAAACAATATATTTTAAGATAAGCTAAGCTCATAGGCTGTCAGTGGTAGCTTCATATAATCAAAAGTAGTATTATTCTTTTCCCACCAGGAAACCAAACAAGCATATTTCTTATATGTCAAACTATTTCTTTACTGTAGCACATTTACCTTGGTTTCATGATAATTCATAACAGTGCCGGATGCTGTTATTCAATTTTATGATCAGTAACTTCCATGTGTTTGGCAGCCAATCATTATTTTGGTACCATCCAGTATTTCAGGCTTTAACGCTCCAGTCAGAGATGATTATATCTGCTTGTAGCTTTGCACAAATTACAGCCTTAAGGTTGTGTGTATGTGTGTTTTTTAACGTGTAGTCCTGTTCTCTCTAACTACTGAGACTGCTCTGTCAGGATGGATGGGATGGGTTTAATCTAATTACTGCAGCAGATGTTAGTTCTGAGTAAGTACTTTTTAAAACATTTACTAAATGTTTCAGCACTGGCATATTTCACACTTAGCTGCACAGTCTTTCAGCATTGGAGGCTGCTTCACTAGAGGTTAAGTGCTTTGTTCAATACCAGCAGAGGAGTGTTCAGTTTCAGACTACACACGAAGAAGCAGAAGAATGTAAAACATTACTGCTGGTGTCTGTAAGTTATATATTTAGATGTCACTTTACATTTGGACCTAGTTGACTACAGTTCTCAGGTGTAGGTCATGTCGGGCTCACCTAGGGATGTTAATAAATGAAAAGTGATATTTAAGTTTGTTGTTGTAACATTTAAGTCAGGGCTACAAAATCAAAGCCAAATTTGTTTTGCCCTGAAATGTCTTCTTGTAATTGTAAAATTATGATGAGGTCATTGACAGGAGGAAGAACAATAACAAAGTAAATTGTCTTTTTTGTCTGTCAGGGAGCTTATTCTTACCTAAGCCTAAATCCAAATGAACTTAGTCCCCATGTGAGGTGAGCAGTTGAAGCTCCACTGATTCAGGAGAATACTTTTCGTCCCTTTTCTTTATCTTTAACTATCATCTTTTATTTCATTCCCTGTCTGATAATCCAACCTTAACACCTTGGACCCCTGCTGGCCAGTTTCAAAACAGAGAATTTTTGCTGTAATCAACTCCATTTGGGCACCTAGAGACTCTCATTGCAACACTTTTCAGTATGATTCATTGCTGCCCTCTTTTTACCTCCTCTTCCTCCCTTCTCCTTTCCTACTGCTTAACTAAAACATTACTGGTCAAATTAAAAACAGTTTAGCAGTTTAGCCTGCTGCACTGGCTTGCATCACACGCCCATAAACACAAAGTACTTTGGTTGTGTACGATATATTGGGATTATCTATGTCCCTTTAACTCAGACTTGTATTGAGCCGCAGGCCATGACTTGATAGAAGAATTCTATTAAGGAGAGTGAAAATGAGAAGCCTGGTGCTTTATTGTGAAAACCTCCAAAGTTTTATCAGAATGAAGGGGCATCTCAGCACATGGAGAGCAGATCTAGGCTTCTGCTGCAGAGATGAAAAGACAAGTAAACACATTTTGACACAGCAGCAACCAAAACTGTAGTGACAGATGGAAATGAATTCTCGTGTGAGATTTTGGCACTAACCTTTCAGCGGTTTCTTAAAGTGCCACCTGGTTATTATGAGAGTAAATTGAACTGAGCAGATCCATAATTCAGGGTCTACAACATCAAAAGGGGATCAACATAATAAGGCTTAATTGCTAACTTTCTGATGGTTAATGACCCCAAAAATTGACTGTCAGGTTAGATTAGACAGCTCACTGCCTAACACTAACCTACTAGAGTTAAAAGAGAATATGCTACTGAATTTTCAAAATTGAGGTTGCGGAGAAATTCAGACATGCCAGCAGAAGAATAGTGACAGAAGAAGACCAGACAGGGAAAACTGAGAGATGGTCTTTAGTCTTCTCTCCCACAGAGGCTTAGGTTTCTTGCCTGTGACTGATGGACAATAACAAGGGAGCCTATACAATACCCTCCATATTTCATAGTCGTGTGTTGTCACAGTTATGTGCATGCGCTCTTTTTGTTCTCGTAAGATCTGGATTGCTGTTATTAGACTTCAAATGAAATGAAAACACCACATGCACTTATGTCTCAAGCAGTGTCCTTGAGTCACAACATACACAACATATTAGATTTGGAATCATTTGTTTTATTAGCCACACTAGTGACACGTTTCTCTGATGGTTGGTCAGTTCTAAAATATACTGGCAAGAAAAGTATGTGAAACTTTTGAAATTTTCTGCATTTATGTATAAAATGATCTTAAATATCATTGTATTTTTTGTCAATATTAGATACACCATTCAAACATTCACAGTGTGACACACTAATTAAAAACTAACTAGAGTATATATACATATATATTAAAATTGCTGAATGCTCATTGAGGTAAAAAAGAAACAGCTAAAGGCTTATAAAAATCATTGTTCAAGGAAACAGTGGAGCTGTTTATTGTCTGTTCATTTCTTTACTGTGTACAAATTAGACATTACAAAGGCTGAAATCTCTCTAACTATTGGACGGATACTGTATAAAATTTTGAGCAGACTTTTATGGTCCCCAGAAATTGAAGCCTACTAACTTTAGTGATCCTGACATTGTAGGCTTTCAGTGAAATTACTTAACTGTTGAATGGATCACTGTGAAATTTTGTCCAGACAATAATGGTGCCATGAAGATGATTTTTCAGTGACTTGGTTAACGCCTGATTTTTCCTCCAGCACCACCATGAAGCTGACAGTTGTGGTTTTAAGCGAAAATTCGTAACAACTGTCAAATAAATCATCTTGGTTGCATCCTTGCTAATGTTCATCACTGACTGTTTGTAAGTGCATGTGCCATGGTATTGTATCTTTTAAGTTTGGGCTTTTCTGAATAAATGCATGCATCCTTTTTATTTTTTCAAGTCTGTAAAACATGTATAGTATGTGGAGTATTTTGACTTTAGTCTTACACTTAAACAGATGTACTTTAATCATCACAAAGGATTTTCTTTACATGTTGAGTTTGTAATAGGACCACTGACCAACCTAAGCTCACCTCAGACTCTCACCGACACCTGCAACAGCCATGCAAATTGACAGGCAGCAGAGGTTAATATAACAAGCTGTGACGAGTAAATAAATCTTACAGCCTGGCTAATAGCAGCTTTGAGGCCACTGGAGAGAGAGAAGGCCACACCAGAGAGTTGTTTTACCACTCATAAAATAATATGTAAACATGGAAAGCTGAAAATGAAAAGTAAAGAAAAGAGTAAAGGAAAACAATACCATAAATGTGTGTTAAATAGACAGATACAGCCATTTGGATAATGACAAATACTGACTTGATTTGAAGATGCAATTTAGAAAATGTCAAACTTTTTGCCACAGAAATATCCTGTATACAGTCTTATAAGTTCTTGCCTGTAAAAGTAGCCTGTCAGTAACCACAAAGTAAAAGTGTGTAACTCCAGACAACTTTGCCATCACACGATGTGCTAATGAAAGTGACACATACTCAGCTCAACCTGAAACCCGAGGCTTAAACAAATACACTGCCCTGATGTATCTAACACCACCTCCACAGTACTTGGTCTTAAAGATGACGTGGGACTGTATATTTAATATTTTTAGGCAAACATTATATAAATATTGTCACAAAGTCACTGACATGAAGTTGGTGTCTGCTGACTGCTAGTGCCTCCAGAAGTGTAGAGCCGAGCACAAAGAGCTCTCTGTGTAGCATGTAAGCATTCACACATGCTCTCATACTTAAGTACTATGCTCTCAAACACTAGGAATACACACACACACACACACACACGCTTTGTGTTTGAATTTTTGCTCCCTTTAATAATTGTAGCCACGTTCACAATTTGCATAGAAAATATGGCAACAAGCTCTTCATAATGTATTTACAAGACTTTTGATTTCTCCTCTAAATATTTAAAAATCACAGGATTCATCTTAAATTTCCCAGCTGGATTTATTTGTATGATTTAAAAAATTAGTCAGGGGTCTTGAGTGAGACAATGACCATGCCGTTTTCCCAAACACAAGCTCAGTGTGTGTGTGTGTTAGGGCCCATGTGCAAGTGATTTCACCACTCTCCTCTGTGTACACTGGGATGACAGGGGCTGAGGTCTGGGCGGCCTGGTGCTGGCACCACCACTGTCAACAGGGACCCAAAAGGATGATAAAACGAAGGAGTGCTGGCTGCTGATTGGAGCCTGTCATGCTCCCCTTAGACTCAGAAGGTTATGGTGACGGCAATCTCGCAAAGTTTTTGTTGAATAAAACATTTTTTCAAAGTAAATGTTTGAGAATTTTGGGAAATATGCATATTTGCTTTTTTGCTATTGAACTTGTCTGTGAAATATAACACCACAGTCAGCCTTTGACTAGCTTAGCTTAACATAAAGACAGCTAGCCTGGCTTTGTCCACTTTATTGCTGAGCAAATGTTCCATCAGAACCTCTAACCAGCTTTGTTGTCACCATGAGCCTCAAACAGCAGAAAGTCAACAAACTGTTGGTCAAAAACACTGTCAAGCTGGGAAAAGAGGAAAAAACAAATAAAATAAGCTTGGTAAAGTGTCCCCATTCCCTTTGAGAGTCATGCCACATTGCATTGCCTGACTAAGACCGGAGCGGAGTGGAAATATTCAGTGAGATCGCATATTCTGATGGATTATTAATATTATATGAAAAAGTGGAATGTGCACTGATAGAGGAATAGTTCTACATCTTGGGAAATATGTTTACTCACTTTCTGAGTCAGAATTAGATGAGAAAATGGATCACTCTACAAACCTCATGTCTGTAGGAAAAGTAAGAGGACTTTCCCCAAAGCAGCTTAAAACGTGCCTTTTCTGTACCCTTTCCTTTTTATTTGAATTAAACAAGTGACATCTAGTATATTAATAGCTGAGTTTTCAAGGTGCTGGTAGGTGGATTTTATTACCTTGGGCAGAGATGGGATAGCAGTCTACCCCCAGATCTGTGCTAAACTAAACTGCTAGAACTACTAGTTCTATAGAACTGATAGTTCCATATTTAAAAAACAAATATTAGACTGGTATCAAGCTTCTAATCAAGTTATAACAGGAAAACTAATATATGTGCATGTACTAATATCTTTCCCAAGCCTGCTTGTTCATATGCCCATGGTGCCCTTTTACCCTGAAGTGTATTCATATGTGTGCTCCATTAACACTCAGTAATAGGTTTTCATAAACAACTACTAGGAGCAGGTGCAGACTCCATCTTGGACCTCTGGAGTCCAGAATGTTGCTGTCGATCTAAAAACATCCGTAGTGTTTGTCTGGCTCATCCAGACGGAATTCACACTAGACCTGTTGTGGCCCATTTGTCTCCCTTCAGATCCCTTTCAGACAGATTCTTCTGGAGTTGTGTAAGTCTCTGGGTGTGAGGAAAGGAGAAAGGGAATGTCTTTAAATCCCAGTGGATCTGCACAGTCATATGATTAGGGAATGACACGCTGCCGGTCTGAGGAATGTTATGACAAGATCCACATCCTCTTTAATGCCTAGCAGATGTCCCAAATTATACTATGAGCAAAATGAATTTTTTTTCTCTAACCAGGGAGGGAAAAGGTGTGAACTACAACTTGCTCTAACAATACTGGTTTCATTATGATAACTGGAACTGTACAGCCGTTCATATTTAGAGCAATGACATGTACCATCTACAGATGTCCTCCTGTTATACTGTTTTGCAGTGAATGACATTACACAATGTTCACAGTAGATGACTGCAAACACGCTCTGTGTGTGTGACTTATGAGGGTCTTTGGATGATTTCTCTGTATTGATCCAGAGGGTGGCACTGTCTCAAAAGACATTAGAATTTACAACACCAGCAACTTCTACTGTGTTATTATTCTGTGACATTTAAATATTGTATAGAATATATCAGTAAAAAACATTAATATTACAATAAAAGTGGTTTCATTTCTTTTCAGCCCACCGTACAGGATAAACAGACTGGATTACAGTTCATTGACAGAGGAAACATACTGTACTATGGGTGCAAACCTTTTTATTTCTGTGGTATTTTGCAGCTACCTTTTTAAAGTATTTATCTAACAAGTGAAAACCTCAAAATATCTGCTTTTGAGACATTGAGACTTATTCTACCACAGACTGAATGCTAGCTTTGCAGTTACTAATATTTGACACCTAATAGGAAACCTGAATCATATAGTCCTAATATTTATGAGGACTGAGGAAAAGAGTGTTTGGTTTAGTTTTTTATGGGCATGTCCCAAAGAGGCCTGACATCATCATAGCTAGCAGCTCCTGTGTTTCGTTGTGGCTGACATTTGCTGTTTTATTATCTGTTCTTGGGTTTTGGCTAAATGTGCTCACACTCACACAAGTGTTCTGAGATCATATTTGGATGCTGGAGGAACAATCCTCTTGAGTAGAGTGCTGAGAATGTAAATGGGACTTTGCTTTCATATCTACTGAATTTTATCAGTTTATGCAGTGTTTTTTAATATTTCCTGTTTAGAACTCACTGTGGTACCTGCATTGGAAACTTTAGAAGGTCAACCTGCTTTAATGTAGGTATCAATGCAGGTGGTTGTGACAGTGTGAAGGACCGGAGAATACCACAGCAGCCTCCAGTAGGTGGTACTGTAGTAGTGGGTAAATCTAAATGAGATTTCTGCACTGCAGAGGATTATTCTATTATTATTATTCTCATAGCATGATTCAAATACAGGACACACTGTTGCAGCCAGTTACACATTATTATAATATAACATGAGCATATTAGGGAACCAAGACTAAAAACTAAATTCTACTTGTCACATTCAAAGTGATATCAGAGTGGGTATTAGCCTGGTAAAAACTCCACTGTAACCCTACATCCATAGCTATATTCATTTATGTCTTTGTGGATTTCAGTGTACTGTGCGGTATGTGTGGACAACCAACCAAAGCAGACTTAAACAGAACAGTAAATAAATTGTAACAAACATCATGGTACAAGTTTTTTTAGCAGTAGTGATGGATATAAGTGAGAGCTTAAGTCCTGTGATTCGATCATTTGCCCTAAGCTTCTATAACAGTGTAACATTTTAACACAGTATAACATTTTAAGATAGTACTCAAAATAATCTGAACTGTTTTCTTTAGCAGGTTACAGCTCAAGAAAGTTGAATGTTTAAGTGCTAAAGGCCTATTTTCTCAGTAGCTTTGACATCAAGAGCTATGAGGTGGGTAATTATCAGACTTTTTTAAGATGCTGTCAAGTGGGAGAAACACAAGTTGTAAATTTGTTTTTTACATTTTTATTTATTTATTTTGCCACTTGGGGTCATTGGAAACATGCTATAAACCCAATACTGACATATTTTCACCTCATAGTTGATATGAAAAACTTGTTAGAAAGCTGTTACTTATTTACACAATAGCAGATAAAGAGCAACATTAGCACTGACATGGAGTTTTATCTCTGGCCACCTTTAAAATGTTAGTAGCCTACAATATTGACTCTTTGCTCCTTCAATCCTGGTGGGAATTTCCCGCTACATGTCTTAAATGCTCAAATATGTTGTCCAGGCATTGCTAACCTTGTCGTCTGATGTTGAGAAGCTAGTGTATGATAGTTTTTGGTAAAAACAGCTGATTGCTGTGGGTTAAAATGATGCTTACAAAGAAATTAGGATGAACCACAACAGTAAAGTTACAAGCTATAAAACCAAACCAGAGCTGAAAGATGCTAAAAATGCTAAGTAGAGCTGAGTGGAACTCCAAAGTCCGGAAATAATTATCTGTGAATTCATCACTACAATCCCTTTCACCTAACATATAGTCATTTGAACCACTGTTGACATAAAAATATGGATTTCAGCAGTTTAATGAGGAAGGAAGTTATGAAAGCTCGAACACAGAGATGAGCGAGCGAAAAAAAAAGATGGACCCAGATATCTGGCTTCGGTGCAAGCAGTGATATTTATTTACAAGTGAAACAGTGCAATGAGAAGGGGAGAGGTAGTTAGTGGCAACCGGGTGTCGATCAGCGGTAGGAGAAAACAATATGCAGTCTATGGAGTGGTGGATGACAGACCGGGCAGCGGACGCTGGGGTCACTCCTGGATAGGTCGGGGTTGAGGTGATGATGACTGCGGAGACAGGAGCATGGAACAAACAGTTAAAGGAGACTGTGCATCGACCTGTATGGTGGTGGCTGGGAGAGCTGAGTAGATCTAGGGTCCAGAGAAGTGGTATGTAGAAAGGGGGAAGGAAGCAGCGGGACGTAACAAAGAAGGTAATACTTGATAACAAAAAAGAGAGAACTATGACTGGCATAAGTAGCACGAAAAACAAAATAACAAACATAGGGGCCTGGAGACAGAGAGATTGAACTGGCAGGGGAGTGATCAGTGAGCAGGGGATAAGTAGGGAGGAAAGTGATAAGGTGCAGCTGGTGATAATCAAGGGAAGTGGGGCGGGTGTGTTAGATAGTGTAATCAGGGAAGCAAAACTAGAGTGAGGAAAAGGGAGAGAGGAAGGTGCAGCCGGGCAAACCTGACAGTTTTGGAAATATGTAAAACAAATAAATTTTCCTGCCCTTAGAAATCCAATCATCAGTGCTCTGAGGCAGGTTCAGGCCATAAACCAGAGGGTTAATGATGGGAGGGATGATCAGAAACTCCAGAGATAAAGCAATAACTACAGATGAATTTACTTCATCAAGAGTGCAAGACGCACTTCTCAGCTGTTACATAAAGGCGGTTTTCCAGGAGTCGAAGGAGGACCTGACAAACGTGTTGGATGTGCTCTGTGAGGGAAGAAGAGTAAATGAGAATGTCATCGAGATACACAAAAACAAAACAACCAAGGAAATCACGGAGAATGTCATTAATCAACCCCTGGAAAACTGCCGGGGCATTGGTGAGGCCGAAAGCCATCACAAGGCACTCAAAATGACCAAGTGGGGTCTTGAAGGCGATCATCCACTCATCGCCCTCACGGATACATACGAGATGGTAGGCACTCCTGAGGTCCAGCTTGGTGAAGACTGCCGCGCCCTGGAGAAACTCAAAAGCAGAAGAGAGGAGAGGTAATGGGTATTTGTTCTTAACAGTTATAGCATTGAGACCATGGTAATCGATGCAGGGACAGAGGCCACTGTTCTTCTTCCCCACAAAAAAGAACCCTGCACCCAGGGGTGAGGAAGAAGGACGGATCATGCCTGCACGTCGGGCTGTTTCAATGTACTCCTCCAAAGCCTGTCGTTCGGGTTTGGAGATGTGTTTATTGAACACCTGGTGCAGGTCGTGGTAGTCCGGTAGAATGGTAGACAGGTCCAAGGGCTCTGGTGGTGCAGCAGGGGATGAGGAGGTGGGTTGTCCGGCAAAGAGACAGGTCGATGCACAGTCTGGGCTCCACTGGGTGATAGTGCCGGTGGTCCAGTCCACATTGGGGTTGTGTTGGACCAACCAGGAGTGACCCAGAACCAGTGGTGTGTCGGGGACAGCGAAGATGTTGAACTGGATGTCTTCCTGATGGTTGCCAGCGATGGTGAGGCGGAGAGGTGAAGTCCGATGGGTGATGTGGGCCAGCAGTTGGCCGTCAATAGCCTGGGTCTCTATCGCATGAGGAAGTGGTTCAGC
>NW_018127941.1:2093489-2101485 GCF_001952655.1 Monopterus albus | reverse complement strand
ATCGGACCAGCTGTCTCCAGGAGCACAGGGAGGAGGCAGCAGCTACCCGGCCTGGTGGAGGTAGAAGGACGGCTCGTCAGTGTCCCCACTGTCACTGGCAGGCCTGCTTTTTTGGCTGCACTGGGCAGGTGGCGATGTGATGATCAGGAGCCCTGCAGTACAGGCACGACCCAGTGCGGATACGGCGGGCCCGCTCCTCGTGGTCTAGACGGGCACGTCCCAAGTCCATGGGTTCATCCGTTGTTCGATGGGTGCAGGTGTGAGAATCCCCCATGCGGGAAGGAACTCGGGCTTCGGCAGGTAGGGTTGCCGTGAAGCGGGCCAACTGCTGCCCTGCTCTTTCCTTACGGAAAGAGCATTGCTGTTTGTCTATCCAGATGGCCAAGTCTACCAGGGAGCGGAGAGTAGGGGGCTCATCTCGAGTGTTCAGTTCCGCCTTGATGTTGTCATTGAGGCTGTGCCAGAAAGCCATGCGTAACGCGCGGTCCTCACAGCCGGCCTCCGTAGCAAGGACCCGGAAATCGATGGAGTAATCCAAAACCCGACGAGCCCCCTGGCGGATAGTCATAAGTTCCCTGGCAGCTTGGCCCTGATGTGATGGAGGTGAAAAGACGGTCTGTAACTCTTCCAGAAATTTGGTGATAGTGGAGCCTATGAGCCTACCACTAGTGTCTGCAGCCTTAGCCCAAGTAAGTGCTTTTCCTCGCAGCCTGTTGATGACGTAACTGATCTTTTCTCGGTCAGTGCGAAAGGTTTGTGGTTGCTAATCGAACACCCGGCGGCACTGCAGCAGAAAACCTCGGCACTTGTCTATGCTGCCATCGAAAACATCGGGTTCCGGAATAGGTGGATCACGGCGGGGACTGGCAGGACGGGGAGCTGAGTGTGGATCTGGGGTGGCTGCTTTTCCAAACCTGACAGAAGTTAACAATATTATTCAATATTGCAGAAACAGAGAAATGAAGACCGAACATACATTTGACATTGTCAAAATCTTTATGGCTACATTAATGTATTTAAGCCTAGTGAGTAGACCTACTATCCAGAATCAGACTATTCATGAAATATTTGGAAAATCATTGTCCTGTTTATAACTCCAATGCTCAACAACTGAAAACTATGTCACTGACCTGGGATTTTACAGCTGTGGCTCACCTGTGAATGGTGAATGTTCAGACAAGGAACTTTCACTAAAGAGCACAATATTGTCACAAGTTAATTATTTCCTCTGTGAATGAAAACTGAATTCTTCATACCTTTTGCCATGCCCATTTCAGGGCTCATGTTTTTCACATCTTCTTTAAAGGCAGCAAATCCAACTGATACCACTCCTCACTAATATAAGAGTCAGTTGTTTTGGGCTGATGTCATCTCGAGCAGTAATGAAATTGTCTCAGTGGGGGGTGGGGGCGTCTGGTAAAAGTTCAATACAGATTAATTTACTGACTGTATCTTAATACAAAGATATTGGTTTAAACATTCGTTGAACAGAACAGATGGCTTCTGATGAAAAAACATTCTTTAATAGGTAAGAAGCGGAGGTGGGAGCAAATAACACGTGTAAGTCACAAGCAAGTTTCAAGTCTTAAGCAAGTTCCATGTTATTGTGATGAGAATCTCGCAAGTCAAGTTGATTCAAGTCATACAAAATTCTGCTATCTTCCTCAGATTCCACATTTAAATAAGTTAAAAGTTGTTTTATTTGAATCATTAACAAAAAGTGTTGCAGCTTGCATACACCTTATAAATCTTACTGATAGTTGACATTTTGTAGAAATCACTAACAAGCCTCCTATGTGTATGAACAACAATGGTGAGTGAGGCTCTGGAGTTATTATATAGCTGAAAACAAGTACAACACAAAAATGTATAATACAATTTTAGCACTCCTGCCAGGGCAGTATACAAATATCGCTATAAAGGAAATAAATATTGTTGACAAGATCTGTATTCTTCATTCCTTCTCTCTTCCTTTTATTTTAATCTGGAGGCTACCTTATGATGATTGTCAGGTGGTAGCTAATGTTATGTGAATAGCACATATTTAAGTGAAATGTTCACAAACCACGTTTGATTACTGATTGTGCATTCAGAAGCAATTAACTAACCCTTAGCTATTTAATAAAAAACATTCATGCCTTTCATGGCATCAGAAACTCTTCTCAATAAAATATGTAATCAATTTGAAGCCAAGTTAAACAAGCTTAAACTTAACATTAGAATTCTAGCTAATGTTTGACCAGCCAATAAGCTGGCTAACATTAACTTAACACATTCATGTACAGTTGTGTACCTTTCTTTGTGAGTTTTGTAGTAATGGGTGAAGCTGGATGTCGTGCCAGTGTTGAGCTGTAGACTTCTTACTATGTCATCGGCAACATAATCCTTAAATCCAGATTTTATTATTTTTGGACTAGGCCCCTCCATCCTATGCCCTGTATTGCCCTTTGCTGGTCTGTTGCATTCTGGTTGGTTGCCAGATTTGTGCATATTGCACTAGAAATCACACAGTTGTGTTTCAAAAACAAAATATAACTTCTCAATATCTAGAAAAATGCTAATATTTAATTTAAAAAGTGAAGTATTTTTGAGTCATCTGTCTCAAGTCTAAGTCAAATCTTAAGTCATGAACATCAAGTCAAAGTCAAGTCATGTCTTTTACTGATTAGTCAAGCAAGTGTCCTCTTATTTGCAACTTAAATCTGACTCCAGTCAAGTCATGTGACCGTAGTCTGCCACCTAGGGTAAGATATTTAAACATCTTCCTGTCAGATGCTTGATGGAGTTTTCTAAATGCCAGTCACAGGATAAACACCATCTGGTATCATATCAATTTAAGTCTTTAATATCCTGTTTGGTCTTTAATTTGTATCAATTTAAACAGTGTTTGCATTGTTCACATCCATAAAGGTGGGTGGATACCTGTGCCTAAAGTGTCGACAAGATTGTTTCCAGGAGGTTTGAATGAAACAGATCATTTCATTGTGGCCTAAACTAATAAAGAAGGACAAACAACTGCTCACGCATATAATCAGACCTGATGACAAGTGACAGGCAAACATTTCACAAAATTAACATTCAACTCTGAGCAGGCTAAAAGTCACATTTGAAAGGGCTATGAGCAATTCATGGAAGCGATTATGTGGCTGGCCTGTGGCCCTGTAAAGACCCTAACAGAGACAGAGGTCAGAGGTCACACAGACCATTAGCAGCCTCATTATGGGCTTTTGCTTCACATTTAAGTTACAAGCTGCAGACAGAACAGAACCAGAGCTAGACTGAAATAAAGACAAGATTCGGACAGTTCTGCAGCAACACACTCAGATTTATATCTATGCATGTGTGTGTGTTTCTCTAAGAGCATTAGCCACTTCATTAGAGATCTATCTCTGCTCAGAATGAGCTGAATATGGTAGCTGAATACACCCCAGGCTGAAATTCATCATAACCCGGTTGAGCTCTAAGATGTTTGCTTGAGCTTTAGCGATCCTGATTTCACTGATAGCCCAGTTAGTGGAGGCTTAGGTGTGCAATAGAATGTGTTGGAAAGTAATCTTAGAAAAGACACTGTGAAATGGTTGATTTAAAGAGTTCAGGGTTGAGTTACTTTAATCAGCTAACAATAGCACCGTGTGATCATATGATCCTCTTGATATCCTGATAATTTCAACAAAATTGAGACACAGTACTTGTGTCTGTTGTTTCTGCTGGCGCTGGTGTAGATCAGGAAACTGAGAACTCTGTTTCATATTCATTGGTTGGGGGATGGTGCGGTGAGAGAATTTCACTTGCCTCACTTGTTCACTAATGCTTGTGTATTGTCACACATTAGAATGCACACAAACCCCTGCACATGCACACACACACACACACTCAGGCAGACAAAGCCTGTGGAATGGCTTGTGACTCTAATGGCCATTCCTTCGGGGGCACTATTAATTGTTTGGTCATCGTCTCCATGCTCAGTGTTTCACAGTCAATAAAGCCACATTACAGGAGACAGGAGGTGAGGGGTGAGGGGGCCGACACAGGGGGGTTAGGACCTCGGTGTGGAGAGAATATAAAGTGACTAAAACCCTCCCAGAGTGGCATTCTGCTGCTATCAGAGCTCAGCGAAGGACGGGCTGTCACTGTGGCCCATTGTGAGGCCAATGACTCATTCTTCCTTGGGGAACAACCTTAAGAAAGTCCCAGGGATTTCAAAAAGTGGGGAAAAACCTCTTGGATCTGCTTCAGCTGATGTGTATGTGTGTGTTAGCATGTGTGTACACTGATTTTGAATTAGAAAAGGCTAAACTGCAGTTCCAAACTACACCCTTCATTTAGCCAATAAAATCCCAGCAGCACATCATTCTTAATCAGGTGTCATTCATCTCTGCAAACCATATCATTTTGTTAATCTTTACCCCTGCATGCAAAAATAACACAGAGCCTCTCAGGCAGGTGAGCAGAGATTTAATTTAGCTCTTCTGTTGCAGCCAAGGGCTTTTTCATGCATGGCTGCAGCTCCTTATTTGATGTAACTTGCTTTTAAGCCACTGTCAACGATAGCCATAACACATCACCAGAACCTGGGAAGTGTGTGATGGTGAGAGCGATAACCCTGCACTGTGGCTGAGTCTCAGAAATCCCTGGTCTTAACTGTCTCTCTGCATTTGCAGACCACCAAGCTAGTCCTCCTGACCTCCCTTTGACCTGCTCCACCTCACTGTCATGAACTCTGCCCACCACACATCCACCTATCCAGTGGTGGAAAGTAACAGATTACATTTACTCACGTTACTGTAATTGAGTAGTTTTTTGTGTACTTATACTTTTTAAAGTAGTTTTTAAAATTTGTAATTTTACTTTTACTTAAATATGTTTTGTTTGAAGTAATCTAGAAATTAACAGGGACAACGCACAATTGAGCAGTGTCATTGTCATACGAAATGAATGAAACGTGTTACATGTTAGAGTAGATCTGCTGATGTTGCAAAAGATTTAAGTATTACTGTAACATTAGTCAGTGTTACTCATAGAAGACTGTGTTTAATGCTCAGCATTCTTCCAGTGTGCAGGAGCAGAGCTACAGTGCTGAGCACATGGGACAGCAACACAACAAAAAGACTTCTTTTAGGATGATAAAGGTTCCACAGCCAGGACTAGGCCTTTGTTAAATCAAGATATTTAAGTAACTTTTATAAAAAAAAAATTCTTAGGAAAAATAATGCTCTGGCATATTTTAAGATATGTGAGTGCAAATTATTTTCTTTTGTAACAGCTCAAACATTCTTTTTAGTCTGGGACTGACCTTAGGCCTGGTCTGTGAAACCTGGGGAAAATGTTTTTGATGCTGTCTACATATACCTTAATGCTTTTGCAAACAAGGAGAGTGCTGAGCACTGTCTGCTGCAGTGAATACACTGGATAGGCATAAATACCTCTTACACGCCCACTTAAACTACTGAACTATCACTAGGCTGCTCTACTGAATGCACAGTTTATGCAATATTCAAAAGTTGTATTGTTTAAAATGTTTTACGGGATGATCTGCACTGGAATTACTATCTCCCTTAATGTTTAAAATGTATGTTTTTATTCTTTTTTTTTTAAATTAAATTCTATTATTGCACTTTAATTTGTAAAGGTGTTCCTTAAATTAAAAACAGTCTTGAGATTTATATCCCCTTGTCTCTTTTTGAACTATACTAGAATCCCTGCTGTTTAAAAAAAGTAACTGAGTTACTTTTAGCCTGGTAACTTTACTTGTACTTCAGTAAAATTTCATTGAAGTAACAGTACTTTTACTTGAGTACAAAATTTTATTACTCTTTCCACCTCTGCACCTATCTGTCTAACACAGTGCCTGTCCACCATCCTACACACCTACATAGTTTTCATAAATACAGTAATGAGTTTTATCCTCAGTGACTGTTAATCTTTGTGCCAGCAGTGATCTCCTCTGACTGTAGGTTAGTCAATGTGATAAACCTACCAACAATTCTGCATCATGCAACCTTGAACATGACTGTGTGGCCTAGTGAAATAAGCAACTTTAGGCTAAACCTCAACAAATTTAGTCTGATGTATATTTTCCAGAGAACTTGCACAAAAAACTAACAACATTTTGGTACTCCATCCAAAAGTTAATTTTAATGATTGGATTGCACTTATGTGTGGCAACTGAAGCCAGTTGTCTTTGTTTAAAATTACATTAATATTTTATCAATGTCTTCACTGAACGCTGCTGATTTCCTACAGACTCACATGAAAATTTGAATTTTACACTAAAAGGCCACGTCAGATGAATGAGAATGGCAGATTGGACAAACCCTTGAATAAACTGGTCACATTAAGGTCATTTATATAAACATGGTTCCATTCATGTAGACAAAGATGATCACTTCCTCTCAGTGGGAGAGTCTTGGTTCCAAAACTCAAGTCACAGTTCCGCAGGACACATGCTGCTGATATTGTGGTATTGTAGGATGGATGAACTAGTGCTTCACACCATGATCTTAACTATGTTAAACCTGGCTGGTTGTCTTGCAGGCTCAAATGTCAAGATATGTCTGTATGTCTATGCTGTTACCCAGCATTTATTGAAATCATTGCAAAAACACATCATCAATTGTTGAGTCAATCAAATGAATCAATGCTATGACAGCAGCTTGAAAAATAAGCAAATCACCTTCTGCCAGACACTTTCAAACTCTCTACAGGTATTACATGATAAATTATTTATGAATCAGTTTTTGCTATTGTGTGAGTTAATCATCGTTTTTACCTGTTTATTGCTAGTAAATATTATTTCAGCATATGTTGAGCAGGCTGAGGTTCACCCATAGAATCTCTGCTGTCACTTCAGTAAGTTCTTTTTAACAGTAAGATATACAAAAGCAGGGCCCAAATACTGCCTACTGAATTTATACATTTGTCTGAAGTTTTCTGGAACCTTTTTATGATGAATATGTTTAATGTAATTTACAGGCAATGAAGTCTAGTTATTATTATTATTATTATTAAAGGTCAAGTAGTTAAAATACATTAAAATGATAATAGTGCTTGCTTGTGAAAAAACATGTCACGTGTAAAGATAATCCAATAATAGTGTGTTGTTAGTGACATCAATTTAATGCCAGAAATGTATTTACATGTCCTGGCTGATGTGTATACAGTATATTTGATTTGATTTGATTTGATTTATTCTTTCAAGCATGTAAAGACAGTTGATATGTCAACACACATAATTTTATACATATCCAACAAATGCTAATCCAATATCAATTTGCTTATACCTAGTACATGCTTGAATGGAGTAGGAAGAAGTCAGACTTATCCAGTCCTACCCCATGAATACAGCAGACAAGAAGGATCTAATGGTACTTACTGATCTCTGGTCAGGTTCAGGTGATGAGCCCTTCTCTGCAATTCTTCTCCTGTAAGACAGAGTCCAGAATTATTTCTGAAAAACAGTTGCTATTTTTAAAAACATATCATCATGTTTAATGTTAATATCATAAAGCACAGACCACACAATTCCTCCTGAACTCCACATTTTTAAAACCTAAATTCCTTAGATTTCTCTAGATCTTA
The DNA here is from genome assembly GCF_001952655.1 of Monopterus albus. Classification (NCBI taxonomy): domain Eukaryota; kingdom Metazoa; phylum Chordata; class Actinopteri; order Synbranchiformes; family Synbranchidae; genus Monopterus; species Monopterus albus. The sequence continues at coordinate 2,093,907 of NW_018127941.1, read as the reverse complement.
CAGTGATACTTCTCTGTCAGCAACAAAGTGCATTTAAATTACGATTTTACTACATATCATCTCATAATACTGAGGAATAGTGAGAGTGATGAGTACATGAACTTATTCTTCAGGTGGCACAACAAAATCCATTGCGACCAACATTGGGGTTTGCTAAATCTACTGTATGGCAACTGTGTCAAGTTTCACTTTTCTGTAGTATATGAAACAAGATCTGAAATTCATTCATATGACTCAAGTGCCTATTTTGAGACGTACTGAATCGAAGAGTAATATATGATGTGTCGCTACCTCCTTGCTAACAGGGCACTCATCTCCTCCATGAGCCCTCCTCCTCCAGGCAGAGGGCCGTTGCCTCTGGCTTCAGATTTGGCCCCTCCAGCCCCTGGCATGGCTGCTGCCAGAGCGGCCGCCGCCT
>NW_018127941.1:2081086-2091256 GCF_001952655.1 Monopterus albus | reverse complement strand
TCCCCTTACATTATTCATCCAAGTTTCAGAAATAGCAATTATATTAAAAGAATGTGTCAGACTACTAAGATAATGTTTTATACTCTGAAAGTTTGCGTATAAACTTCTGCTATTGAAGTGAATTAATGATAATTTGTTTTCAGTCTTAACATTGCTCATCCGTGTAATACTTGCAGTTATTAAGTTCTTAAGTTCTTATTAAGTTCTCTTTAAGTTCAGAGTTCTTAAAAAATTTTTTTTCAGGGTCAAAATCATTGTCCGATTCATGATAATGTTGTTCAGTGTCTCCAATTGTGTTCAGTTCCAGATCCAATCCCTCAAAAACTATTAACCTCTGTAGCAAATCACTTGCCTCATTTCGTACGTGGGTCATACTTGTTGTTGGTTCCTGCTAATTGTTAGTTCCATCGCTCATCTGCCCTCATCAATATACCTGTGTGTTTCTTCATACAGCTGAGGGTCCAGCGACCCCTTCATACTATCCTTGTCTCGGCATACTGGTCCTCTGTGTGCTGGTCATAGGTCCTGGATTCTGGTTCCGAGGACGGGTCACTAATCGGTCATACCGCAGGAACGTGATGTCTCCCCTCGCCCTGGCCTCCCTTAACCTCGGCATCAACTCCCTAACTATTGTACGTACTGTAACTGTATACACATTTTCATCACAAGTGCAAGTCAGGTGTTGATAATCATTTAGGCCGTGAATGACTGTAAACTGCCATCAGGAGGCTCTGACAGCTAGGGAACAAGACAAAATGAATACAGACCTTACTGGATTTCCCTGCTAGCCCTCTGTGCTCTGAGGACATATCTCTGCTGGACTCATAACTCAGAAGTGTTTTTTGAACATACTGTTCACTCCATATAAATCCAGGTCATTTAATGAACCTTTAAAACTGTCCTCTTCTCTCTCTCTCTCACACACACACACACACACACACACAGCACACAGCCCATTCTGAACATCTCTTCCATCATTTGAACCTTCAAATGTACTGAGCCGAACTGCTGCATCTGTGTTTTTGTTGGTTAGTTTTTTTTTTTTTTTTAATTCAAGACTACCTTATTTATGTGCTCAAAAACTCTGCTTGGTTATTTGTTACAAAATGCTATCTAACTGGTCAACAAGCACCAGTTTGGCAACTTAGTACTGCACCATGGTTGAAAGTTTGAAGTCACAGTCTCAGTCTGGTTCTTGTGTAACAGGGATATTGTGTGTGTGTGTGTACTGTGGTAGTGGTGCTAGACTCTGAGCAGTCCCTCCTTTTTAACTCCTTTTTTCAAGCTGTAGAGTCTAATTAACAGGTGTGGAGCAGGTGTGGGATGGCAGCGCTTTCCATGGGCATGCAGACACAGTGAGGGTTGCAGATCAATAGGTGCATGCCTTGGCCATCCATGCTAGCATTTAGTCTCACTGCCTTTTAATATTTTAATTTTTATTATAATGTACCTTGCATCATTTTAAAATCCTAGGCTAAGGCAGTGAGACTACTGTATCTGTCAGCTACCCAGAGATTAGAGACTGAAGTGAAAACCATTATGTTGTAATATCCCAGTTCTTTAATTGGACAGCTCTGAATAATGTAGGAGTCAGTCTTTCTTCATTTAGTGCTGATTTATTTTAACCACAAGTAAAAATTACAAACACGACCTTGGTTGCTCCCCCTTCCAGAGACACACACACAGGCTGCTGGAAAGTGGAGTCCCTGGCCACACAGAGCCTAATACATTTATAAGCTTTTGGGCTAACCCCTTACCCAGATGAAGTCAGTCAGAGACTCCATCTCTTATCTAGAGCTCCACATGCTTGGAGCAGCTGCATTTCTACCTAGTCATAACAAAATGAAGAATCTCAATGTGTGTGTATGTTGTCACATGGTGTGTAGCTAAGGCATTCATTCATTTATTCAGACATAATATTCTAACACAAGGTAATACAAGGAAAGAATTGGTGCCTATGGTTCACTTTTCAGAATCAACATTCTGTCTGCTAACTTTGAAACAAAACAGACTAGAGCAGACTTTAAATCTTACTAAACTGCATTACTAACACATCTGACTCAACACATTGTCTTAACAATTATCTAACTGATTTACTAATATCTAACAATGTGCTCCCAGCCAACCACAGGACTATTAAAGGGACAATTCTCATGATGGTTGCTTTTATATAAGTCCTAGTGCTTGGATTGAAAGGACTGCTTCAAATGGAGAGACTGATTGTAAATATTTTAACTTGTACTTATAAGCTTCTATTTTTCTATGAAGCCTCTTCCGGCTCTTTTAAACCAGGAACTCACAATAAGACGAAGTAGACAGCTTTAGATTTTATAAAAAATAACCGTGCTGGTTTATTCAGAGGATCACAGGTAAAATTAACATTACACGTCCAGATCTCTCTCACCACCAACCTGCGCGCAGGCAGCTTGGAAAGATGCAAGACCCTGGACCATCAAACCTATATAATTTTAATCATTTTGGGCTAGCCCATGCTACGCAGGGCGTCAAACCGTGACGTCACCTGATATGCCAGCTTGCAGCTGACTCTAATGTTAGCCAAAACATGAGGAAAAGTCAAGGTGTGTGGCTGTTGTTTTCGTGGTGTGTATCTAAAACAATTTGACATAACATTACACATTAAGACAAATATTAAGATTAGCATTACAGTTGACACTAACAGCTCTTTGCCTGCAACCTTGGCCTACTTGCAGTCTGCACTGCAAGCACATTACTGAACAGTTAACAGCCTGAGCTAGTCAATCTGTCTCCACTAACATTTCTAGACAACAAATCTCTGAATATCTATCTAACTAGGAAATAACCTAACATACTTTAGTTGCTTTTAAATAAACCACTTTTAAATATCATTTGAATTATACGTATTTTGATGCGCTGCCTTAGTCGGGAGGCTCCCCAGTAGAAAGCATTCATTATAAAAGTCACACTACACACCCATGACACTTATCTTGTCTGGCCTGCGATTTAGAATCCACACCTGTCAAACTAATTTATGATCCTGTTAAGAGAAACAGTGCTCAGGATCCTGAAGGCTGAATTTCTGGCCCCGGCACTGCTACAATATTTCACGATTATCAGGGCATCCTTGGTGGTATCATAAAACACCTCATGTTACCACACTTCCCTGACTATCACTGCCTCAGTCTTTTTTACATCCTATTTGTGGTAGGTCACAATTTAAGGCACTTTAAGGAGGCTACATTTTCTTCCAAACCTAAAACTGGAATACATCACAAGGCCGTGGAATGAAACAGTCAAACAAATTGTCTAATATCATTGGTTGTATATTCTTTAGGTGCTTTGAGTACAATGCGTATTATTGTTTTAGAGTGGATATATGCTTTGCTGACAGTAATGCTGTAGCAAGAAGGAAGATAGGAGTCGCAAAGGGACTGCCCACATCAGTGTTTCTCACAGAGGTATTTTACTGGCAGGTCTTTCACTAAAGCGTTTAATACTGCTGTTGATTTTAGCTGGCTGTAGACGAACTGCAGTTGGCCCAGTCAGTGGCACTGTTCAAGGCTTCTCCATCATTCTCTGTGAGCAGAGCTGCGCCTAGCTCGTAAAGCTGCTCATAAACCGACACTTGCGGAGCCTGATCTGGCCAAATACATAAAGTAACCACAGCAACACACAAGCACATTCACTGCAAAACAACTCAAAGCCCCAAGTTCTTTTTGGCCTGAATAGAGTTATCAGAGTGCACATGATTAAAAAAAGCTTTGAACTGATAACTGTTTAAACTTAACTGAAAGCCTCAAAGTTTTGCACTTATAATGTAATTTCTTTAATAGGTGACCCATAAATCACCCTAAAGTTATTTGAAACCAAATCAAAAATCAACAGTGGAGGGCTGAATTAAGACACTAGGTTTAAAGCTGCCTTTGTGAGATGGAATATTAAAATCCTCCAGAGTATGAGGAGATTGACCTGTCAAGCAATATTAGCTCAAATAATAGCCCCTTCTGAATTAGCTTTTCTAGCTATTATGTGAAATAGGAAGAACTGGCCAGACCCGGTGACTGCTTGGCTGGGAATCTGTTTTGTGTCTTTGCGTACAGTTTTAATTGTAACAAGCTGAGGGGAGAAAGCAGAAAGACTGAAATCTATTATGCCAGTGTCACTTGGGCAAGCATTCCCATCGGAACATCACAGCAAAAAGAGGTCTTTAGGTGCAGATTCCCACCAGAACAGCACAGAGACCCGACCAGGAAAGCCAAAGCCAGGTCTAAAGAGAAACAACCTCATTTGACTGTAAAACTGTTAAATTGAGAAATCTATGAAGGACAAAGATTGCAGTGAAATGGAGCAACAAATGAAGCAAACAAAATGGGTCAAAGGTTTTTGTTTTTTGCTCTGAATGGCGGAACAGTGGCTGAGGAATGAAGGCAGAGCAGCATTTAAGGGCCCACAAAGCTGCACATTTAAATAAATAGGGTTACGTCCTTCTCGTTTGGGCCCAATGAAGTCGATCAAAGAACATGGTAATGTCCCACTGAATGGGCGCGAGGACTCCCAAACTCCTGCCTGTTCACTTTGTGTGAAAGAATGTGACATAATAAACACCCCCCATGAAAAACACACATAAACAGAACTTTAAATATTTGCTGCCCTGGTTACAGCTTTAAATTGAGGGATTCCATGTGAGCTGTAGGGCAGTGTGCAGACGTCATTATTTGTGCAAAGTTAATTGTGCCCTCAAGTGGTAAAAACAATAAGCTAATACAGGAATCACTAATTATTGCTGCAGGGCAAAAACGCTCCCAACATCAGTGGAATATGTGTCAACATATGTGTCAGCTCTGTTATAGCCAATAAAGTTATGTCTACTTGGCTTCCAGGATTATCAATAAGTAGTTTCAGTTTATCAATTTTACCTTATATTTTAATGTAGCAGAAGTTAGTGTGGAAAGAAATATTCAGATCTTCCACATGAGTGAAAGCAGCAACTCTACAATATACAGTAGAGTTACACATGTAAAGGTCTTGCAGATTGTTAGTAATGGTGTTCTGTAATGGGCTATACTGCAATGTGTTTATTTCTGATGTTTTGGTGAAAATGTTTTAATGAGCTTTATGTCATTACTGTTAGCCGGCATTCACTTTGGGTCTTAACATCAATATCAACACTGGTGAGTACTTCAATCTCATCACATTTCTTTATGTCTGCATTAACTGACAGACTAAAATTGCTGCTATAGTGAGAGTCATATCTTTGATCGTAAATGTTATAGTAGTACAATACTTTATCCTTTCTTTTTTTTTTTTTTTATCTCTGGTTGTGCCTCTTCAGACTCCTAAGGGAAAGATTTGGCTTGTTAGCTGCTAATTGTTCAATTGAGTTCATTAATTGCTAATTGGTTTTGTCTGTGTTGGGAAGTTAGCATTATAGAAAATTTTCATTGAAAAGTGCTGTCATCTGTGGCTGGAAAAGACGACAATGGCATACAAAACCAGTAAAGTTAGAGGACATAAAACCAATACAACTAAGAGATGCTTAGTGCTCCATAAAAATGACAGAAACTCCAGACTTTAATTCATTGTGGGTGTACACATAGACATTTGATGGCTTTTAAAACTATTGATTAATGTAGCTTTTAAGTAAAATATATTAGCATCAAGTATATTAACACAATATACTTGGATATTTAATGTCATACAGAAAGGCCAGCTGAAACACATGAGCCCACATTACAATAGAACAAAAGCAGCTACTTAATATTGCACCTGGATTTTAGTTGGTTCTGGTATTGGGTAGTTTAATTTAAAGTATAATTGTGCATCATAGCTCTTAGGATGATCTTAATTGGCAATATAAATACTACTAGGTATTTGTGTCAAGTACTTAATGTGGAAAGTGAAACATCATTCACCCAGAAAAAATCTGACTAGCTTAATCCTACTCCAAAATGAACCGGAAATCAGGAAAGATTTTATTACTCTGAACAGCTGTTATTTTTCCTGCTTTCTCCATCTTATTATTTATGTTAAGTTTACCGTACACACACATGCATACACACAAGTGCACACAGAAAATCTTGTTTGCGATGTAGGCTCTAAAGTTGTGGGCCAGCCTAATCTAGAGACAGGTGTTCCCCTCCGGCCCCATCCCAGCTGAGCCGCTACATACTGTAGATATAGCTTGTTCACTTTGTAAAGCATCTACTGTACACTCCAGCTTTAATTTTACTACTACCCAGGGGCCACTGACCGGTTCTGGCTCTGGCTCTATGGCGTCTGAGCCTGGAAGCCCTCCATGGAGCTGAGTCTTACACACATTATCCTGTGGTAAATATTGCAGGCCAGGCCCAGAGGGGGCCAAACTAGGCAGTGACACACTCATTTGGCAAACCACTCTGTTCCAGTTTGCCAGTTAGCCAAGGCTTGTGTTTGATTTAATGTAAACATAAAGATACACAACTTACTGGGATCTTTACTCCATTCATAGGTGAAGTGTCAAGGCCAGTCACCTGTCATTAACAGGTAGAGGCTGTAAAATGGTATAATTCTGGCTTTTTCTTCTGTAGTACAAATGAGCATGCTTCTCTCTTTATTGTATGTCTTCTTTCAGCTGACACAGTATCGCTTGCCACTGGGTGTGATCCATCTTCCTCCATATAAATGATTAAAACCCTCATTAGTGTTAGATGATACGGCTGCAGTGGAACAGGTCCTGGAGAGAAGCCGACAAGAGAAGCAGAAGATGGAAAAGAAGAGTGGGAGCAGACTGGATAAAGGGGGGTGGGGGTAGCGTAAAAAGAAGACAAGAAAAAAACAGACTGGGGTGAGCTAGGGGTGGAAAAAGAATGGGCGGCAGGAAGCAAGAGGGTGGGGACGTGAGCTCAAAGAGAAGATGAATTCTAGTGCAGAAAAGGAGTCTGTTGTAATGTAGAGCAGAACTCAGGGGTCTTGACCTGCAGATATGAGTCTTATTACCGAATCATCTATAATCTCTTGTTCAGTCTTTTTCTATTAGCCCTTGATTATGAGTTCAACTGTTCCTTAAAGAGCTCCTCTTTAAGAACTGGCACTTTCTGCACAGTTCCATTTATCAACCAGGAAGGTCCAGTTCAGATGAACAAACTGAGGTTTATTTGCTTCACTGTTATAAAAAAATCTACAGACCACTTTTCAATATAACCTGGTAAACTTTGCCTTCTGAGGTTATGATGAGTGTGTGCGTACAGTGTACAGTGTACTGTATGTGTGTGTGGTGTCATAAAATAAGATGTTACAGCACAGTGCATACATAAATAAAACCATTACTGGTAATTTCTTTAATCCATGATTTACAGCGAACTACTGTCCTTTCAGTGAAATGGCATGAGTTCCATGAACTTGGCTTCATCTGTTATCTTTGGCTGTGATAGTGCTTATCTGCCTCTTTCCAGAATTACCTGAGTGCTAAACGCAGTTCCAAGTCCCAGAAGAGATAAGATAAAAAGTAAATGAGGCCAAAAATTAACTCACACACTTGAGATACTGAGACACAATAAAATACTACCACGAATGACCGACTTTATTTTATTTACCTTAAAATGACCTTGATACTTGTAATGCTAATTTCATGAACTATTCAAACTTTTTATGCAACAAATGTTACCTAAGTGCAGTCTCCTACTTCTAGAGGGCATGTATGACAACAGTTGGATGGATGGCCATGAAATTTTGTGCAGACATTCACAGTATGCACTGGATGAATGGTGTGATGATCTTTTGACTTTTCCTCTGGCACTACCATGGGGGTGACATTTTTTAATGAAAGGTCTCAACAGGTACAGTTGCTTGGTAACACTTTATTTACAGCAATAACCCGGAGACATAAAATGTAATTATACCCAGTATTTTCTAAGTATAGAGTATTTATTCTAAAATTACATAGTATGTATATGATAGGTGGCATAAAATCATGGCAGACATGACTTCATGTTTCAGGTGTTGTTGCTAAGTTTTGTTCATCTTGTATCCTGTAATTATAGAATATGTACCCTGTAGTTAAATATTAACTACCATGTAAAAGTTGCTCCCATCTGAAATATAATATTAGAATACACCCCCATTACTTAGTAACTACTTACAGTAAATTCAGGCTAAGTTTCTTCCAAATGAATGCCTGTTCTGTGAACGGGCTTTAAATACCCCATAGGATTTGAATAAATAGCCTCTCACTTAGAAACCCCTTACAGTACATTCAGGATTTCTTACAAATGAAAGCATTTTTTGTGCGGCACATAAAATATACATACAGCAAAATATTAGACTAGATACTCTGTACTTAAAAAATACTTACAGTATAATTACACTTCAAGTCTCTGCTTTGTTACCCTATTACTTCTCAAACATTCCATGTTGGCACCCCTGGACCTAGATATATGTATCGGTAGGTAACGTACAGGTATGCCATTATTACATGGAGTGATGCTCTAAGTACGCTGTAAGTCGCGGTCTGTAAAATAAAGCTTGCTTTTTTTTTTTATGGAATTTGGCACAAACATTGATGTTCTCTCAACAATTCTGTCAGGTCACATTTTTAATTTGTCAAATAGGTGTATGGTCAAATAGTTGTTTTCAGTGCTAATTAGCAGAAGTGAGCATGCTGACATGTTAAAATAGGATGATGACCATGGTACAGTATACATACTGTAAATGTGTGGTCAAACAGAAAGCGAAGCGCTTTTTCACCACGTGTTATTCACACAAACTTAACTGATGGACCACACTGTACAGTATGTACATTAATTCACCTTAAACAGCTAACACAACACCTGTACAGACTTTAGCTGTGAGCTGGGTTGGTCAGAATCTTTTCATCTAACAAGCATCCAGTTTAGCTTCAGTTTGCAAGGCCTCAAGGAAATCTCACTCACTTGTGTCTTTCCATGAGTTTTGTATGAATTAAATTTTATGTTTATAAATTTCACCTTGTGTCTTGTCTGAACACATGGCAAATATTAACACAGTAACACTTATGTTGTCAGAAAGTTAGCATTGCTAACACTTAGCTACTTAACACTTTAAATGTGAACCCTTTTACAAACTTTTATATTTAAATAAAGTCAGCTGTTCAGTACAACTGCCAGGTCAGCCTGGAAACAAGTGCAAAGGTTGGAAAACAATGCAGAACCTGAAATAGCACTGAACTTGTCTTTGATTTATTGTCTCTTAGATAAAAGCATGAATCTATCTACTTAACATCTGTCATCATGGTGGTGATAGGTGCACTATCACTAATGAAACACCCATAACACCATTAACCCCAGAGCTATTACTATGTAAGGTTGGTCACATTTTGTGTGACATTTGTAAGAACATCTTTGTGTCAAGGTCTTACCACTCCCTGCACACTGACTAACCCTTGACAAAGCACTGGAATGTCTTGTGTAGATCAACTCCTAAACTCTGAGCTTTCCACTCCACCATATGTCCTAGTCATATGTAGTTGTTAGTGGTTTACCACATTATTGTTGCTGTCTTGAAGTGACAGGCCACTGGGGGTCCATACATTTCCAGGCTGACAATGTTATGCATATGGAGAAAGCCAGATTAAAAGAGAGTAAAAGGCAAAAGGAAGAAATGTGCAGAGTGAGCAATTTTCCATTTCTTCATTTCTGACAAAGAAAAGCAATTATCAAGCAGTGAGCAGCCTAATACTTCCCATTACAGAAATCTGACAGCTTTAGCAAGGCTCCTTACAAAAGCAAAAATCACACTGGGGTGGATGTAGAGAAGCAATAAATTAGGACCTCAGCTAGAGGATGTGGCCTTTTTTAGAACTGTCTATAGAAATACTGCCAGCTGGGGACAGACACAAAACACCTGGATAATGTCATGGAACCCAGCAAAATATTATACATATTACTTTTGTCGCACTTTTGTTGAACCCGTTACAGAGGTGTTCGTTTAAAGACATTAATGAGGCTGTAGTCTGTGATTGTGCCATATACAGTAGGTTGAATTACAGACAGGCCTTCCATTTACAAACAATACTGAATGTGTGCACAGCAGGGTGATAAAACAAATATTACTACAAATCTGTTTGCAGCTTTTCACTGAAACTGCCTGAAGTTCAGCCACATTTATTTTCTGTGGGGTATGAACAAACCACTTTGCAAAGCATTGTGGTATTCCCAGTGACACAAAACCTGCTATGCA
>NW_018127941.1:2077320-2079606 GCF_001952655.1 Monopterus albus | reverse complement strand
CCAAAAAAAAACAGAGGGGTTGAAAGTTGAAATTTCTCAATTTGGGGTGGGTCAGGAAGTTTAGGCTTTGCCTGTGGAAACGTCTGTGTAGAAAAGGATCATTGTACATTTATTGCACATTACTGGACATTATGGCTTCCCTCTATTTGATGTCCCTTATGTAGATTACATATACAAACCACAAAGAGGAGCTGCTCTCTACAACATCACATACATTGTGGCTTTTCTGGACATTGAGCAACCTACTTGCTAGCTTACACCCTTCTGTGATGAGCAGGAACTGGTGGAGGCGAAGCTGCATGATTTGGTCTCTTCCAGTGGGTCATCTCCTTTTGCATTCTGTTCATTATTAGACTCAGTTGGCTTCTCTCAAACTGTAAATAAACCCACTCACTGTTTTAATCACACTCTTGATCTTGTTCTGACATATGGCATCGAAACTGAACACTTAATAGTTTTTCCCCATAACCCTCTTCTGTCTGACCATTTTCTAATAACTTTTGAATTTCCATTAATGGATTATACTCTATGTGGGAAACAATTCCACTACAGCAGATGTCCATCTGGCAATGCTGTTACCAAGTTTAAGGAAATAATTCAATCTTTATCTACTTCAGTGCCGTTTGCCAACACAGTGGAAGGAGGCCACCTTAACTTTACTCCCACACAAATCGATAATCTTGTTGATAGTACTGCAGCCTTCCTGCGTAATACACTTGATACAATTGCCCCTCTGAAAAAGAAGGTAGCGAAACAGAGGAGGCTAGCCCCGTGGTACAGCTCGCAGCTCCACTCCCTAAAGCAGGCATCACGAAAAATGAAAAGGAGGTGGCGCTCCACTAAGTCAGAAGAGTTTTTCATAGCCTGGAAAGATAGTTTAATAACATATAAGAAAGCCCTTCATAGTGCCAGAACCGCATTTTATTCATCACTGATTGAGGAAAATAAGAACAACCCCAGGTTTCTTTTCAGCACTGTAGCCAGACTGACAAAGAGCCACAGTGCTGTTGAGCTTAACATTCCCTTAGATCTCAGCAGCAATGACTTCATGAGCTTCTTTACAAATAAAATCACAACTATTAGAGAAAAAATGGGTCGAACCACTCCCACAGCTCTCGCAGATGTGCCATCTACTACAATGGCTTTAGAAACATCTGTAAGACCTCATTTATACTTGGACTACTTCTCCCCTATAGATCTCTCTGAGTTGACCTCAACAATTGCTTCATCTAAATCATCAACATGGCTCCTGGACCCCATCCCGACCAGGCTGCTCAAAGACGTCTTTCCCCTAATCAACACATCCATACTAGATCTGATTAACCTCCCTCTATTAACAGGTTATGTTCCACAGGCTTTTAAACTTGCAGTAATTAAACCTCTACTCAAAAAGCCTACTCTTGACCCAGGTGTCCTAGCTAATTATAGACCAATATCCAATCTCCCATTTATTTCCAAAATCCTTGAAAAAAGCTGTTGCAAAGCAGTTATGTGACCACTTGCACAAGAATGATTTGTTTGAGGATTTTCAGTCAGGATTTAGAGTCCATCATAGTACAGAAACCGCATTGGTGAAAGTCACCAATGAAATGTCCACACAAGAAAGGTGTTCCATCAGGGGTTGGTTCGCACAAGTATATAAAGACAAACACACACGCACACACCACATGTCAGGAATCGGCGCGTTATGCTGCCAAAAATGTTGAGGGTGAACTCAATTAAAAGGCCAGACAAGGAAATGTAAAACAAAACCGTCTCTTTAATAAGAGAACTAACGCTAAACAAAACCATACAAGACACGGTGAAACACAAAAATCACAGGTCGGTATAAACAGTCCGAGATCAGAGCCAGCAAACACATACAGCAGAGGAATCCAAATACGTAGTCCAAAGGGAAGTCCGATAATTATACACAGTGACAGTCTGAAGCAAGAGGGCAAGGCAGAACAGAATAGTCAGAGGAACAAGCCGGGTCAAAAACACAAAGTACCAAAACCGAAAAATGCTGGAGAGTGAGAGGTGGCGTCTAGAACAATCTGGCTGGGATTGGTGGGTGAAGGCTGCTTATGATGCGGTGCAAACTATAATGAGCAGGTGAAACTAATGCGGGTGATGAAGAAAGTAAAAAGACCAAAACTGTGGTGAAACAAAACAGGACGTAGCATCAAAATAAAAGCCTGACAGGAAGCAACACAGAACCGAATCATGACACCACACACACACACACACACACACACACACACACACACACACACACACACACACACACACACCACACACACACAC
>NW_018127941.1:2063679-2076582 GCF_001952655.1 Monopterus albus | reverse complement strand
CGTTAAAGGGAGTTTTTCCTCCCCACTGTTGCCAAGTGCTTGCTCAAGGGGGATTTGTTGGGTTTTCCCTATGTAATAATATTGATAACAGTAAGGTCTAGACCTTACTTTGTAAAGTGTCCTGAGATGACTTTTGTTGTGATTTGGCGCTATACAAATAAAATTTGATTTGATTTGACTTTAGCCTGCTCTGGCTATCTAACATGACACATAGAATTTCAGTGAGAAATGGCAGCTAGTATCAATAATAATGTTAACCGAGGCTATACACAAAGTTAGGTCTAAAGGTATGAACTGTGCAGCACAGGTTAAAAGCAGGTATCCTCCTTTAGAAAATAAACATTGTCCACCCATTACTTTTTGACTGAGGTGCCCACAAATTGTACTGTTCTCATCCTATGTATTCATTCTGTTTAATGCCGTGTATATACACCCTAGGCTATATATCAACATTTAATTCAGAGAAATGGTTAAAAATAAGACTGCTTCCAATATACCAGCTGGAAAACTTCCAGTCCAGTGTCCTTAATGCCTTCAGTAAGATGATATTTGGCAATGGAAGCAAACATATGACAGTCAGCATTAATAACTAATGAAATATCTGTGTTGGTAACAAGAAGCAGGCCTCATCTGCTGTTTCACAACTGACACAGTCTGAACAGCTGCCTCATACACTGTCCTGTTTTTGTTCATACAGCCACAAACTGCAACAGTAACAGAGCTGAGCAGACACACAAAACCGCACACACCCTCATCTACAAGTGTATACAGAGAGAAGTCTCACCTGAACAACAAAGTAAAAGGGATGCTTTAAAAGAGAAGCTGTGTCCTGAGGAGAACTCTAGCCATTACATAGAATTTAAGCACTTCAGATTGAGACACACCTGTACAGTAAGTGTTTCTGTCTGTGAGTTGGACAAGAAACACAATGTCAAACATTGTTTTAACATTGTTTGTGGTGCAGTTATCTGCATGTTTAGTGGCAGTCACAGTGCACAGTAGGTGGTGGATAACAGAACACAACATTTAACCCCTAAAGAGTGAGAAAATGAGCAGTTAGCTCTATTCTGATTATGACCCTTCACTCCGAGGTTTTCACCTTTCCGGCCTCTCTCCGGGACTTTTTGGACGGCTGTCAGCCTTCATAAGCACAATCCAAAGTTCTTTCCAGTGGTGTCTCCAAACTCCAGCTCATCCATCACTGTGATCTCTATGATGGAGCGAGGTCCCTGCTGTGGTCGAGGACCGTGATAACAAGACTGTAGAAACAGATGTGTGTAAAGGTGAGCGCAGTGCACACTGCAGATGGAAGAAGGTGAACAGACACCTTTATTTATTATTGAGCGAGGGTTTATGAAGAAGAGGATGATTGAAGTTTAGGCTTAAAGAAAGAGAAGTGCATTCAGTGGTCACACTGCATATACAGTAGTTGCACTGGGGCTAAACAACAGTTATATTCACCTTCATTGCATCCCTTCCAGATTTGACCTCTAGACTTCTACAGTATTTAATCACCAGTAATGACCTCTCAGGTTGTCTGTCATCTTTGGTTTGATACAGTCATGGCTTTCTGGCCAGTACACAGCTGGATATTTCTGGCTCACCTCTTTACCCTCTGCTTAATTTATCTCTTTCCTTCAGAATATAAGACTGCATGTAAAGAAAGAAACCTCAATAACTCAACTAACTGTACTGATTCTTGAATTTGCCGATGGATCCATCAGTTCTGAGGAGGAGCGGGCATTTGTATTCTCAAGTTGTATGACCCTGTGGTCTCCCATGTGGTTTCACTGCTGTCAGGAAAGAAGTGTGATAAAATTGCCCTTTTCTTTGCGTGTTTCTGTGTTTGACTGTCTCCACTGTTGGCCGGCTGGTCTCCTCCTGCTGTGGGGGGACTCTGGGCACTCAGGCGATTGTTTTACATGAGGTTACAGGAAGGTCAGATCTAAAATCAATGAGGAAACAGCTCTGCTGCTCTAAACTCTATTTCTGCCAAGCAGGATCCTCTGAGAGGAGCTGGGATATCAGGAACCCCAAACGGGAGGATCGTTAACATGACAGATAGAGGGAAAAGGAGGGATTAGAGGTAGACAGGAGAGGAGAGAGCTGTTACTCGTGTGAAATGTGAAACGCACAGGTGTAATGGAAACATTTTATAGTGTTTTTGTGAAAACATTCTTGGTGCTAAGCAGAATTGTATCCTCTGAATCTATTTTGAGTAACTCAGAAAAGAACAAGCAATGGATCATCGAGTTTCACAAAGAAGAAACACTGCAAGCAGGAAATTAAACCACAAAATTAATTAACTAATCTCTTTTTATTGGCCAAGTATGTTACACACATGAAATTTGCCTCTGGTACAGAACAGAGGCAGCCATCTGCAGCGCCAACTCACACACACACCGATGGCAGCACTGTCCCTCTGGCCACTGGGAGCATCATGGGGTTCACTGTTTGCCTAAGGACACTTTGACATGTGGACTGGGGTGAATGGAAATCAAACTACCAACCTTCCAGTTAGGGTATGACCGCTCTACCTCCTAAGCCGCAGCCATTTTAGCTATTTAATGGCGAGGCAGGTCCCACTGGTGCTGTAATTGAAATCAGTGGTACATAAATAGTGGAAATATTTTTAAGCTGTATTCAAATAGAAATTTTAAGAGGAGGGCTGCAGGGTTTTCTAGAGGATGTACAAACAGGTCCTCCAGAAAACAATGATGCAGTGATATCCAAAGGGTCTTTGCGCCTTGCAGAAAATATCAAGGGGTTGCTTAATGAGCCTATATGAAGCGATACCATTTCTTTCTCCGATTCCTTGGAACATAGCAGATATTACATCTTGGAAGCGCATAGTGAGTTTATAAAATCTTACACTGACTATGAGACTCTGAGATTGGGGAGAGGTCTATGTCCCACCATTTCTGTAACTTTCTGAAAACAAGGATCCAACTTTCGCTTCACGCTGTGTGTGTTAGAACCTTTTTCAGTGCTACCTGCTGTGGCTAAACATTGTTATAAGAGCAATAAGCATGATCAAAAGCAATCCGAAGAAACCATAGCAGTAAGTTAAAAACAGCACAGAAAAGCTCCGTAGCACTGAGGGGATCTACAGAGTCAGGTGCCAAGTATATTTTTGTTGGTTTCTTAAAAAGGTAGATTTTAACTTCTTAAATTCTGCTATTTCATTTCTGTGCAGATCTGCAGTGTATGTCCATTTGTTACCATGACCAATAGTGGGGTCTGACCCCTTTGTGTAGTGCCCTCCTGGTGTGTAGTGAAGGTGACTTCACCTACCAGGCAGCACATAAAGAAGAGGACATGAGCTGAGACATTACACAAGAATTTCATTTATGAGCTCCGCTCAGCATCAGAGCACAGCTACAGTGTGGTGCCAGCCCCACCTGCCTGTGAGTCTGAATGGTATCGCTTCATATAGGCTCAAGTATTTGCAGTGTTTCCTGGGTGAAGGACACGCCTGTGCTGTCTAAAGATTAAAAACAAGGTCTCACCCTGGTGCAATTACAACAGTTCAGCTCCAAGCTGCATCCTGTCTCAGCAGTTTGGGGTTGGACAGTTTGGTTTGACTATACATTACATCAGCTCTTAAACTCTGAGTACATTTTACTAGTGAGGAAGAATTAGTGTGAAGCAGGGCAATTTATGGGGCACAGCTTTCCATTCCTACAGCATGTCAAGTTGTAACAAAATCTCAAACTGCTGTAACACATGTCCCTCCATAAACCCCAGAGACAAAACCAGAGAAATGGTCCACAAGTGGAAATCACCCTTAGATTTAACATAGCGTGTGCAGGGACAAACATTTAAGATAAATTTAAGACAAACAGTTCAGGAGCAGGACCACACCCAAAGGTACACACCCCTTCCTCTTCCAATCATATTTAAACCACCAAGAAAAACACACTTCCACTTCTGTTTTTTGTAAAAGCCGACCTTGAGATGAATGTTTTTTATCTAACTATTGCCACTAAGCATGAACTAGGATTTGCAAACATTGTCCTTTTTCTATAAAAAGTTCATTTATTCATCTTGTGTTTTTGTATTATGAACCTGTAGAAAGAATATACACAATGTACTATGGAAATCATTATGATTGCTGCTTTTCTATCATGCATTCTTTGTTGCTTCAAGTCCACTGCTGTGTGAGATTTTGCTGTCACACAGTGCAGCAACTTCAGATGCTGTTTTGGGAATAACACCATCCAAGTGTTTGAAGTTTCTCTGTGGTAATCCAGACAGCATGCAAGCGATTCGTTGAATTTACTCAGTGGTGCTGAGACTGTTCTCAAGAAAACATCAATTAAAGTAGATTGTTCTGGTGGCATTTCAGTGTAGTGCGAGTGGTTTGGCTGAATGGGCAAACCATAGGCTTTGTGATGTGTGTTTGGTGACAACAGTCCGGATCTCAGTTGATCCTTCTCTATTGAATAAGCACATGTTTTGGGGACAAGAAGATTGATGGTGCTCCCACTGAACTCTGGGACATCCCTGCCCTTGGTTGGGCAGGATTTTGGGGTTTGTGGGCGATGGGGGAAACCACTTCCCTTGCTTGTTAAACATGACCATTAAAAAGCATTATGAGTTGGCCTCTGGAAAGGCTTTTGCATGCATTTTCCTGCATTTGTTGAAGGCTGATTGTAATTGTGCTTGCAAGTGTTACAAAGTCCTTGGAAACATTAAGGCTCACAGAGAAACCGTTTAGAGGAGGCGGCCGTGACATGAGGCAGCATGTCAGACCATCAGACCTATGTGCATCATCTTCAGCTTTAAGACATGTTTTTTTCAAATATCAACTTTCAAAATTTTATGTTTGATTTTAGGACTCAGCAGTGCTGTAAGAACTAATCTGTACTGTATATTTTAATCTCATTCATAATTGCATAAGCCTGACAAAGGCTGGGAAATACTGATAAAGACTGACACATTTCTCAGTAAGACTTCTAAGCTTCTCCCTGCTAACACGCTGCTGTACATCTCATGATCCCAGCCATCCAAAGCCATGGCAGACATTTTCACTATAATCACGTTGCACTGGTGGGATTAAGGTTCAAGCAGTGAGGTGGCCTTACAGTGCTGGTTCTTAATTGGTCAAGAACTCTGGACAGAGCTGTACAAGTTTTAGGTTTGTCTTTGTTTCACATTTTGCTAGTTGAGTCTTTTTTTTTTACCAAACTATATTGATGTCAGACAACAAAAGCGAGAATATTCAGGTGTAAAATTAAAATATAAAGTCAATTGGTCAGTTGAATTACACATATTTAAATTTACTTTTACCAATCAAAACCAAACCTGTACAATTGTATGCACTTCAATGCAACACTTCTGCTTTAACATCACTGTTTATGAAGCTCAAGTTGTTTATGTTTTGGGGTAAACTGTCATACTGTACCTGTATAAATTCAATTATAAGTGTATTATTAAGGTCATAGTTAAGGGTGTTGTTGTATTGGACTACATATGAATATAATGTAGTCCAGTACAACACTCTTGGGGAAACCTGTCTACCTTTATTGGCTTCACAATGGAAATTGCTGCCTCAGAATGTACAGGGTGAGGGTCTGAAATGCATGTCTGCCTGTGAATGTGTGCCGAGATGTTGAAAAACATACATTTACAGCAAATGTAAATGTATGCAAATCTGATTTGTGTTTTCAGGGATATGAGTGTGTGTGGCGCAGCAGTGAAGTGGAGCTCTCCCCGTTGATAGCTCATGACATGGTGGAGGGCAGCCCTCACAGTGACTTCTCCACTAGTGGAGAGCACCACACGGATGAGGGCAGCATGGCAAAGCAGCTGAACTGTTAACCATCCATCCATCCATCCATCCATTATCTATACCGCTTATTCCTGAATAGTGTCACTGAGGGACTGGAGCCTATCCCATCTGACATTGGGCGAGGGGCAGGGTCCATCCTGGACAGGTCACCAGTCTGTCACAGGGCTGACATGTAGATGAACAACCACACACTCACACGGGCAATTTAGAGTCATCAATCAACCTAAGCTGCATGTCTCTGGACTGTGGGGGGAAGCCAGAGTACCCAGAGAGAACCCACGCAGGCACAGGGAGAACATGCAGACTCTGCACAGAAAGGTCCTGGGTCGGCCCGCGCTCGAACCCAGAACCTTCTTGCAGTGAGGCGACAGTGCTAACCACTGCAAGCTGTTAACCGGTTTAGCATAAATTTCACTATAAGCAGGCATTATTTTTACTATTCTGTCAGTGATGCTGAGTTATGCTTTGCTACTGTAATAGTTTGACTTTGCAGAGGAGTTACTGCATCAAGTTACCCTCACTATAGAGTAGACAGCAGATGCCTGGACTGCATCTCCAACTCAGCCTCCTACCTAAGGCGCTGGGCTCTGAGCCTGGCACATGCCCATGAGTATGAAACTTTGTAGTATAATACAAAGGTAGTTTGTCCCTCCTTCAAACCTGTACATGAACACAAAATGAATTTATAAGATTTTAGGTAACACCAGTTTTGTTCCATATCAAAGAACTTGTTCAAACTTATTCAAAGTCTTCCCAGGGAGAGTTTGCGAGACTTGTATAAATCAAGTTGCTTCTGCACAGAAGTGTAACAACATGGGTACACCTCTCTTTTTTGAGCTTACAGTCATGTTTAAGATGATAATTCATTGTTGTAACACTGTAGATAAGTCAGAAAACACAGAAAAGCATGTCATGGGCTCTTTAACAGAAACACCACCACTTAAAATAACAAGATGAAACAATTATAACAGAATTAAACATTTAAATAAATAAATAGATTCACAGTGATTCATTAGTGATCTTATTTTGCTACTGTAGTCAAATCTTGGAGGGAAGTCAGGACTTAGCTGGGTTCTAGGATGCAGCTGCTGTTTCATCAAAAAAAAAAAAAAGCAGAAGGATTGAGAGCATGCCAGTCCAGCATTACGATCAATATATCGTCACATACAGTAAATGTATGCATTGTGAATATCTACTAAACACTGACAGCTGTAGCTGCTTTTCTACCTTAGCCAAGCATAAAAGGTTTTTGCAGTATTTCAGCTGTTCATTGTGTTGCTCCATTCATGTACATTGTGTAGATGGATGCTAGAAAAAGTCCATCATTAACTAAATATTGTTCAGGCTATAACATACCAGCTTTTGAACCTATCAACCAACTTATAATGAGAAAAAGTTGTTTTTATGGAATATACAGATTTTTGAAAAGCAGGATTTTTTAAATTGAGATAAGAAAGTGATGTTATAACAAAGAAAAAAATTGGGCATATAGTAATAATGTGAAAACACAGTATAGAACAGAAAATAATGTGAAAAGGATGTTGTAAATGCTGCCAGAGGATGTTGACAATGATTTCTCATCAAAAGACAAAACAAACAATAGCAACAAAGTTCTGCATGTAGTCTAGTTAGTTTAATAAGACACAGCTGAACTTAGTTTACTCTTGGGTTATAACAAGGCTCAGTCTCAATGACAAACATCTGGTGTAACTGGCTGGAATCAAATAATGGAAAAGATTAATAAGCAGGACTTTCACCAGTTGTGTCACATATAGAGTGTCTGTGTGCACGGACCGTGAGAATCTATTGCTCCTGGCCAGTTCTCCTTTCCAGTTTCTTTACTGGGGATAATAATAGTCTGCCAGATAACCACAAACAATTGGTGCATGTAATGCCAGTTTATTGATTACAAATATGTAGAGTACAGCTTTGGATTTTGTGTGTATTTCCTGTATGATTGTCAGTTTACACTTTCTTCTCACTATCACCTTTTGTTTCATCCATCCATCAAACAAAAGTCTTTTTAAGATTTTCTGTGACAAGTTCTGTCTTAAAAACTTGGCAGTGTAGCGGGACTGGATTTGGATGGCCTCTCCTTAACCAAACGCAATGGAACCCTGGAACTAAGTTCAAGCTGCAGGTCTGGCACACAGTTGAAAAAAATTGGGTTAAGGTCATGTCTGAATAGAGATTTCACTGCTAGAACACTGAAGGAGGCGGATTAGATTTGTCATATCCACAGAGAAGTCATGCTTGTGGTTGTGCACACTTCGCTGCTTGGGAGGAATCCATGAAACTAGTGTCTGTGTTGTTTGGGCCCTCCATTGGACAAAGTGATATGAGGGTAGTGTCAGCTGGAGAGGTACTCAGTTTCCAGAAGTAACAGATGTGGATATTACCAGAATCCTTGTTTAAGGAAAAGAAGGCACAAAACACAGATGCAATGTAGTCTGTGATGGTATAGTTAGAGCCCAGTATGTGAGAGTCATTAACAGAGAGTGAGAATGGCACTGCTTTCCCTTGCTCTCTTTCTCTTGCACTACACAGTACCATCATTCCAGTGGCAGTGGATGGCACTCTTATGAGGTCAGCTGAAAGTGGAAAATTAGCACAATTCCCCCAGGCTGGGATTTATCCCACATCTCTTCCAATTAGCTTCCTGAGCTTCTGGAGATAATTGCAGTGTACAGTGCAGAGTCAGGAGCTCCCACAACCTTGGTGCTACCGCTGCTGCTGCATTCCCGTTTCACATGCATTTCCTCACAGAGAAAAAGGGAGTGGGAAAAAAGCAGCAAAGTGAGAGAGTAACTATAGGATACAAATCTCATGTCTACTGGTTAATCCAGCTTGGAGAGAGCTCCATCCCTTGAGCCCAGTTCTGTTAAGTACTTACATACGCAACCAAGAGTTTGGAGAAGTTTTACATGTGTTGTCATTTATACTGCTATCATCTTTAATAACAGGGAGGGATTAGCACCATTGCCTTTTGATCCTATAATCTGCATTCCTCAAAATCCCAAACTTTATCGGCTTGCCTCTCTGCCGGACCCACTGATCTGCTGGGAAAGACAGAAGTTGACCTCAAATAAGTTGCTGTTCTCTGAAATCTCAGACAGGTGACAACAGTAAATCATGGCAGAGAGGAGAACAGTTGGCCTAATGTGGCCATGGGAGATGAGCCTGTTGTCAAGGGAGATTAAAGGACTTCATAAATATGATCTTTCATTTTGTGGTGCTCTATATCATGGGCTGCAGTAATCAGCACTGCCCATACCGTGGCACAATAATTGCATCTGAAGATGAAAACCATGGAATCTCATCTTCCCACCTGTACCATATATCGCATAGCATATTTGTCACATATGATTCATGTCAAATATGGAAACAACGCAGTATATATTTTCCTCCCAGTGTCCATGTAGCATCCTGTTCGCAGGAAGATAACTTTTTATAGGCAGTACTTGATTGAAACAATATAATGTAGTTTGGAACCCCCTTCAATAAACTTGCCATTTCTTTTAGACAATTGCAAATACAAATGAGCTAAAGGTTATTTCCTGCTTACAGTGTTGAAACGCAATAAATATAATCCATACAATAAAAACTTTAAAGAAACAGCTAACAATGAACGGATGAACTCACTCTATCACTTCATTAATGTGACATGGACTCCATCGTGTCCTCAGGATAGATGTTCCACCTTCACTTATGCCCTCTGTTCTCCACTGCCGTGCCTTACACAGAGAGGGAGTAGGTTCATTTCGTGATTGCACACTGGAACTAATTAATGTTCTAGGCCTCAGTTTATGTTAAGCAACGTTTGAGAGTAGAGAACGACAAGAACTTAATTACATGGTGCTGGAGACAAGAATTGGTGCCAAAGGTTCCAGCAGAAAAGCGTACGGGTTAGCAGGGGCTCACACTGTAGCTTTGAGAGGCTCTTAGCTTGCTGTCACTCAGGGGATACTAAAACTGTGTGCCACTTTCTAAGATTTGCAAGCATCATATTTCATGTGTGACATGTTCAGGATGAAGCCCCATTTTCTACATTCCTAGGCTGCTTGATCAGAGGTTTGCGGGTACAGAGCTGAGAAACTGGCATTAGGGAACCGGATTGATCATTCCTGTTGACAAAATTAAAATTAGTACCCAAGGCATTTGGGTGTATTTACATAAAAATGTGTGTGTCTGCCCATTTCACTGACTACTTGGTGCATTCAGGTCTTTGTATGTTTAAAATTGTGTGGATATGCAGCACTGATACAATACCTTCAGTGTTAGTGTATGATGTGCAGTGTCAGGCAGTTAAGGATGGGCAATGCCACTCTGTGGGCTGAGAGTGGTGAAGCTGGAGCTGGAAACTGAAGAAATTGAGTATGACACCCACATCAGAGAAGATCAGCAATGACAGGCTTGTTACAATCCTAGATGACAGAGCAGAGATCATAGTAGGAAGGACCGAGACTTTCAGAAACCTTGATACTGAGTAAAAGAAGTGACTCACGTTTGTGAGTGCGAGTTGAAGTGTTGGTCTTAAACTGGGTCCCAGCAGATGGAGTCCGGCAGCAGAGGAGGAGAAGAGTGCAGCTTCGGACTGGAACATGGATGGAAGAAACCATGGACCGAGCAGGGCACCAAACAATGGTAGGTAACTGAGTTGAGTCTCTTCTAACTCGGAACAGGAGTCATGAAATGGCAGTGTGTAGTAAACTGCATCAGCATGGACAACTGACCCCTGTAAGACTCAAGGGAGATGGTCCAAACACACACAATCCCCCCACAACAAGTATCACATAACAGAATACTCCCGAAAGCTCCATGGGAGAAAAAAATAAAGCAGCTGAGAGTCCAGGCAAAACTCTTCCTATTAACAGGAGTGTGAGTGAACAGAAAATGTGCGACAGCACCAAAAGCTCCAAATCCTAAAGATCCTTCTAAATAGTCTAAATAACAAAAGGCGATTGGAGCATAGACAGAAAACAGTCAGTGGAAACAGGCAGACAATCCCACTGACAAACTCACAATCTCAAAAACAGTCCTAGTTACAATCCAAATTCGAAGTACATAGTCCAACATAAAAACACAGGTGAAGTGTTAGAGACGCCCCCCTCCCCAGGTGGGTGAGGGAGAACAAAGGTAGGTCTCAAGTATGCTGACCCAGGTGCTAGGGGGAAAAAAAAGATGGTTTACTGGTAAAACAACACAAAGTAACAAAAGAACCTAACAAAGGCCTAGTCCACGTATACAGTCCGGGGTGGAGGGAAGCTGGTTAAGGGGACCAGAATAAACAGGTGAGTTGACGGTGGACGAGAGAGAAAACAAAGGAACAAAAGAAACAAACAACCAAAACCCAACGCACAGTTACTGTCAGCGTAGCATGCTTGCACACGTGTATTTACGCGGTTAAAACAAAACAACTATCATGTACTGTGGGTACAACCTAAGTCCACGTACATGTGGTATTTGTCCATTACCTGTCGCAATGATCCGGCCCAGGCGGAGCGTCTGCCCGAGGTATAAATAAGGAGGAAAACTAATCAGAGGGATGCACCCCAGCTGTGTGCACCGACAAACGAGTCGCCAATTACCGAGTGAAACACAGCTGAGGTGCAGAATCCCGCAGATCAATAAAATAGAGGAGAGAAAGGTGGAGGAGAAGCAGCGCCGAGTGGCCTTGACATGAAGAGATCCAAAGGGCAGGTAAATAGGTCAGGCAACAGAATATGAGCTAGCACATGACACAAAAATGACTGGAATGCATAACACAAAGGCAAGCAACTATCTGGCAGTGAAGAGAAAGCAAAGACCACTTAAATGGACAGATAAACAAGAATCAGACAAATCCAATCAGTACCCAATACAAGGAAGTAAGTCTGTAGAGTGTCAGAACAGAGCAATCAGGAAGTTTCTTTCAGAATAAAAGTCCATAACAGGAAATCCAGAGGGCAGCATGACAGAAATTATATTAATCACCTTTATTTGGCCAAGTATGTTACACACAAGGAATTTGTTTCTGGTACAGAACCGAGGCAGCCATCTGTGGAACCAACTCAACCGATGGCTCTAACCATCGGGGGCAACAGGGGGGTTCAAATCAAATCAAATCAAATCAAATTTTATTTGTATAGCGCCAAATCACAACAAAAGTCATCTCAGAACACTTTACAAAGTAAGGTCTAGACCTTACTGTTATCAATATTATTACATAGGGAAAACCCAACAAATCCCTCTTGAGCAAGCACTTGGCGACAGTGGGAAAGAAAAACTCCCTTTAACGGAAGAAACCTCTGACAGACCCCGGCTCTTGGTGGGCAGCCTTCTGCCTCGACCGGCTGGGGTGAGTGGGTAGTTTTCATTGTCATCACTCCTGTCATTCTTATCATGGAAAATAAGGCAAATACACTCACAGTGAGTGTCTGAGCTTATTTAGTCATCTGAGTTGTCTGTCTCTGTCAGGCTTCATCCCCCCTAAGAACCCCAAAACACACGCCTGGTCGGTATCGCAGCTACCGTGCAACAGAGGTCTGACAATAATCCCATCTACATATGAAACTGCTAAACGTATCCCTACATCAGCGATAATACTTTACAGGGGTAGGATACATTCCCCTGCTGGGAGGCCTCCCATGTACAGAAAATCTAATAAGCATACAAAACGCAAAACTTTCCCTCCCCCAGCCTACCTGCAGCGCGAATCTCCCCTTGAAACTTGGCAGAGTGAGACAACTCAGAAATGCAACCTTAAAGTTATTAAAATCTGGGCAGTGATGATTTAGAAAACACAACTACACTTAATAAGACAGGCTTACAACATGTCACAGTACAACTTCATGTGGATGGAGAATCACTCAGTCTAACTCCTAAGCCTGCCTCGGTAATTCCACCATTTAATGATGGAAAAATGTTCCAAAATTCAAACAAAGTCTTCCAATTGTGTCAAGGAACACACTACTCCAGAGGAAAGGTTAGAGTTCAGTAGCTGAAGTCATCTCATCCAAGGTGGAGGTGGACTCAGGTAAAGCTGACTGAGCTTCAGCTGAAACAGTTCCTTCAAGATCTCATCAAGTTGGTCTCAGCTCTCACGACCAAAGAGGTTGGGGTGGACGTCT
>NW_018127941.1:2045690-2061545 GCF_001952655.1 Monopterus albus | reverse complement strand
GGTATACAATAACAAACAGAACAGGCTTTTGAGTTTTCCAGTTTGGGTGTGAGAGACTCAGGGTGAGACTTTCAAATGAGTTATAACTATGTTTAGGTCTAGGGTTGGTTAATAGGCTTGAGTCAAAGATTGCTGCCACACCACCATCTCGGCCTGTGTTTTGAGGGATGTGACAGTTACTGTGCCTAGGTGGAGTGGATTCATTTAGGCTGACATATTCTTCCTGCTGTAACCATGTTTCAGTAAGACACAATAAGTCAATGTGATGTTCACTTATCAAATCATTCACTAACAGAGGTTTAGATGAGAGAGCTCTGATATTTAGTAGTCCACATTTGATTGTCCTATTACTTTCTACTATAAGAGGAGTCATCTTAATTTTAATTAGGTTCTTATGAATAACTCCTCTGGAGTTGATTCTTGATTTATATAATTTAGGTGGGCGGGGGGCAGACACAGTCTCTATGGGGTACTGGGAGCGTTGGGTGGGTAGCAGCTGCAAGGAGACAGCAGAGAGGTGTGTAAGACTGTGACCCTGCCTCCTGGACTCAACTCTGGGTTGTCATAATTTAGGTTGTAAAACAAACTCGTCCAGATTTCTAGATAAGAGAGCCACACCACCCAAAGTGTCTTGCCCAAGGACACTTCGACATGTGGACTCCCCTTAACTCCAAAGTCCTCTGGCTTATATGTTGTGTTCTTAGCTGGCTTGCTAATGTTAGCTACATGTAAACCTATATTCAGGAATCACTACCATTGTTGTAATCGACATGATTACTTTAGCTTTTAAGTAATTAGTAAAATTACTTGATGAATTAACTAATGAATGCCTTAATGAGTAACTGATTACATTTTTCAGGTAACGCGCCCAACACTAATGATATTATTCCCTTGTGTTTGTGTGTATGTATGCATGTGCACGTGTGCACAAGCAGCAGGTCTCCCATGGGTTATGAGGAATTTTTGTTAAACCTAAGCCTGGAGAGCTTAACAGGAAGTGAGGATGAGGTTATCTATTCAAGCCTTCTAAAAAATATAACTGCCATAAAACAAAATGTGTTCTTGAAACACTTCACTGATAAATTTACTTCAGGATGGAGAAAGAGAAGTTTAGTTTATTTGAGTGAGACTACAAAATATGCAAGAAAAATGATGCTAACAATGCAAAACCATTGTAGATTAATTTCAAAAACATGGACTTGACAAAGACGAGGCCCATAAAGGAGGAAGCTATTAGCTGAGGGGATGTGATGAACTGTGAGCTTGGCTTAAGCCCCTTTCTTTTATCTTCTTCACTTCATTTCTATTTTTTTTATTATTATTGTTGCCTTACAAAGCACACTGAGAGCTTCTGTACCAGAGTCAAATTCCTTGTGTGTTTCATCATGTTTGGCCAATAATGATTCTGATTCTGATTCAGCCACATAGTTCCCATCCTCTACTTAGAGCTTTACACACTTAGACTCTTCACACTTTTGCTTCTCTGCATCACTTCTGTTGAAGTCTGCAACTATTCTTATAAATTCATAGTAGAAATCATTCATAACATTTTCCAGATTTGCTGCTGAACACCTACAGTATGAAGTGGTACAGAAATGAATATTATTAGATATTTATAATAACATCTTTCATGTCAAAAGTGAGGGGAGAGAGACCTATTTTGTGCATTAGGCTACATTACTCTAAATACACCAGAGTCTGACAATGAATACTGACACTTTGATCTACTCATGGAAACATTTTTGTAACTTTAACTCTGTGAATCCAATACAAAACATATACACAAGTTATTCTGAATATTTTTCTATGGGCGATAGACTGCATAGTAAAATGGTAATCCATTAATACAGTTTATGTGTAGCAATAAAAGTGACAATAAACCTGTTTATAGCAAATATGGAAACAGTTTGTATGGAGGAATGTGGAAAACTCCACTTGGTTAAACTGTTTATTTACGATGTTGGATTCCAGGGTTTTATTCCTCACCAGGACCTCACCTCCCATTGGCTAACCCCTGGCCATATGTGACAGACAGAAAGGAAAGAAATGCCTCACTGGTAATGACAGCTTGGTTTCATATAAGTGTGGGGGGAAGGCAAGACTTGGGCCTGTAAGTACCAAAGGACAAAAAAAAACTGTTTGTAAAAAAAGAGCACTGTGTTTTAGCATTGGTAGTCAGCCTTTCCTCACACGGCCCCTCACAATAATCATTCTGGAAAAGTAGCCACCAGAGCCACAGCTTTTATAGAGGAAACTGGGACCGGCTGTGATGCAGATGCCTACACTTGACCCTCCAGCATCACTTCATTATTACAGGACATTCAGCATAGTGTCCTGCCCTGGACATTTAAGCCTTGATACTGTCCGCCCACCTGTGGCTATTATCTTCTCAGCTTGGTCATATTTATTATCTGACACCCTTTCACCTTGGTTCTGCGTCACCATCATGAAACAGAGAGCAGCATTGTTTTGCATTATGTGATTCGTGCTCACTTACAGCTGTCAACAGAAAACCAGAATTCCCCCGTGCGGTAAATGTCACATGTCTGTAAAAGGAAAGCTTAGAGACATGGCTTTTAGTCCTCTGCAGGCTACTGTGTGAATTTGTTGTTGTGTACTTATAGTTTGCAGCTCTTTGATCCACAGTGCACAGGATATGATGCATATTTTTGTCAACCAGTGATCAGTGACCAACCTAATTACACACTAATCAATCATGTGTAATGAGTCTGTGCCTTAGCTGGGCGTGGCCCGGTCCACCCCTAATCTACTGCATCTGTTTAAGGATAATTCCACAACCTCACTTGTTCAACATCACACACCAAATTATTTTTGTTTACTTCTTTCCCATAAAACCTTTCTCCTATAAAAATCCTGACTTTTGATGCTGAGGAAAATGAGAATTTTGATCAGTTTTTGTTGTAGAGGCAATCTCAGAGTAACACAGGAACATACTGTAGAACAGGGCTACCCAGTATATAACCCTACATCTGCTCTACATTTATAGTCTTACGTAGTTGAGCATTTATTTCTACAGAAGAAAGCCTACGGTATGAGGCCTTCTTTCCCATGGTACTGTTAAAAAACCTTTCTATGACCTAGAGGGCCATCCTTTGGTTCATGAAAAAATATACAATTTTCTTATGTTTTAAAACTGTAGGCGAAGCATGGCAAGGTATATATATCTGAAAGCAATTCATTAACCTCATAAAACCTTTCAGTTTGGGGTCATGAAGAAAGACAAGAAGAAGAACAGAAAGTCATATATCCCTGATCTTTCCTTACATTCTACAAATCTCCCTGTGACAACGTCTGTAAGGTCCTCTTTTATTTTTCCTTTCCTTTCAGCTGCGCTGTACTAGTGTGGCTCCTTCATGACATTTCTGTAATTAAAGCCAAATGGCATGTCCTCCGATTAGCCCTGCAGCTGCTTGCATTTAATTCCATACAATCAAAGTGTCCTGTTCAGCTGCTCGCTGTCACAGCTACCAAAGCTATTTGTCACTACCAAGATAAAAGTAACATTTATGACCAGTAAAGACATTTCTCATGTTATTTTACAGAGTTAATACTTATTTAAAAAAGAAAGAAACACATGTAACCTTTCAAAAATAGTGGTAGTTGCAGATAATTCCTTCATACCCCTAGAAACCACCTTTTATATGAGTGTCTACAGAGTCAAAGGCACATCTGTTGGGAACTTTAGAAACCCTGTCAGACACATACGCATGTTGACGCTTTTGGAAAAATACCGCCAAAGTGTTACCTGATAGTCTGCACCCCTGTGTCATAGGTTCCTCCAAATGAGCTTTTCTCCCCCAAAGCCCTGTGACCTTTAGAGAGTGGCAGTGGTGTGAGAGCCCATCAACAGCCCCAGAAGTCAGAGAACAAGCTTGTTTTTGTTTTGGGACCCATTTCCCTGTGTTTTGACTGGGTTGCATGTGCGCCAACTGGGGAGTGAGCTCATACTTTTACATAAATGAACTCATAAGTACTAGTAACTCAAATGTTCAAGAGGAAGTGCTTCACTTCTACACTATCATTATATCTTCTCTACTGCTCTTACATCTGTAGAATCACATCTGGTAGTCAGTGGAAGCATGTTCAGCATCCACAGGGATTGCATAACATCGTATAGACATGTTTCTGCTCTGTTTCTCTCTGTATCTTTTTTTTTTCTAAAATCTCCTGGCTTTGTTACACATCAAAAATTCCTTGAACAATGTGGTTATAGGACAAAGAAGGACATCAGGAGGACTCTCTCAGAATGAAATACACTTGGTTTTGTTTTTGTTTTGCTTTTTTTAAACAGCAGAAACATAAAACTTTCCAGCCTTCTAAAACTGTCATGTATTTTTAGACTATGGGCTGTTATATTCCACTGGCCGAAATTATTAAATGTTTTGGATGTAAGTCTTGATTTTTAAGGCCATGTCGTGACAGGACTAATCCCATTTTTGGAAAGCAAATTTTTCATTCTTTATTTTTGCCATTTCTGGGGAAAAAAATATGCATGGAACTTAAAACAGTTCTATGCAAATCTGCCTTTATTGCTGATTTCCAAGAGTGGAGAGACAGGCTGATTGTCAACCCACTGTACTGTGTGCAGTGGCGGAACTCTCCCACTTCGACACCACAGTCGCCATGTATCCTGGAGACAAGGCCTAAACACTTCAGCTTGAATTTAGAGCAGCCGTTAAAGTATTCTGAAGTAATTATGACTCATTAAATGAAAAATGGGATTGCCCTGTCCCCAGTGCAGCAAAAAGTCACTCCACATGAAGGTGATTTCAAGAGATGCAAGGACCCGCGCTCCCTGGCTGCTGGCTGACAGGGTCTCCAAGTGGGCGGACCTCTCTCTCACACACACACACACACACACACACACACACACACAATAAAACTCTGAAGGCTAATGGGCTAATGTGTTCACTGAGACTGCTTAACATTCTAGTATGGATACATGTACAGGAGAGCAAGTATACACGCAATGACATGCTCACACACACACACATCACCCACCTATCTCTAAGTGGACCAGTATATCATCTCAACCGAATTTGAAGCATGACAATCTAGTTCAGTGTCACATTAAGGAAATGTGCTCACCCTTCAGTCTGAATGAGGGCATTAGGCAGCATGCACAACACACCAGGCTTTTATACTCATCATGCAGCAGCTCACTAAATTACAACTTACACAGTTTAGTGTTTATAATTAGTGACACAAATACACAAAAATAAGAAGAAAGAAGAGTGTGGCTTCAAATTTAAGTTTGACAGAAAAACACTAAGCTAGAAAAGTTAAAAAATACAATTTTATTTTTCTCCATGTTACTAAAGAAATATGACTTGGCGATGGATCAGCATGACTGTTAAAATTATGCAATAAAAGAAAAAGTAAAATGATGATAATCACAAGAATGACTACAGAGAGAGCTGGGAAGGAGTAAACCACCAGAGCACAGCCACTCACCACACCACCACACACACACACACAAAGAAAAATGGCTGAAGCGGTGTTGAGGTAAGAAAGTGGCTGAACCACTGTTTTAAGTCATGTTACCCATCTGAAGTTCAGCGTAAATTCCTGACATAACTTGATCCCATCTCACAGTTCATGCAGAGCAGCAGCAGCCTGTGCCTTTCATTTAAAATGTCGGAGTCGCTCAACCTCAGGGACATCTTATCTGATTTCCCTGTCACCTCCAGTGTCAGATGTGCAGAAGGATAAGCACTTTACTTATTCTACTTCATCCTCTTCTTCTCCTTGTGGATACAGGAGCCTGGTCTTATAGCTGCTAGCGTGAGATCATGTCCCTGTGCTGACACAGCGCTAACCCCAGAGAAGTTGGTCCAGATCATCAGACAGATGTGTTTTATTTGGCCTTACCTGTTGGCATCCTGTCTGCATTGCATGTGAGGCACTGAAGGCGGAGGCAAGGACACCAAAGTGGAAACTGAACTCGGCAGGTATTCTCCTCTGCACTGCCTTCTTACACAACAGTTAACCAACATCACCCCTACATCACATCTACATGAACACAGAGAACACCTCAGAAGTGGTTCTTCTTTTAAAAATGCCCATTACCTGCCAGGGTCTACTGATCCAGTCATGTTCTTGATGAGGTGCAGATCAAAAGATGTAGGTGTGATTGTTAACAGTACGCTAAATATTGTTGAACATACATGACTTCATAGATGGCAATGTTGGTTTGACAGGAGATCAGGTGTGGAATAGGCATTCAGGACAATCAGACCTCTCATCTAGCACCACTATGAGGATGACATTTGTGGGTTTTAAGTAAAAATTTCTTAACAGCTCTTGGATAGATTGTTATGAAATTTGACACAGACATTCATATTCCCCAGATGATGAATCCTAATACCTTTGGCGATCTTTTTACTTTTGATATAATGCTCTTATTAGGTCAATTTTTTTACCTAATGCTTTGGTTTATAACTACAATAAATGCCTGGAAAAACTAATTAGCCTCTAGTCTAAATAGCCTCAGCTGTACTTTATTTGCATTTTTGCAGATTTTCTCAAACTTTGGTTAAAATGTGACCTAGGATGGAAACTAGTTATTGTCAGAAAGTTAGTATATTGATGTTAGCATTTAGATTTAAGTACAGCTGTGCCTCAGTACAACCTGTGCTAGTTGTATAATGTTAAGTCTCAAGTTTTCATACTACCATTACTTCATCAGCATTTCAGTGTGTGCTTAGGACCTGTTTCAGACTGAAATAACAGCTATCCATGTTTTTCACTTTTTGACAAAAATCCTAGCTTTACCAGTTCATCTATATGCTTTTTGCTGTAAAAATCTGTAAATCACTCCTTACTGGGTACAATGTTCTAAAGGTCTGGAGGGAAACAAAATTCATTTTTGTCAGCTGTCATCTAAAGATATTTAAATACAGTTGCCTGGTAGAAAAATGTAAAACAAAAGTAGTATCTTATCTTGCAGTAAAAATCTTGTTTACTCTCGTTTTTGTGCCTTTATTCCTTAACTGATGTTTGTCCTAAACTCTGCATTCCTCACCGCTCTGTGCTTCTGCTCAGAACGGGGTTACAGTACCTCGCATACATATGGACGATTGAACAAGAGCTGACCTACAGTGTTCTGAAGTGGTGTACAGAAGTGACCCACCCTCCCACATGCATGTTTCCCCTGCTGGTCACTCATGAATATGACTCTAATTAAATTCACTGGAGACAAACGAGTGTTAACTGGGAGGGTAACGACGATTGCAGCCAAGTATTCAGAAGCCAGTCTTCAAAAACAGGGAGTTGTCCTGCCCACTGCAGGACTGTTCTTCACAGCAGGAGGGGGTCTGTGGGGGGCCTGAGGGGAGGTCAGTGAGGGAGGGGGTTCTACAGTTCTTTGTGCTGCTTTTCTTTGAGAGGAAGCAATAAAGCAATAAAAAGCCTTGGTAGTTGAGCCCTCTGTGTTCTCTGACTCCCCCTGTGCCCCAGTGTGAACGAGGCGGCCCTGTGATAGATCATAACCACCAATGACGACTAGTTCTGTGTGTGCGTGTGCGCTGTGATGTTTGATTCACTTCTGACTGTGTTGACTGTGTTGTGTTCTCAGCCTTATCACATCCCCAGAGCAACACTTAAATATGACGCAAATGCAAAGCAGCTATGGCATAAACATATCCATTATTAAACAGGCTCATGTGTCATCACCCCACACACACACACACACACACACACACACACAAATGCCAGACTAAGCATGTCATTTTGGAAGTGGCCTGCAGGACCCTTGCCAGCTGCGTTGAATATTACTGCTATTTCTTTTATTGCAAACTGACAGTAGTCTGTCAATATTTAAAAAGTATGAAGGCAAATGCCTTTACACTTGCTTGGCCTCTTCATATTTCATATTGCTTTGTTATAAAGTTTTCATGAGGCTGTATATCAAAAATACCTGAGCAGCAAAAAATGTGGAAATAAATAACTTCTGCAGCATGGTGTCCATTTCTGTGTTGATTACTTTGAAAAAAGAAAGCAGACACAAACATAACTGAAAAGGTCAGGACAAAATAAAAAGACAAATGAACAAAAAAGACACAACCTACATATGCCAAGGCCAAAAACTGAATTTTTATTAAAAATCCAAAAACATTTTTAATGAGTGTCACACTTGTGGCCTTGTGAAAGATAGATCATCTGTTTATTATCAAATGGCACTCTTTTTATATAGTTTCTTGAACTTTTGTTCCAGCTTCAGTTTTATCAGAGCTTCTACTTTTCAATACTGTGATCAAAACCTAAATGGCAGTTCTACATGTCACTGTTGCGTGAAGTGTGCTGTTTTTATGCATGCTGGCATGTCTCACAAGCTTTGAGGACTCTTTTCTGACCTTTCCCAATCAGGTTCCTCTGGCAATTCATGATAACCTTACCTAAACTACATTACCCAGGGGGCACTATGTGACACAGTTAATTTCATCCACTTCAACTCTTGTTAGCTTGCTTTTACTTGTTGTCTAGTAGTGTACAGTAGGCCAAAGTTAGTACAAATCTTTTATAGTTCCAACCATGAGGGTAATAATAATTTCAATCACAACGTTGGTCATAAGAGAAAATGCTATTTTCCCCTGACCTGCCAGAGGTAAGTAAATGTATGGCTTTTAGTGATGCTAGCACTGTGGCTCTAGGGGTAGAAATGCCAACTAGCTGATCCTCCACTTTGATCCAGATTGAAATATATTTATCTCAATAGATATTGGAAGGAGTACTGTTAAATTTTGTACAGATGCTCATGGGTCCCAGACAACAAACCCTAATGAGTTTTGCAATACTTTGGTTCATAAACACATGCCTGCAAAACTAATGATTCAGCCTAATCTCTGTTTTGTGTTTGGTGCTAATTAGCGAATGTTAACATGCTAATATACTAAACCAAGATGGTGAACATGGTAAACATTACATCAACATGTTAATATTATCACTAACTTTTAGCTCTAAGTACCACTGTGTTAATTACAGACTCCCAGAGCCACCAGTGTGTTTTCATTTATTTATTGCATGAACATTTGGAAAATATCTTAGTATCTTCTTTTCATTGTAGAAAACTTCAAGTGTAATACTTCAGGTTGTGTGGATCTTTGTCGGTGAACAGACTAATGTTAAAAACTTTGCACAAGTTGTGTGGTTCTTCCAGCTGACTCACTGAAAATAAGTTCTCATCCTTTTCCTCTCCTCTGGGAGCACCAATCAATCCCCCCCCCGCCCCCCCCAGCATGACCATGGACTGTGGCATGAGTTCAAAGCAGTGCTCGACCTCCGCCTCACCCAGAAGAAGCCGTCCAATCACTTCCATGTCCCATTGCTTTCCTCGCTGGCATCTGTCTTCTTTCCATATATCACAGGTGAGCACTGGCCATAAAGGGGATTACTCTGCAGGGAAACTGTGCATCCATTTCCACCATTAAACCAGATTCAGGTGCTGCCTCTTCTGCCCTCCATAGGCATCCAGTGAGTAATGGATACCTCTGCACCTCTCCCTGCCCTTTCTTATCTACTGTACAGCCTGAACACTGACTCACACAGACAGAAAGACGCAGGCAATCACTCACTTGTTCAAACAAGAACACTTAGGCACTGGTAGTTCTCATCTGGAGTTTTACACAGGAGACAGTGCTCAAAGGTAGAATTTTGGATCGTGACACATTACGTGATGGATTGGCTTCTGCACTGTAGCATGTCCCCTGTCCTCTCGGGACTCACAGAGACATAATGAGCTCTGAAGAATTTTACTACAGAGGCTTGTTGTTAAATCAGTACTTTATTTTGCTGATCTCTGTTGACCTTTCTCTTTTTAAATAGGAACAGTGGTCTAACTTTGCCACTACAGTCTGTGTTGAGTGACTGTGAACTTTTAGACGACGTGGCACAGCTAGTAACGCTTCATTGGTCTCAGTGCTAAAAG
This sequence comes from Monopterus albus, assembly GCF_001952655.1. Classification (NCBI taxonomy): domain Eukaryota; kingdom Metazoa; phylum Chordata; class Actinopteri; order Synbranchiformes; family Synbranchidae; genus Monopterus; species Monopterus albus. The sequence continues at coordinate 2,051,599 of NW_018127941.1, read as the reverse complement.
CCCATGTCACAGGGCTGTGTCTAAACACAGAAATGATTTTCACGGCTGAGAATATGTCTCTCTAAAGGAAGAGGTAGAGGAAGAGATGAAGGAGCTACAGGGAAAAGAGGATGGGAAAAGATTAAAAAAAAGAACATAATAAATAAAATTTTCTTCCAAATAAGCTGATTCTTGCAGGATTTATGAAGTATTTTAACTGAAATAACTAATTAGCCTTAAATGAAATTGTCTTTTAAATAAATCTTTGGATATTAATTACATTCTTCATAACATAATCCGAAAAGTCTCCTTATTCCTCTCCCACCCACTCAAATCAAATCAGTTTTATTTGTATAGCGCCAAATCACAACAAAAGTCATCTCAGGACACTTTACAAAGTAAGGTCTAGACCTTACTGTTATCAGTATTATTACATAGGGAAAACCCAACAAATCCCCCTTGAGCAAGCACTTGGCGACAGTGGGGAGGAAAAACTCCCTTTAACGAAAGAAACCTCCGACAGACCCCGGCTCTTGGTGGGTGGCCTTCTGCCTCGACCAGTTGGGGTGAGTGGATAGAGGAGAGACAAAAGAAGAAAAGCAACAAGACACAACAAACAATCAAACACTGGTCAGGTCGATGTGGCAGGTGACTGCTCATCAGAGATGTAGAGCTCCAGGGCCAGGGCAACCTGCAGAAAGGTACAGGGAGAGAGGGGAGGGGAGAGAAACTCAGAGCATCATGGGGCCCCCAGCAGCCTAGGCCTATAGCAGCATAACTAAGGGAAGGCTCATGGTCACCTGATCCAGCCCTAACTATAAGCTTTATCAAAAAGGAACGTCTCAAGTCTAGTCTTAAAGGTAGAGAGGGTGTCCGCCTCCCGAACTGAGACTGGGAGTTGGTTCCATAGGAGAGATGCTTGATAGCTAAAGGCTCTGCCTCCCATTCTGCTTCTGTGGACTCTAGGAACCACAAGTAAACCTGCACTCTGAGAGTGAAGTGCTCTGTTAGGATGATAAGGCTCTACGAGGTCTTTAAGATATGATGGAGCCTTGTCATTAAGGGCTTTGTATGTTAGGAGAAGGATTTTAAATTCTATTCTGAATTTTACAGGGAGCCAGTGGAGAGAAGCTAATATGGGAGAGATATGATCTCTCTTGCTCGTTCCTGTCAGTCCTCTGGCTGCAGCATTTTGGATTAACTGGAGGCTTTTTAGGGAATTATTGGGATATACTTATAGTAAAGAGTTACAGTAGTCCAGCCTGGAAGTGACAAATGCATTGACCAGTTTTTCATCATCACTTTGAGACAGGATGCTCCTGATTTTTGCAATATTGCGCAGGTGAAAGAAGGCAGATGTAGAGACTTGGTTTATGTGTGATTTAAAGGACATATTCTGATCAAAGATGACTCACAGGTTCCTCACAGTAGTACTGGAGGCAAGAGCTATGTCATCTAAAGTAACTATATGATTAGACAGCAGATTTCTAAGGTTTTCAGGCCCAAGCACAATAACTTCAGTTTTGTCAGAGTTTAGAAGTAAGAAGTTGCAGGTCATCCAGGCCTTTATGTCTTTAAGACATGCTTGAAGTTTGACCAGCTAATCTGATTCATTTGGCTTCATAGATAAATTTAACTGAGTATCATCTGCATAGCAATGGAAATTTATGTTGTGCTTCCTGATAATATTGCCTCATTCAGTTGGGTTTTCTCTTTGAAATGTCTTCAAATGGGATTATGCATTGGCATCCGTATACCATTTGCCCCATAATTTACAGCTATTTTAATTATTTTTTCAAATTGAGACAGTTTTTCCACAAATGTTTTATTCTTATATTTCTGAGACACAGCCAGAGGAATGGTACTGCTGCACTGTTTGTCCACCACTGAGATATGACATGCAACAAAGGTCCTCTAGCAGGGAACTGAAACATGCACATTGCAGTCATGTGATATACATCTTAACCATTTGATCACTGGATATCAATATATTGATATCTAATAGATGGAATACCACGTTATGATGCCCAGATGGGATGTCACGAGAACAGATACTTTGAGAAAACATGGCGGTACTTGTCTTCTATGGTACCGGATGTACCGTTAGTATTACAATAGCTGTCATAGACAGTGGAGAATGTGATTTCTCCAGCACAGCATAATAATCCTACATGTTGTTTGATATTAAACGCAAAGAGAAGGAGGAAGGTAACGCAGCAGCAGCAACCACAATAACAATGCATGTGATGGCGTCAGCAAACCCAAGTGTAGCAACAGGTCTTGTAGCAGTCAAAAAAAATGTATTATCTATTTGCACAACATTATTCAGTTTTAAATGATGGTAACATGTTTTTATTACTTGAAGGCTCCATCCCACTCTTGTTGCTGGAACTTTATGTTGAAATACAATCATTTCATTGGTATATTTTTTGCCGTAGTATCAAAATCAGTATTGAGTATTGTGGAATCTGTGTTAATGGTGCTGACTACCAAAATTCTGGTATCGTGACATCTCTATAATGATGGCTGAGATGAAATGTTGTTGCGAAGGGTTGCCTGTTACACGCATCCGTTTGTTGCATGATGTCATGTTTGTGAGGTTTAACAAAGTTGTGGTCCCCAGAATAGAAAAAGCTGGGACCTACTGGCATCCTGCCAGCACTGAATCAAGCATGTTATGACTAAATGGATTCCCACAAACTACAGTGTTTAACATACATTGCACAGAGACATTTTGTGGTGCCAGAAGGTATAGTGAACCTGTGGTGTGAGTGGTGAGGCTGGTGGAAGTGGGGAAACCTGATGGCAGAGCCCCGAGCACAGGTACAGGGCAGTGAAATGAAACTCTCCCCTGGTGAAGAGCTGCCCGGGCCATGTGTTTGACGTGAAACGTTCCAGAAGTGTTAAATTATTCCTGCGTGAAACTCAATCTATTCCCCAGATCGTCACTCCAGTCCAGTTACGTTTGATGCTGCCACCTCAGTTTAAAGTCCTCTTTTTGAAAGGCTGCTGTTTTCCCCCTGTACCCTCATGTGTCACAAGTAAACAGTCATTATAATTTTACATCTCCAGGTTCTGGAGCACAAAATCTTTGATGACTGAAGTACAGAGCACCGGAGATTGTCTTCTGGGGCCTCAGATTATTCATCAAAGACTTCCAACATAACCATAACCTTGCTTGAACAATACACAAGCAAAGATGAAGTAAAGACTTTTGTGAGAAATTCCATATTAAAGCTCTGAACACCTGAAATAGCAGGCAATGCACAGAAATGGGAAATTCCCATGTCGTCAGAGAGGCATGGTGACATATCCTGAGGGTTGCAGGGAGCACCTCCTTGTGTATAATTACTGGACTGAAATATATACAGTAGTTCATTATACCCCACACGCTGTATCACTTTTACCACAGGGATGAGAAAATGAGACAAGGACAAGTGAAGGAAGCATTTGTAAGGTAGCTGCTTACCATGGAAGCAAATGCTATATTTATGAGTGAGTGTGCCTTAAGTTTGTTACTAAAGAGCAACACTGGTGCCATTCAGAGTTATGGATGTATTGTACAGTAATAAGATTTTTTTTACATTTATTTCATTTGTCTTTTTAAAATACACATGGCTGTAAATCATTCTTGAAATGCACTGCTGTGTAATTAACACTGACTGTAGAAAAATACATGGAGTTTTCTTCTATCTGAAAACATGAGAGACAAAATAATAGTGGTACATGCTGCTAGCCAACAAGGCCAGTACTATAATCTGAATAAGGCACTCTAGGTGGGTACTGACATAGTTTGTAGTATCACTTTACTTCCAACATACTATGTAGGGAGGGGCAGCGAGTAGGAGTTTTGACAGTTTGGTCATTTGTTGTCACCACAGTTTAGGCCCACAAAATAGAGACTGCTAACAGCAGGTAGACCTGTTCCTTTCTATAGTGCAGGACGAATACAACACTGATCAGTTCAGCTGGCACTGAAATAACATAAATGAAAAGCAATGTCAATGTGGGAATCACAGCTGACATTAATGAACCAGGCTTCCTAGTTGTGAGTGGAATACATATCCAACAGCAAGATGGCTGTTAGTTTTACATGTTTAATATTGCTTCCAGACAGCTGCCTTTCTTACTCTGTTAAAAAAGAGAGTGGCAAAAAGTGGCAAATAATGATAAAAAACATCAACAAAATCAAAGGTTTTGTGTTTAAGTTTTTTTTAGTTCCTTAATGCAAGGTTTAAGCCTCTTGAGTTTTTTATACTCTCAAAGAATGAATGGTGACAAAGTGCTTTTCAAAGTAGAGGAAACAAGCCCACCTGTCTTTCACTATGCCAACCGAGTGCTGACACTAGCAGGAAGACCTAATGTAAAGCAGAGGAGGAACCAGTTCTTTTTCCACAAACTGGAATAATAATTTGAACTACACCCTCAGTGGACCGTCTTTGACTTTAAGAGCGCGTGGAAGTTTAATTAGTGACGACAGAAGCTGTGTTTGTGTATCTTGCTTTGACTCAGGGCCAGACAGTGAGGACACAGGGCACCTCGTGACATATATGAGAGATGACTGGATGACAGATGCTAACGGCGGGACCTTGTGTAAACATGCCCACTGAAGACCGTGTCAGTCAGCACTCCAGATTAGAGGCCAGGCTATTAGACAAGTCAGAAATCCTTCATCTCTCCTTCAGCCAAACTTCAGCACAACAGTGCACTGACTGAAGTGCTAGCAGACGACAAAGCGATGTCTCTGAATAGAGACACCGGTAATGAAAAGGTGGAACAACATGAAGGCAGTCGGCAGAGAGCAGGTCAAGGCCAAACAGCTAGCATTTACTTTTAAAGCCAATACTGCACGAGATGGGTGACAAAATATTGTTAGCAGGGGCGCCGCTAGCAGTTTTGGGCCCTATGAAAAAATTTGAAGTTGGGCCCTCTACAGGCATATAGCCATTGTTTGGCCTGACTATAGGAAACATCACAGCATCACCTAACAGGCCCTGAGTGTGTACTCCAAATTTCAGGCCATTATTTTATATTTGTAGATCACTTAGTGTGGATGTGTGTGGTTGTCTGTCTCTAAGTGTCAGCTGTCCAGGGTGTAACCCACCTCTCACCCAGTGGCAGCTGAGGATGGACCCACTGAGACCCTCTTCAGGATAAGCGGTGTAGATAATGGATGGATGGATGTCAGACATCTTGACAGTCAAACAGATATCACCTACGGAGGGAGGGGATGATATACTGTCTGTACTATCCACAGCCACACTAGTGGCTCTGTAACGCTGTTCGTGTTGCATTCATGTAAAGCTGCAGAAAGCAGAATGGGAAGAATGGGAAGATCTTTAATTATTCCAACCTGGCAGTGTTTCTGCGTTATTCCTAGATGGCGACTGCCACTTATCATTTAGTACACATATCTAAATGAACTGCTTTCTGATGTTACAACACTTACAGGCTCAGCACATTTGTGTGTCATCTGGGATACAATCAAGGCTGTGTGACCGGTTGGTATGATGAGCATGTGGCAGTAGATGACGTCTGACTGTCTTCAGTGACTTTGCTGACAGTCACACTGAGATCCGCACTGTCACAAGCAGGTGTTTATTTAGAAGTACCCATGTTTCCTTTTTTCAGAGCCTGGCAGCCATGGAAAAAAGACTGAATGACTGAATTAGCATTCACTACCTTTATAGAGAAGTCACGGTTGTCTATGTTACTAAAGAAGATGAAGTGTATAAGTCTGTGTTTTTTTCACACAGGGCTGCAGTCATTGTGAGTACCACCATTCACTTTCACTGCATGACCACAGCCCTCGTTCAAACAGGGCAAACGGTGCTGTGTCATCTAAAACAGCACTTTCATTGGTGTGCTGGCTAGTCGAAGGTTAAATGCCTTGCTCAAGAGCACCTCATCAACTGTCATTAAGGGAAAGA
>NW_018127941.1:2022571-2045674 GCF_001952655.1 Monopterus albus | reverse complement strand
CAAACTTCCCCAGCCTTTGTTAATTACAGTACCAGCTTGAAACAGCTCGTCAGTGCAGCACTTCTGGCCTGTGACCATGTACATTCATGCACAAACACCAACATTCCTCAGTCTCTGGAGGTTTCTCTCTCCTCCACATGCTGAACTGGGATATATGATCCAGTGCTTATTAAACAGAGCTTACTTGTAATTAAGCCTCCCAAATGGGTTTTGCTTGAGGTTCGCTTTAAGCCTCTCTCTTCCATCTGCCTCCCTAAAAATGATGAGTGAAGGGTAATAGGTTCGATAATGTACCATAGAAATGACAGACTTTTGAAAGCAGAGAGGCGGCTGTGAGAGTGTGTGCTCAACAAATTTAAGAAAACAACACACATCTTTAACCTTCAATTAGTATCTTTGTGCACAATCACAGCAGTGGTGCTTTATGCAAGATGTGCTGCAAGTGAAAGTGTAGCCTCAAACCAGTTGTGGCACTGTCTACAGTGAAGGTACAAGTGGAAACATGAACCTGAAATATTTTGAGTAAGGTTAGACATATCTTCCACTGGTTTGTTTATCTCTTGATCCACACAAGTCAATGTACAGACCAGATCTCCAAAGTCATTATGTACAGTACTAAAACTGGGAATGAGAGAAAGGTTTGATTTTGGCTTATTGGTGTCTTTTGTTTGAGTGAACCACAAAAACCATTCTGCACATTATTCTTGTTTAACAGTAAAGAAAATCTGACAACATGCAACATGAAGAGTGCGGCAAAGCAAACTGAACACAGTGTAGCATGTGGTGGTGGTGCACAGCTGTGCAGAGAGGGAGGAGGCCAGGTGTCTAGCAGGAGAGCAGTCCGGGAGCCTGCAGCTCCCTCTGATGCATGTGTAGGCCTCCGACACCTCACTGTGGACCTGCACTACGCTATCGGCTTTTATAAACATCTGGCATGCGGCAGGTCTTATTCTCCACTTTCTTGCCAATTAGTGCTTCTCTACACTTCTCTGTGTTCCCATGCAGCACGTGCACACACACACTCTGAGTCTCTGTTATCAACTTGCCGACCCCTGCCAGGTTGGACACACAGGGATGCAAAAACATGAAAAGAAACCCATTTAAAAGAGCTAATCTACTCATTTTTCAACATAAAGTTTATTTTTACAGTCTCCAGCTGTAGTTGGTTCGAGTGTGTGGAAGCAATTAAGAAACTGAGAGAGAGGGAGAGGGAGAAAGAAATTATGTTCACAGATTCAAATGTCACTGAGCCTGGAGGATAAACTGCAGAAATGTATAAAGGCCCCATTGAAATGATCAGGCTGTTTGGGCAATTGGCTCCAAATGGATGTCGCATTTTGTTTGTATTTGCTAGAGAGGAGGTCACTTTGCAAAAACAGAAACATTTGGTGTGTGAGACTGGGCAACATGCCCTCAAAAGCCACTTCAAAGTGCACTGGTGAGCAGAGAGGTACAAGAAACTGCTCTGATCATTCTCATGCTTTTTGGGTCCGTTTGTTTTCATTTATCAGGCCTGTATGCGTTGCCTTACTGCCATGTGTCTGGAATGATTTCTCCTTGCTCTACACATTCATATAGTTTTATCGTGTTGTTCCTTGTGTAATAATGTTTTGGTTTTACTGTTGTGTGTCTTTAGCTGCAGGGGGAATCTACTACCATGTTATGCTGTAAAAGGGTAGACATGGTGTCAATTTTGGCAAAATGTGAAATGATTTTTTTAAATTTAATATTTTTTTATTGTGTGGTCCATCCTTCCATTTTTTGTCACTTATCTGGTGAAGTTGATTGATTAGATTATTGGAGATTAAAAAGCTTTACTCAAAGCATGTACTGCAAAATGTTAAAATAACAGGTGACTGTGAAGTATTTTTAGACAAGACAGATCCTGTAAGTCATGGTGAATAAAGCTGAAGCTAAGTCACAGATATCAGATGTCATCTAAAGAGATCACGTTGACAGTCTCTTCTTTGAATACAATGGTCATGTAATATCAGGTAGTGTTATAGTTAGCACAGAATGACTCTGAATGTTTGGAGACCTGGAGATTTTGCTGGCAAAAGTACAGTACCTTGCAAATCGCACTGTAAATTAACACTATAAATTGAGATCAGGATCAGTAGATACTGTTCCAGTGTTGAAGAAGCTAGTTGAAATAATAGATTTGTAAGATACAGTACCAGTTACTTCACTCTGGAAGACGTTGAACTACAGCAAAGCTACTCTACAAAACTCTACAGCAAAGCTACTCTAGGAAGAAATTTGGTTAAGTAAAGCTACTTAGAAAGCAGTTCAAACTTCTTCATAAAAAACATGAACAAATGGACAATGTACATGTCATACAAAATTATAACAAAACAAAAAAAAAAAGCTACATGCCAGCAAAAAAATGCTTGTAAACAAAACAGTCCCACGTGGGCTTTTCACAGCCCAGTTGTAAACAAATCTGTATTTTGTTTTATCTGACTCCAACTGAAACAGTAAAGAAAAGAAATATTTCACTTGCACCTTTTTAGACTGGTTAACTGACTGGTTTAAAAAAAGGTCTGTTTTACATATCAGTTTTGTAACATCTGACTTGTACAGTCATACCAACTAAAACTGTCTCAAACTTTGTTAGACAGTGTGAACAGCTGGAACACTGCTCTAAATAATGGGCCTATCCTTTTACTTGTCATAGTAAAATTTTTTGTTTATTCGACACACAAGTGGCTCTCAAAGCTTGTATCCAACAGGTGGTTCTGTTTGGCACTGAAAATGTCTGTGCCAATGATGAAAAGCACTATGCAAACATAAATGTTCAAGCTACTCCAAAATGTACTACTAGTTTATTATTACAACCCCAAATCATAAACGTTGAGATGGTATGTCAAATCAAAATTAAAATGGAGAATAGTGATGTGTAAATCATCCTTGTCCTGCATTACATTGAAAACAATACAGCAGCACATTATTTGATGTGATACCTCATCAATTGAATTCTTTGTTCAAAATAAACTCTTCATTCTGAAATAATAATAATAATGAAATAATGGTTGAAACAGGTGATGTCAACAGGGGACTGCATCATGATTTAGTACAAAAATGGCATCCAGGTAAGGCCTGGTCCTTTAGGAGCAAAGATGGGCCGAGGACCACCAGTTTGCCAACATATGTGAGAGAAAGTTATCGAAATGTTTAAAAACAATGTTACTCAAAGAAAGATAGGAAGGGATTTGGATATGTCACCCACTGCAGTGCAGAACATAATTAAAAGATTCAAGGGAACTGGAGGGTTTTTAGTGCGTAAAGGGCAAAGTGCACAAGCCTAAGGTGGATGACATGTTCTCTGGTCCCTCAGACGGCACCGCATCAAGAATCGTCACTATTTTAAGCTTTAATTTTGATTTTACACACTGTCCCAACTTGTTCAGATCTGGGGTTGGAGTAGTAACTACTTAGTACTAGTAGTACAACTACTAGCAGTAAACTACTAGTACTGCTGGTTTAATTAGATAAAGTTCATAATCCTCGACAATGGTAATAAAGTGATTGCACATGTAATTTCTTAACTTAAAGAAGTGTGTTAAGTTACTCTTTAACTAACTAAATGGTGATGAAATCAACAAACAAGAAGCCTGCTAGCAGTGCTGAATCTGCCTTTGATTTTATGGGAAGCACTTTGGCTTCTGGAAGGTTGTAGTGACGGGATATTTTATATCTGGTCTTTGCTGTAATGGCCTGTTCTGGCTCAAACCCTACGTTGTATTTGCAGCATTCTACTGTACTGTATATGACATAAAGAGTGACACAGGACCACTGCTGAGGAGCCTGTTAGGTTTAAACCCTATGTGACCGAGCCAATACCCTTCCTTTGCCCTGCGGATGACTCTCCATAGCCCTCGCCATTTGACATGTTACTCCTCTGATGGATGTTTGCCGTCTGGACAAGGTGGCCCTGCGCTTTCATCAGGCCCTCAGCAGGCAGGCAGATAGGCTGAGGGAGCAGGATGAGCATCCCATGCCTCAGCACAAAAGATAAAACAACCGCCCCACGTCAGCACACAGGAGATAAAACAAGTTTCCTCTTCACAGATCATACATCAACATTATACCATTTGACGCCAGGAAGCAGCAAAGCATGCGAGGTAGGCAGTACACCTAAAGAGATGGGTCTCTTTAATTTGAGGAGTAAACACATGAATTATCCAGGCATATATTTAACCATGAAAACATGGTTGCAATTTAGTGGAGATGAAGCCTGAATGTATTTTATATGACACCAGTATGCAGATAGACATCTAAAGACAATGTCTGTGACTATTTTAACCATGGTGGAATTCATTTCTCTGTGTGTGAGAGAGAGACCGTGACATGCCACTACCTCACTATCCTGCTGGGACTGTAGATCCTAAGCACACATACAGCAGCTTTCCTTGCAACACTCATCTGGGAATCACAACACACCATCCTCACGTGTTTCCTGAGTGCTGCACAGCACTGCGCAGGCACATCTCTTTAACTGCGGGGTGATTTATCAGGAGACCATGACAATATGTGAAGGTGCTCATCTTTCACCTCAGCTTAGCATTTATCTCTTTCTATATATTTGAATTCACTTTGATTTCTCTGGAATGCTCTCTCCATAAACACAAACACAATAGCTCACGCACACACACAGTTACCAGTGAGTGTGATCAGCTCCTTTACTGAGCAGAGTGGTTTTCAGCTGTGGTCTGACAAACACTTGACATCAGAATCTCATTGTATCACTCTGTTCTCAGCCTTTCAAACCCAATTATACCTGATTGTGCTGTTATTCTGGCAACATGCTCACGCCAACTGACATCCACTTATCTAGATGTGGTTTCCATCTCTCTAACATGGTTTAGATTTCTCCTTAGAACTGACCCGCTTTCCTCTTGTTCCATGACTGTGAGCAGGATTATGGTGTTCAGATGCCCACTGGCGTGCACAGGGGACTGTTTATTTAGAGAACTGGAACTCACACTGTCTCAACAACCTCCCAGTCAAAAGCACGGCAAGCTTTAATTACTGGAGTTTGAAATGAGGCTCTATTAAAATGAATGACCTTCATTAAAGCAGTATTATGGGACAGATGCCTTTGCTGTTGGGGTGAACATGCAGTCAGTGAGTGGGGAGACGGTGGGTGGGGGTTAGGGAGCACTTGACCAGGCATGCAAGTGCCTGAATAAACAGCTCAACAGTTTTTTTTTTCTGCCCTCTTTAAGCTAAACCCCACTGCGACCGCCACCGAGATTACAACCACCTGGCTGTACGTCCTGCTCGCCCCCTGCCCCAAACATTTTAATCATGGATGAAATTCATTTATATGTTGTAATAATTGTGCCTAATTGTTTCTTTGAAGTGGAGTGAGGCCAGCAGCATCTGGCTGACATATGGCTCGATGGCTGTGAGAGTGTGACAGTGACTTTGTGCCCAGCAGTGATCACCCATTTAGCCAGGGTGGCACGGCTCAAGCCGTGGTTCTGAGATAACAAAGCTGACCTGCTGTCTGAGTAGGACGTGCTACTCAGACACTCAGCCTTCTTTCATGTGTGTTTGTGCCTGACTGACGGATTGATGTTTGATGTTCTTCTCTTTAGAAATTCAGCAGCTGGGCTTCTTCTTTCTGGCTGTACACTACATTCCATATGGCCCACAGACCCAGTGAAGGTAGGGTATGCACAAACACACATACCGCATTTAAGTGAGCAAAGATGCACACATTTACCAGACACACCCTCATACTGCCCAGTCTCCTGGGAATTACCTCTATTTTGGATGCTTCTAACACCTCACACATTATATGCAGTGCCAATGCAGGAGGTAGTGATGTGGAAACTAAGGGTGTGGAGCTCTGGGTGGACATGGACATGGTTATGAACATATATAAATTGGATGCAAAAGCTGTTGGCATTGAACACAATGGGGAGATTTGCAGAACCATTATTGACATTCTTGTGTGCTGATAGGGTTGGCTGTTAACATGCACAGGCAAGCTCATAAATGCACTGTTTTTCTGTGATTAAAGGATGCATATGCGTGAGTGAGAGTGTGTGTTTATGCATGTGTGTGTGTTTTCTCGCACTCACATTGTAGGTTGGCCACAAAGCATATGTTGTCACTGAAACATGCACAACCAACAACAACTAGAGTGCAGCCATTCATGTGTAAACATAACCTTCTCCACAAGAGTCTGAAGGTAAAAACACAGGTCACCAATGAGGGATGGCCATTTCTCTCTCTCTCTCTCTCCAAGTGATCGTCCCATTCACGCTGAGAGTGTGTCAGTCAGTCAGGAAAGCCCACCTCATCACTGAGTGTCGTTGATGCTGACACATCACATCTGGAAGCTCTTCCCTCTATGTGCTTCATAGACATTTCTCTGCTCACTTTCCCTTTCCCTGGAGTCCTGATAGTGAAGCTCCTGTAATAATGTGAAAAGGGAGACTGCAATTTCTACACAACAGCTCATGAATGCACATTCCTGCCCGTGATGTTATGGCATCAGTTTCATCAATAGGTGAAGAATAAAGGGAGATCATAATGTAACAATTTGCTGTGGGTTCCATTCCCAGAGTCCATAGCACCTCGTCTTTGTCTAAGGTCAGAAAGGTGACACCTATTTTAAGTTGAAGAAGGATGAGATGCTTTTTGGCATATGTTAAAGCATCTACTGTAAGCAAAGCATGAAGCCTCAACATGAAATCCCCTCTTCTCCATCACTTTGCTTGCTCGGTAATATCACGACCACCTACCAGTTAAATACAAAAACCCACTCCTCATTTCTTTAGCTATTGCCAAGAAAACAATTTTTCAAAACTGGAAATTAAAAACATCTCTATACATAAACCACTGGACCAACCTTCTGATAGAATACATTACACTAGAGAAAATGGCATCCACTCACAAGAATAGTTTATCAGCTTTTAATGTCACATGGAATCATTTTTAGCACATTTCAACTTGAACCAAGCACCTGAGGCTGAGGCCACGCGCATTCCCACCAACCTCTAAAAATGTAACAAGCTGCTTTTATTAGTAGTACTCTCCCTTTCTTGCCCTTCATAGACTGCATAAGTTCGAAATACATACACTTCACACCCTCACACACTACAATCTTGTGAAACCCTCAGCATCTCTTTGTAATATCATGTATCTGTTGTCTTATCTTCCCTGTCCTGACCTGTTTTGTTAATGTGTTATTTTATTTCAATAAAAAAAAGAAAAGAAATCTCCAAATGTTTGCAGAACACTTGACATGTGCAGTAACAGAGTCGCTTCAACCCTCTGTGGAAAATGTATTCTATGTGTGCTGTGTTACAGACGAGGGTGTTTCCTTGGCAGGAGCAGAGAATGAAATAATCATTAATACAGTATGTCTGAAGGGTAAATGATGTCATACACAGTGAATATATGTTGCTGTTGGGTCACGCAAGACGTGAGTGACACTTCTGGCTCTAGTATTTCACATGCACTGATCTGTTACACATTGTAACATACACTGCACAAAACATAGGTGTGCAGCCCCACACAGCACACACTCACACACATACACACGCAGCCCAGCCCACTGATGAAGGGTCGGATGATCTGCTTCCAGTTAGGTTACACACTGTTCCTGTTCAGTGGGTGTACAAAGAGGTGGATCCAATTTCAGGACATGCTTTTAATGAAACTCAAACTGAAACACGTTTCTGATTGGAGAACAAAGACGAATCAAAAGCTGTTGCAGAGGTGACCTGAGCTAAGCAGTGCTCGCAGCTCTAAACACCAGCTCTTCAAAAAAGGCTAACTCCAAACAAGGCCCCTCCGAGGCATCCTGTTCCTGTAACACCGCAAAGCAGCCAGACAAATGCAGCCAGGATTTATACTTTTACTATCTAGAATTACTATTTGTTTTGAAAAGTCTATGACATATGGATAAACTACAATTTAGGTTACTTATGACTTCCAGAGAAATAAAGGCCAAAAGTTGAGACTACTTAAACATTGAAAGCGTCAAAAAGGAAAACATTTGAAAAATTAGTTTAACGAATGTCAATCTTAAACATATGCTGACTTATATAAATAAAAATATTGGTTTTCTCTGATGAGGAATGTTTTAACTAGAAGGAAAATTCTCTTTTTAGATTTTTTTTTTAACCAAATTATGACGTGAAATATGTTTGAAGCAATAATTCAGCATTTTGGGAAATATACTTAGGCCAATACTTAGAACAATACTCTATCTGTGAGTTAAATCTATCGATACAGCCAGCAGCCAGTCAGCTGAAAAGAATGAAAATGGGGAAACAGCTGGCCTTGCTCTGTAACCAACTCCACTTATCAGTACCTCTACAGTTATATCACCTTTGTTAAAGCTGTGCATAAATCAAAGCGTACCAACAATGGTTCCACAGAAACTTACGGAGCTCTCTATCAGCGGGACACAGTCAACATATAGTCTTGTACATAAACCTTATAAAACTGTGTTTAAACTAGATATAACATGTTAAAGGTTAAGGTCGGTCATACAGACTAAAACCGACAAAGAGTCACCTCTACTTATGGTCAGTTTGTCAGTCCTAGATCAGTTTATTCATACACAAAAAATGCGCTGTTCAAAAATGATTAAAAACATCAGGGAGACACACCGCTGCTCTGGGTGACATTTCTTCACTGCAAACCACAAGACCCTGATATTTGTTAAGAACATCCTGAGATCTCATGCATGGGACTAGCTTGCTGACTTCAGTTGCTGTACAAAGGTATGGCTGTACATTTTTAACAATTACATGGGTCTTGTGTTTCGTAATGAGGAAGCTTGTCAACCAGTGCAGCATTGATGAGTTTTTAATCATTTTTTAGCAACAGTGGAGGTCTATGGCACAGACGAAGAAGCTAATCCAGGACTGACAGATTGACAGACATTAATAGTGAGTAGAGGCAAATCACTGTTGGTTTTAGTTTTTGTATGGGGAGTGTCAAAAGTACTTCTGACAGAGCCTGTCTGTTTCTACTCTTTCAGCTAAACTAAGCTTGCCAGCTAGCTTATTATGTACCAAATAGATCACTTCTTATCTCACTGTCAGCATGAAAGCAAATATTTGTTTCCCAAAATGCTGAAATACTTATTTTCTTCTAACTATAAAATCATAACCCCACCAGTCAAAGTAGACGGCCGTCTGTCAGACCCCTTTTCCTCCCCAATGTCACCAAGTGCTTGTTCAAGAGGGATTCGTTGAGTTTTCTCAATAATGCTGTAAGGTCTAAATCTTACTCTGTAAAATGCCTTAAGACTATATTTATTTTTGTTTTGATTTTGTTATTAAATAAAAGTGAATTTAATTCACTTGAACTATGTGAGCAGGATGCTTGTCCTGAACAAGCAAAGCCTGTCACAATCAACCTAAAAGTGTTGCTTCCAACATGCTAATGCTGTTATTGATGGGATTAAAACAAATTTTAGTTGAAAACTGCTTCATCCTCTCAACCCCATTCAGCACACGAGACTACATTTAGAACACAATCTCATTCAATGCTCCATATCAACCTCCCAGAGTTGATCTTATGTCCATTCTCAGTCCAGGAGGAAGGTCTATTACTTTCCCCACAGAGACTGCTGTATTTGGTGGTCCGCTGGCCTGAGGTCCCTGAGCTCAGCCTGCACCTGTGGTCACACAGAGCTGAGGAAAATGAGGCAAATACAGTAAATAACTGCCCCTTTGCTTAATGGAGCTTAAGAGTGGCCTTTTTATTTTGTTGTTGCTGTGAACAGAAACAACTTAGTGCACAATGGCTTCCAGATAGTGATTTGGGGTGTGAGCAGCCTCCCGTTCTGGTGTGCACGAGTAACTGTGTGATGATATCAGTTTAAATTGTATGCTGCAAGAAAGGGAGATGTGAGGGTGATGAAAAAGGTTTGGTGCAGAGGTTTAATATACGGGTTGCCCACATTTGCCAGGAGAAACAAGTGGAAAGTCCTACACAAACATCACTGTGTGCTACTGAGACACAAAGACTGAGGGTTACTGCATCAAAGACTCATTCAAGGACATGGAGGTAAAGTGTCTCAGACCCAGTGCAAGCTGAAACCTGAGCATGTAAATGAGGTCTCTTTGCTGTGTGTCCATGTATTGTTTTAAAAAGTTAATACTACTGTATTATACTGTATTGCAGTCAAAAGAATTTTTGTCTACACTGTGTTCTGCTTTGATTTTCATTGGCTGCCAGATTTCACCACTTCTTCTCCCGGTTTCACTCTGTGGACAGGATTTTATTTATAACAAGGGTGTAATTTATGAGAACCTGAAGTCCCTGACTACTCCATAACCGAGGTCAGGCTCACTCATTCTTCAGAATGACAGGGCTGGGCTCCAGGAGTTATGGGATCAAGGCTGATGTCTTACAGAGCACCGCTTGGGGGAACAGGTATCTGCGCTTCCTTATTTTATCAGCTCTCCAACAAATGAACACGAACACGGGCCCCTATAAATCAGCTGCTTCTGATGACAGACCAGAGGGAGCAGGCACAGCATCTGATATGTTTTGTGCCATCATTTTTTTCCTTTCTTCAAATAAATGTAGCGCGACAAGCCGAGCTCTTCTCCCCTGTGAGGGTGTAGTACACCAGCAGAATGCGAGGACTAATTGATGGCACTGTAAATGTTATGAACAGCAGCCATATCAGCTTTAGCATCTGGTACATTCTTTTCATTCAACACTTTAAGTAGTATTAATGTAATGTTTTTGTCAGCTAAAACATTTGTTAAATAGCTCTTTTAAGACTGGTTACAAGATTTCCCCTCTGCCTTGTACAGTTTACGTTTTAAAACTTTTTTTTAAAGAAAGGAATACTATGCTAATTTACCTACAACAAAATCAAAACCTGGTTGATGAAGTGAAGTTTAGGAAGCGGGAGAAGCTAACATTTATTGCATGTTAGCCCTATAAATCCATGTAAAAGAGATGCTGATTTCACATAACTTTTGGGATAAAACTGACAAGGTAGCTTTTTCTTAGGCCGTCAATGTAACAAAGTACAGAAATTCAAACACATTACAAACAAACATTTCCAGCATTTTAACTCTTTTCCACTCAGGAAAACTGTGCTGTAACACTGGTAAAACTAAATCATCATATACAATGAGATACTCTGTAGCAGCTCTTTATACAGTATAATGTTTAATCTGTGAATTACATTAAATACTGTGCTTACATTAAAATGTTTGTGTGCTACAAAAATCTTCATGATAAACTTAAGATAATGTTTTATCTACCCAGTAATACCTACTCATTATTCATTCAGTCTTTGTGACTTTGTTCTATTTTTATTTCACTTATGGCCATAGAAGAGTACTGTACAGACCTAGCGGGCTCAGGCCAGAGGAGTCTCGGCGTGCAGAGGGTCCTTTGTTAGTGACTGCTAGCATTTCTTGCTGGAAAGTCAAACAAGCAAAATGACTAGACAAGCTGCAAATCAGCCAAAAGACACACAAAAGAAATGACTGTAAAGAAATGGATAATACTATAAAGAGACATAAAATGACCACAGAGACTCAGTATGACAACCCGGAGCACTCAAAATGACCAAAAAGACATGAAAAACATTTTTGTGTCTCTTTCAGTCTGGGTGTCCCTCTCTTATGTAGGAGGGTGGGTGAGGGCTTTTACATGTCGGTCCTCTGGTGTCCGTTGTCTCATAATCCATCGGTTTATAGCATACGTTTTACACAGATGTTACAGTACTGTTACTGTTCATTCTGAGTGAGAAGCACCTGAATTAATCATAAAAGCCATAAAAGCATAAAAACAGTAGCCTATTTGCTAGTATAAAAGGAAGTGACAGACCTCACGCCAGGGGACCCTACTCCCACTGTCACTGGCTGAGGTCCCTATGTGTGAGATCCACAGTTGAACTCTCCCGTACATTAAACCCCATTTTGAGTAGAACAATGATCCAAGTCCATATGTTGCAATAAAAACTAACATATGATGTTTTAATTTTAAAATTACATTTCACAACATTGTCTATATGCATGCAAGCACATGCTGCTTGTGTTTATCCAAGCTACCGAGACAGCTTTTGTTGACAGAGCTCTGAAACCAAATAGGTGTGGGAGTGAACCAGCTTTCTTTTATTCAAGAGGTCCGTGACCTTGATTCTCTCTCCACCCTGCTGTTTCTGTTGAAAGGAGTGAGGAAGACAGAGCCACCACACAAACATGCCTGGCTGTTTTATAGTGTATGGTGTGGACTGAGTGGGCTGTGTGTGTGAAGGGGAGACAGATATGGTCAGGGTCAACAAGACAAGAACAACAGATTCATTACATTTGTTTGACTAATAACTTCCTGTGGAAGATAGATGTATTCAGGTCCAGGCAGCTGTTCACTGTGACAAGTCATGCACGTATGAATGTGTGTGTCTATTTGTGTGTGTGTGTGTGGTCTGAGTTAACAGGTTCAACGTGGCTAATTTACAGGCCCAGACAGAAACCCCCAGTCCCACCTCACACTTTTCAGAAGGGCCACAGACAGTGGAGGCCTTTCACCGTGAGGTTAGCATCCTTGTGCACATTTGGCTCTGTGTGCGTGTGTGTGTGTGTGTGTGTGTGTTCGACTGCTCATTGGGCCAAAACCTAAATCAACACATGAAAGGTGTGTATCTCAGTGTTGCTTCTCCTGCTGCTCTGACAGGAAACAGGCCCTCGCTGTGGAATTTGGTTTCACCAAACTCACACAGGACTCGATTTCAAACATGGTTCAAAACTCAAAACAGAAATGTAGCCTGAGTGGAGACAATAAGGCCAATGTTATGTCATGAGTTAAATTTAATTTCACAGATTGCTTACCGCTGTTCCAAAAATATCAATTTGCATAAATAAAAAAACAAGATATTTTGAGTGTATTGCTTTCTCTTTGATCCAACACACTGATGTTTCATATTTACTTTAATAGTCCTTAAGAAGAGTTTAATAATTTAATTTTACTCTCCTTCAGTCTAATCCTCTTCTCAGTGTTGTCCATGTGTGTTCTTGCAGTGAAACATTTTGCAGTCATTACCTTTGGTTCTCCAGCCCAGCGGGACTTTGGTGTTATTTGTGTTGTGCCGTGTGCTTAACACAGGTCTCCCAAAACGCCAAGATTATGGGGGCTGAGACAGCAACAGCACTGGGAGGAGGAGGAGGAGGATGAGCAGCAGCCTAGCCAAAGAGAAAACAGAGAAATTATGGTGTATCTATCATCACATTTGCACAAATGTTTTGATTAGACCAGTTGAGTCCTCTCTGTCATTGCTAATCACCTAACAACAAATCCCAGGGCAACACTTGCTGCAGAAGGAGAGAAGATGACTGTGGCAGTAGGAGAGGCAGCCTCATACATCCTGTTCAAATATCCAGTCAAAAGAATGGGTTTGATTTGGCTTCTGGCAGATCATCATAGAAATTTTCTCCTTTGTGGGTCACCCTGAACCTCGACAATGGTCACAATCTTATTTGATTTTCTGCATTGTTGTATGTTTTCTGCCAAGCTGAATTTCTGTTTGGACAACTGAGCTTAAACACCACATCAGCATCGCTTTGTTTACTCCCCAGCAGATGCTGGAAGATCACATGTAAATCACCAACCTTGTGTGAATTTCCTAACTCTTCTGCAGTGCATGGCCATGTAAAGTGACATCCACTCAGTGCATATGAAGTGCAGACATGACTGTAGTTCCTAATGAGGCTGAGGAGTGATAGCGCACAGCAACACTGTGCTGACAGAAATGACCAACACTAATGCTCCAGGGGTGGACCAGCACACTGAATGATGTCTTAGACGCTCCAGCTTTTCAGAATGAGCCTCTCTGTTCTGTAGCTGATTCTGGGGCCATTCATCTCCTGTACTTCTTCACAGTTAGAAAAAGTCAGCATACTTGTTTACTGGAATTAGCAGCTGTACTTGGCACAGGCTGAGCCATTTTCAGAGGGTTTCAGCTCCCGAATAGAATAAAACTGGGAAAAGAAGACAATTCTCCATCGTTCTTCTGGAGCCTTTCCTGGCCAGCGTTCAGCTTCACTGAGTTCTCGTGTTTCTCATGAGTCTTTGTCCAAGGCACTATTGTGCTCCAGTGCTTCAAATGTGGTTCCATTTCCTGCAGGCAGAACATAAACAATCAGGGCATGCAGTATACAGTACCTCTGCTTTATTAATAGAGTATTTCCACAAGTTCTTAAGTAGAATGACGACAAGCCGTTTTCCTTTTTATTTATCTGCTATATTTGAATCCATTTCAAAGTTTAAATCATTTTATAAACCAGCAATATTTTTCAGTCGTTTGAGAGCAGCTGTAAACACGACAGTGACATATTAGCATCCTCTAAATTTGACTTGGCAAATTAGTTAGCAAACATTTGTCTATTTACACATCTAATAGACCCATAGCAGCATTAGCATTCCTTTAGAGTTGTGTTTCTGGCCAACCTGTGAATCTCAGTTCAATGTTCACTCTTTCTTTTTAGCTGTTTAAGGGCTCAACCAATTCCAGAGGGAAATATCTGGCTCTTTAGCTGCAAAATGCTCCACACTTGCTGGTTGCTAGCTCTGTCTGTCAGCTGTTTGCTTCTGGAGAGGTAACATACAGTGGGTGTTTAAGAACTGTTTCGCTGAAAACAGCTGTCTGCGGTGTCTGGAAACAACATCGACGAGAGCAGTGAGAGTAAACCAAAACAGAAAAGTTGTTGGCTGTAAAACCAAAACAATGTGGGGCACTCCAGAGTTGGATGGCCATTTTCTCTGTCACCCTGTTCACATTACATGCAGTCATTTGGCTAACTGTTAATATGAAGACACAACAGCAGCTTTAAAATGTTGTACTGCATGACAAATGCATTTTGTGTAGTTTCTCTTTAATGTTTGTGCATACATGAGGTTTTGGGCTGTGAGCAGGTGGGTGGGGGCTGTAGCTAGCTGTGTGTAGTTTCTTGTTCATTGTCTAATTTCCTCCTAATGAAATAATCCATCTACCAGACCTGACGCACTGCTCTCTTGCTGGGACTGGAGTCTCAAGATTAAATTAAAACCATCTTGTAATCAACAACCAAGACAGAAATACTGTGAGAATGGTTTGCAAGTGCATGTGTGTTTTTTTTCCTTCAAACGGGCAACTTTCAGCTCAAGCCTCATGGCCTTGTGTTAAGCATTTGATGTTTTGCTGGTTTTCAAAGGTGTTTTTGGTACCACAGTGCCACAGTCTGTTTCCATGGAAATGTGGCTTTAAGGAAATGTCTATCACAACTGAATACTCAAACACACCCTGCCCAATCATATTAAAATTCTCCTGCATGGCACCTTCTCTGGGCACACACATTCCACCGTACTCTCATCAAAGGAAGTGGATGGAAAGGCTACGTGTCACCATAACAACACCAGCCAAACACAGGGGTCAGTCCGTGTCATTCCTAACGTGACAGCGGTTCGCCATAAACCCAGGCTAACCGGGTAATGATACTCCTGTGTAGCCTCTGCAGTGGGCAGGCCTGGTTTGTGCTCTGTGGACGCTGGTCAGGGCCCAGTCTGGCCACACTCACAAATGGGGAGGAAACCCAGGAAACTGGGGCTTCCAGTAAAAACATGTAATTAGAAACACACTGAGCAGGAGCTTTGGCATGATACACCCAGCAGGAAGGGAGAGACGCAGGCAGGGATGCACACAAGAAAAAAGTAAGTCAAAGACAAGATCAGTGGGTCACCAGGAAAGTCCCATGAGAAAATCAGATGCTGTGAGACATGGCTGGTGACAGAGTTCTGAGAGCAGAGCGATAAACAAAACCTGTCAGTCAGTTTAGTGACATATAAAATGTGGCAGACAGGAATATTGCACTCTAGGAAATCCATAATACTATTGTTTACAAGGTACAATATACCGATACCAGTATATTTACTGTAAATGCCACTGAATTTGAGAGTGCGTCGGTGGCCTGGATGCCTCACCACTAAAGAGCAGACTGCAGCCAGGTGGCAGGGGCCACGCCCTGCACGGTCATGTGGTGAACCAAGCACAACAGGGAAAGTGGGTTACCCCGGCCACATGTGAACTAAGTGTCATCACAAACCACGCTCCTTGGGAAAGGAAACCTGAGCAGCTGATAGGAGTACAGAGATATGGTGTTTCTGATTTCTGCCCTAGTACTGAAATGTAATCTAACATGAAGACCGGTAACTAGTTAATTGCTAAACAAACAGCGCACTGAAGACAGACACACTGTAATAGCTATGTTTTCAGGAAGCCAAAACCACACATGGCTGAGTTTGAACAGCCGCTCGTCTGACAAACTCCATAGAGCAGTGATGATTTACTCCAAAGCTCATGAGATTTCCACAGGGTTGAATCCTGACATACCAGAGAGCCTCTGTGGGTGACAAACATGAGAAAAAGTCCATACATCTACAGAAAGAACTTCACGGATCAGGCCAGTGCTGACTGTGGCCTCAGAAACAAAAGCTGTCGCTCCCAGCACTCTGCCAACCCAAGAACAGGGCTTAGATTAACAATGAGAACCGAACACATTTAATCAACAGTGTTTTCTTTCAGGGCGAAGGCGGGGTACACCCTGGACAGGTCGCCAATCCAGCGCAGGGTACCCCACCTTCGCCTGATTGCCGGCCGGGTTGGCTCCGCCCCCCCGTGACCCCGTTTAGGGACTAAGCGGTAGAAAATGAATGAATGAATGAATGTTTCCTTTCACTCCCCAATATCACCAGTTCACAAACACATAATATGAATGAGCAGAGGAAATGGATGTGCAGGTAATGAGGTTGTATACATTTCAAAATACAAAAGTGTGAAGTGAAAAGTCACAGTCTGCAAATGCAGAATAAACAGATGTAAGATATGCATTAATCAAAGGGGCAGCAAATGAGGAAATGGACGTGCACTACTGAAATACTGTATTGAACAAAGATTAATAAAGTACAATGTAAACACATACTGTAAGGTACAATAACCCCAGGCCATTCATATGAAAACATACTCAACCATTTATTACAAAAGTCCACAAACAGTACTTTAGATTTTCTCTTTGTCCCTAATTTGCAGCACATTTGTCCACAAAGTTGGGACACAGAAACAGCAACACACACCATAGGTCTCCACACAACAGGTCATGGGAACGTTAGAAATAGTTGAACCAAGGCACCTTAAGTTAATGACACAACTGCAAACAGACATAGGTCTTAACTTAAAAAAAATACTCAAGGGCTTAAAAAAAAAGAAAAATCTGTCTGGACACCAAAGAACAAGTGTAAAGATGTAAACATGGAGAAAGACTGGTTTTTCTGGCCACAGATTTACAGTAAGGTATTCAGACAGTTGGCCAGTAAATACTACAGTGGGAGACATCAGACTGTGACATGGCGAACAGTAACACTGGTTAGAAGTCGGAGAGAGTTGGATGAAATGTCAGACATTCATTTGCCCTGTGAGCAGACACAGCAGCTCTGGAGGCAGATAAATCATATATGGAAATGTATTTGTTTTTCGGGGACCTGGATCTTGTTTTTTCAAGCTATGTGTGGGGTATTTATTCTTATGGTGTCATGTTGTTTTGTCCTTTACTGCTGCTGAAACACTGGAATTTCCCCACTGTGGGATCAATAAAGTTCAGCCTACCTACCTACCTATTCATCTGTGTATACAGTATACAACAGCCATACTGGCTGCATGAAGCGTGAGAGTGAACTTTATCTAAGGAATCAAATATTTTCAGCCAGTGTTTCCGTGACTGGCTCTAGCTCTCTGTTTCCCCATGGACATTCTCCATGTGTACTTTGAGGTAGTCGTTCCTGGTGAACTTCTTGTGGCACAGCTGGCACTCCGCCATGGGCCGGTTAGGGTTGTGTGTGAGCTTATGTCTGCTGAGCATCTTCTTCAAGCTGAATGACAGGTCACACACCTACAAAACACAGCAAATACGGAACTTTAACATCCATAATCAAAGCATATAAACATACTTTATTTAAATGTGTTAACCTCTGATCTGGTTCCTCTTGAACTGTAAAGTTTACTCTCATCACAGGCGCTGCTGGAGACACAGGCACTGATTTATAAACTGCACTCTTGGTGACAGAAATCCCTGTTCTTAACACCAGCAGCAAGAAAGAAAGCGCACAACTTAATATTCATCATAAATGAACGAATTTACACTACACAAATGACTCCATCGTCCTCTGTCAATCATGATAATCCACGGCTGGTGTTTGGCTGCAGTTTAACACACTGCTTCTAGGGCCACAGCATGTGTCCCACTCACGCCATCTGTGAAGAACGTCAGTGCTATGAAGTACATTCGGAAAATCTCATACAAAATCTGTGAGTGAGCAGCAAAAAATAGAAACAGTGAATGAAAGCAGCGGGACGAGTATATCAAACCAGTCCTTTTTGTGTTCAGCTAATGTGCTAGCTTTATGATCCAAGTGGAATTAAACACACTGCAGTTCAAACGACTTACAAATCTGATCGAATGTCAGCAAAATATTTTGAAATTTATAAAGTGAAACAGTGACCGAGGATGATGAAAGTTGGGCCTCCGTGTCTCATTGTAACCCAGATGTTACCGGATGCTTCTAAAACATTTTTAATGTTGTTATGACAGATGCTGCATATAGAGCTTCGCTTGTCTGGAAAATGTTCTTGGAACTGTGCGAACCCTTTGTCCACCCCAAAACACAATCCACATGTTATTTCCATTATCTTTAATAGTTTGGTGTAGAATTATTTACAAGAATATGTCTCCCCTAAAGCTAGGGGAAAAAAGAATCCAGATGAACGTCAGGACACACTTTCTGGTAATGCTTCACTGACAATGAATGGGAGGCTGAATCTGCGGTTCTCCTGGGATATGGGCGCATTTTCTGGTTTAGAACTCAAAGTAATGTCATTTGAGACTTATTAGGGTGTTAAAATGAAAGTAAGAATTAGACCTGACCTTGTTTTTTGAGATTCATCAAAGGATTCTGAGATTTTTGGATCCTAGGTTTACTACTGTCCATAACTTAACTGTTAAGAAACTGGGTCAAGTGACACTGCTGGGATTCTCTGCAGTTGGTAAAAGCATCTTCTTTATTATTTAGCAGATTAGTGGACAGTTTTTCATTACAATAATATTACTGGAATGTGTAGGTCACACTGAAACTCAAAATATGTGTATCATATCTGTGTGCCAGGCTTGGCTGAGTTTATCCGGCAGCTTAAAGGTGCTCTGACTAATTTCCTTTCAGCCACTAACATCTGGGTGAAACTGAAAACAAACTGACACCATTAGCCACTCCTCATCATGTCCTGTTTCTTAGCGACAACATATGGTATCTATCAGAATGGGTCAGCCAGTTTTAATCGAGCCAAGCCGGGCGGGCACAGGTTGGTCTCCGTTTCCATCTGTCCTTAGCAACAGGGGGTAATCATGCTGACTTGGGTTCAGCCGGCCTTGCTTCTGCCCAGGGCTGAACTCTGCCTTCAACATCGACACGTGATTGGCAGAAATGTTGCACCAAGGGAACATCCTTGCACATTTAGCATTCACTTTTTATCCGTTATTTCACTGCAGCAAGATTTGAAATTGCAGTCTCTAAGTCTTCTGATGAGGGCTTAAAATAATGCCTGGCACCAAGGGCTCCATGTAGCAAGCTAGTAATACCACACTGAGTCATTCATTACCCCTCAGCGGCGGCCTCGCCTCCACACGATCAAGATGCACAAGATAAACAATGCATTTTATGTTGCAGTGGAAACACAACCGCGCTGACTCTGGAGCAGCTCAGTGCGGCTCAGCAGGGCTGACCCGTACTGGTGCAAAAACATCAATAAAACAGATGCTTGGTTGTGACATACTGCACAAAATTGATCAATTCAAATCATAGTAATTCAACACCAAGGTAAAATCATGCCCATGCTAGGTCATTAGTGCTACCAAAAGAAACTCTTTAGCTTTAGATGTTAACACATCCAGAAGGAGGAACACCACATCTGAATCAAATCTGAGTCCTTTGGCTGCTTCTTAACACTGTCCATCTCAAAAAGCCAAACTGATGTTAACCCTGGTTTTTGCTCATTATTTGTCCCACTTTATGCAAAAGAACGCGACCTCTTTGCTCTGGCAGCCACTGTTTTGGATTCCTACTAGATACGAGCTCCTCCGTGGCTGTCTGTCTGAAATTACTTGTCACAGTTCAATAAATGCATCTTTAACCTTTGCTCTGTGGCATGTGGGGCTAGTTTATGGACTGTTCTTGAAAACAGAGTAGAGAAGCTGGAATAACAACAGAAGTGCTTTAGACACCATAATGTCATGGAGGGGAGCAGTACAGTGGAGAGACACCATGTCCTGTCCCATTTTCATTTGATTTGGCACAATGTGTAAATTCTTAGTTAATGCACCTGCCTGACTGTGATGGTGAGCGGCTAAATCAGCACACCGATCTACAATCAATAACGTCCTTGTTTTTAGAACATTGGGACTATATCTTCAGTAGAACATACAGTGTGTCGTAGTTGAAGTGGACTGCCACTGTACCACTAAACTCCATACACCAGCATTATATCATATTAAAATTCAGAGACTGATGTCTCAAATTGAAACTGTCAAATGGCCAGATACAACTAGGAAGAAGCATAAACCTCCAAAAAATTATATTATTTTATTTGTTATAATAATTATTTAAAACTCAAACTCAAAATTGCCTGTAATAAACTACTTAAAAAGCCAGAAACAAATACTGTGATTCTCTAGAGGAAACAATATTTGGACTTTTGCCGAAAATCAACATGTAGTGATAGCTTTGATGGTGATGGACTCATTCTGAACACATTCTGTAGCAATCTAAAGAAAAAGCAGAACATTTAAAGTGAAATGTTCTAAGTTTCAATTTTTTTTAGACAATGACAAAGTTTGCTCCAAACATGGACAACATCTTCTGTCATGTGTTCCCTCCCCAGACTCTGAGAATAATTATTACTCTTTGCAGTATTATAAGCAGAGAGTAATTTCTCCCTTTGATCCTCTCAATGTGTTTATGTGATCTCAGCCTACTTGGCCTCTCCAGAGAAGCAAGATTACTATCTGCCTCTTACTGAGCACCCCCAGTTCTTCCCAACATCTGGCCTCCTGCCAGAGTGCCATCTCACACACACACATACACACACACATACACACACACAAGCAAGTGAGTACCAAGGGAAGGCAGGTTGGTGTAGATGTACAACAGAGGCAGCTAGATACATACATCACATTGGAAAGGTTTCTCTCCTGTGTGGGTCCTCATGTGCTCATCCAGCCCTCTTTTCTGGCTGAAGGCCTTGTTACACTCGCTGCATTTATACGGCTTCTCCTGCAGTGAAACACAGATATACCGATGGAATTTAAAGAGAGCACTTTATCTGTCACTGTGCAGCAGAACAATACATAGAAAAATACCTCCTCAGCTCGGCCACATATGGAGAAACCCTGGAGGACAGTGTGCTCATACATATATGTGGACGCACACACACACAACGAAAAACAGTCACACAGAGCACAGCAGAAAGATGTGGAAACATCCCCATAACACAGACACACACTCATTTTCACACGCTGATATCCTTCTCCCTGTGAGTTTATGAAGATATGAAATGAATGATTGTATAGCCCCTGCAGCAGGGAGGAAATGACTGGTGTAGGGGCCATCAAAAACACATGGATTCCTCAAAAGAGTAAGGAAAACACAGCACAGAAAATCCCTTTGAACATGTATCAGTGCACTGGCACTCTGGGGCTGTAGAATATCAGTCCTCTGTCTCCACACCCCATCAGTTTACCAAAGAACATTTCCTCTGCACCATTTGGTGGCCTGTCTCAGTGTCAGTCAGAGCAGCTATCTCGCTGTGGGTGTATTTTCACAAAAAAAAGAAAACAATAATTGTGTGTGTGTGCATGTATGTGTGCTGAAGAGGGTGCACAGTAGGTGTGTCCTGCAGTCAGAGGAGAAATAGTGGTGACACCTAAAAGACTTGAGGAGTAATAAGAAGTGCTGAGACAGTGAGAGCTGGTTCCCTGTGTCACCCTTTGAGAAGCTGTTTTTGACAAGTCTGGCTGATAGCAAAGGCTCTACCCATTTAAAGCTTAGTTGTCATGGGAACAGGATGAATGCAGGAAGTAAGGGTCCTGGGAAAGGAGCTATCATGTGGGCGGGACAAGGAGTGCCCAGTGGCACAGGATACAAAAGGAGGTAAAGATCAGGTTCACTGCATGTGCACATGTCAGCGGGCAGTGCATGTGTGTGAGTGGCTTTAAGCAGGCAACTGTATGTGTGCATGTGACACAATAAAGGGGTAAACCTGTTTGTGTGTGTGAGAAACCCGCTGGAGGAAACAGACCCGGTGATGATCTGTGTAATGCTAATTCCTACTTAAATCGCCTGCTTTAACGAGGATCACTTCTTTTTCTACAAGGGAACAATGGCTCTTGTATGACAAAGATGCAAAAAGCACATCTCTAACGGCAAGGACGAACTTTTGTTTATTTACTCCAAAAGGGCCTCATGTCTCATGTATCATGTCAAATATGTGGGAATTTGTAAAGCAGTATGCCAACAGGAAGTCACTGTGCTAGTAGGCTGCAGGGTGCAGTCAAAAATCAAAACAGTCAAAACAGCCTTGTATATCTAATTATGTCTGCCAGAGGGGAAGTGGTGGAATATAACATTTTTATTATTGTTTAAGTTTCTCCACAGTGAGGTGGCTGTGGCACAGGAGGCAGAGCAGCTAGTCCACTGACTGTAGGGTTAGCAGTTTGATGTGATCTAAGGTCAGTCAAATCTATTTTATGCTTTGTTGCCTCAAGTATTTTTAAATTCAATTCAGTTATATTTTTATAGCACCAAATCACAACAAAAGTCATCTCAGGATACTTTACAAAGTAAGGTCTAGATCTTACTATTATTATTATTATTATTATAGAGGAAAACCCAACAAATCCCCCTTGAGCAAACACTTGGCGACAGCGGGAGGGAAAAACTCCCTTTAACGGAAGAAACCTCTGACAGACTCCGGCTCTTGGTGGGCGGCCTTCTGCCTCGACCGGTTGGGGTGAGTGGATAGAGGAGAGA
>NW_018127941.1:2020625-2022431 GCF_001952655.1 Monopterus albus | reverse complement strand
GAGGGGAGGGGAGGGGAAAGAAACTCAGAGCATCATGGGGCCCCCCAGCAGCCTAGGCCTATAGCAGCATAACTAAGGGAAGGCTCAGGGTCACCTGATCCAGCCCTAACTATAAGCTTTATCAAAAAGGAATGTCTTAAGTCTAATCTTAAAGGTAGAGAGGGTGTCTGCCTCCTGAACTGAGACTGGGAGTTGGTTCCATAGGAGAGATGCTTGATAGCTAAAGGCTCTGCCTCCCATTCTGCTTCTGTGGACTCTAGGAACCACAAGTAAACCTCCACTCTGAGAGCAAAGTGCTTTGTTGGGATGATAAGACTCTACAAGGTCTTTAAGATATGATGGAGCCTTGTCATTAAGGGCTTTATAGGTTAGGAGAAGGATTTAAAATTCTATTTTGGATTTTACAGGGAGCCAGTGGAGAGAAGCTAACATGGGAGAGATATGATCTCTCTTGCTAGTTCCTGTCAGTACTCTGGCTGCAGCATTTTGGATTAACTGGAGGCTTTTTAGGGAATTATTGGGACATCCTGGTAGTAAAGAGTTACAGTAGTCCAGCCTGGAAGTAACAAATGCATGGACCAGTTTTTCAGCATCACTTTGAGACAGGATGCTCCTGATTTTTGCAATATTGCAAAGGTGAAAGAAGGTAGTTGGAAGGCCTTTATGTCTTTAAGACATGCTTGACGTTTGACCAGCTGACCTGATTCATTTGGCTTCATAGATAAATATAACTGCGTATCA
Organism: Monopterus albus; assembly: GCF_001952655.1. Taxonomy (NCBI): domain Eukaryota; kingdom Metazoa; phylum Chordata; class Actinopteri; order Synbranchiformes; family Synbranchidae; genus Monopterus; species Monopterus albus. The sequence continues at coordinate 2,021,690 of NW_018127941.1, read as the reverse complement.
TCTGCATAGCAATGGAAATTTATGTTGTGCTTCCTGATAATATTGCCTAAAGGGAGCATGTATAAAGTGAAGAGAATTGGACCTAACACAGAGCCCTGTGGAACGCCGTGACTAACTTCAGTTTGTGTGGAACATTCATCATTAACATGAACAAATTGAAATCTTTCTGATAAATAAGATTTGAACCAACGTAGCGCAGTTCTTTTAATCCCAATAACATGTTCAAGTCTCTGCAGTAAGATGCTGTGATCAATGGTGTCAAAAGCAGCACTGAGATCTAAGAGGACAAGTATGGACACAAGTCCTTTGTCCGAGGCTAGGAGAAGATCATTGGTGACTTTCACCAAAGCGGTTTCTGTACTATGATGGACTCTAAACCCTGACTGAAAATCCTCAAACAAATCATTCTTGTGCAAGTGGTCACACAACTGCTTTGCAACAGCTTTTTCAAGGATTTTGGAAATAAATGGGAGATTGGATATTGGTATATAATTAGCTAGGACACCTCGGTCAAGAGTAAGCTTTTTGAGTAGAGGTTACTGCAACTTTAAAAGCCTGTGGAACATAACCTGTTAATAGAGAGAGGTTAATCACATCTAGTATGGATGTGTTGATTAGGGGAAAGACATCTTTGAGCAGCCTGGTCGGGATGGGGTCCAGGAGACATGTTGATGATTTAGATGAAACAATAGCTGAGGTCAACTCAGAGAGAAGCAGTCTAGATATAAACAAGATCTTACAAATGATTCTAAAGTTATTGTACTTTATGGCATGTCTGTGAGAGTTGTGGGAATGACTTGATAAAAATTTTTTTCTGTAATAGTTTTATTTGTGATATTATTTGTAAAGAAGCTCATGAAGTCATTGCTGCTGAGATCTAAGGGAATGTTAAGCTCAACAGCACTGTGATGAATAAAATGCAGTTCTGGCACTATGAAGGGCTTTCTTATATGTTATTAAACTATCTTTCCAGGCTATGAAAAACTCTTCTGACTTAGTGGAGCGCCACCTCCTTTCCATTTTTCGTGATGCCTGCTTTAGGGAGCGGAGCTGCGAGCTGTACCA
>NW_018127941.1:2005020-2019860 GCF_001952655.1 Monopterus albus | reverse complement strand
AATTTTAGTGACCTCCGACTGGTGAAGCTGGGAGTCATTAGCACAAACAGTCAATACTGCTTCGTAACGTGCGCACTATATACTGTGCATGACAGATCCTCCCTTGGAAAGATGTGAAGATCCTCTGACCTACTGGAACGGGCACAAAAATGTTTACCCATGTTTGTTTTCGATAGCAAAGCAATACACCATGTTCAGATAAGCATAGAAATTAGTTAATTTAATCTGTAAACAATCTGGTAGCAAACACAACACAGTGCAGGCGCAGTAAACAGGAAGTGATTACTTTAGAAACAGGAAACAAACCTGTAAACAATTTTGGGCTATTGTTATCCGTACAAATGCACAAGATTAAATTAGCAAGCAAACCATACGAAAAGTAACGTGTCTCAGCGTTTTGGATTTTACACCACTGATGAATACGTCTGTTTACTGCATTTTAACAATGCAACTACCTTGCAGTACATAACAGCAAATATAAGTCTACTGCATTTTAACAATGCAACTACCTTGTAGTACCATCAACATAACAGGAAATATAAGTTGTAAACAATCTGGTAGCAAACACAACACAGTGCAGGCGCAGTAAACAGGAAGTGATTACTTTAGAAACAGGAAACAAACCTGTAAACAATTTTGGGCTATTGTTATCCGTACAAATGCACAAGATTAAATTAGCAAGCAAACCATACGAAAAGTAACGTGTCTCAGCGTTTTGGATTTTACACCACTGATGAATACGTCTGTTTACTGCATTTTAACAATGCAACTACCTTGTAGTACCATCAACATAACAGGAAATATAAGTTGGATCACATGATACCATGGAAGCAATTATATATAGCAGTTTAGGACTGTGCTACATGGGCAGTGTGAGGATAAATTAATTCAATGAATCAGGCCTCATTTAGCAGATGATCAGTCAGATGAGACCCATCCACATTAAATACAGTTTTGTGTTGCCTAAGCTGTTGTCAAGCCACTTCCTTTCAAAATCAATGTGTTTACTCTGTTTAGTGTTTCCTAGGCTACATTTAGACATGTTCTGCACTTTCTGTCCAAACGTTGTGGGTGGAACAATTTTAAGTGTTTAACAAAGTTTGTTAAAGAAGAACAGAACAAAAAAGAGGGCTGATAGTAAGCATATCCTGTTAAAGACAAACCTTTAGCAAGAAGAGTTTAGAAAGAAACACTGCAGAGAGCACTATTTTTTTGTTCAGCTAATCAGTGACAATGTGGAAGCATATAATCATGTCCAACAAGGTCCTGTCCCTTACTTGCCATGTCCACACACAGACATATAATCATTGCATTCCTAATCAAATTAAAGTAGAATGTGCTATGTTAGCTCTTATTTGTTCAAATTTGATTATTTTGGAAAAAGTCCCAACCCCACTGCTAACATTCCATCATTTTCTGTCAGGGGAACAAAAACGTTTAACCATGACAGCCTCGCTAGGCTTTAAAGTGTAATGAAAACACAATGCTTTCGATGCCAAGAACAAATGACAGAACTGGGCATTTCTAATCATACAACGTGAAGCCACATCCATTTACATCACAGTTCAAAGAATGCCATAAAAAGAACTTAATATCCAAAATGTCAGCAGTTTATATCGCAGTCAAATACTGTATGTTCCATTTTATTTGCCGATGATGTTATTTGTGGTCTAAACACACAAACTCTAAATGCATCCGCATATGAATTAAAAAGGCTGAATGAGACCTGAGACCATGAGACAGCCAGGTGAGAGCCAATCACCATCATCTTGATTCCAGCAGAATCCATAGCATAGAGTTGTTCCCTGCTCCACTTCACCATGTGAAGGAATTTTACATAAAATGGAGGAAAAACATATCACTGGAGTTTTCAGCTTCCCAATTCTCTACAGTGTGTCTTTAATGAGTTACCAGGACATAAAAAAGAAGAACAACATGTGGAAACTAACTGCTGACATGCGTAGCAGTCTGTAGTATGGTGGATATATCAGAAAACAACTGTCTAGTCAGAGCTGATGTAAATCATGTGCTGAACACAACACACCCTCAGAACAGATTCACTGAAGGTCAGATTACAGCCATCTACTTTGAATCTGCATGTGTGACTGTATTGTAATCATATGTACATTTACAGTGAGCTGCAGCTCCTTCAGCCAAATGACATTTGTGTTGCTCAACAGTGACTTCATCTGGCTCTGCTGTTTGTAACTGTTCAGCCCATATATTAGAGCACTGTGAGCAAAGGCAGATCTGGGAGCATTAGGAACAAAACATCACTCAGTTTACTCAGTGGTTCACTAGAAAATTATACCTGCCTGTTCCCACTGAGAGATGTCAACCTGAGCAGGACACCTCCATTATCAGCAAAGTGTAGTAGCAGAGCGCTGTGCTCTGGACAGCAAAACAGAACAAATCTCTAAAATTAATAGTGTTGACAAGCCCTGATGTTCACAGTCAGAGCTGTATAAATGATGATGGAACTCTATGATGAAACTCATATTAAGCCTCATTTATCAAACGTGGCACTAGCACATAAGTCCAGATGTTCACGGAGAGCTCATGGAAAGTGGCTAAAGAAGAGACGTCCCACCCCAGGAAATGACCTCATGACAGCCAGTACCTTTTCCGTTCTCCACCATCTCCAGGCCATAAAAACACGGTTTCCTAAGTGTGCATCTGAATGTCAGTATTGCCACACAGTCAACAGTTGTGTATGGAGTCAGCTGGAATGTGAGCCGCCAGCACAGAGTGAGCTAACTGTATTGAATTTTCTCTTCTGCCTGTATCTACCCTTTTGCTGTGTTTTGTGTTTTGCTAGATGGTTTATAAAAAACCCTGCAAGTGTTTTTAATGCCAGTCAAGTGGCCTGTGTGCCCTCCGAAGATGTATGAAATCAAAGGCCAAATGGGCTTGTCCTTCAAATTATGCAATTTATGGGCAACACACTGAAAGCAGTGTATTTAGGTGTTAAAGGCATTTTTCACAGGAAAAGTTTTGACTTGAATATAGCCACACCTGTGCTGTGGGAAGCTGAGATTGGCTAATCACAGTATGCTAGGTGCAACAGGCTGTAATTGGTCAGACAGTTTATTGACCAATATGAATCTGATTAAGTTGAACTAATAAAATTGTGATTGTACTAATGATGCGATATACTGTAATATGTACCAGATCTGACTGTGTGTACAGAGTACCAATGGTATGAGTCCAAACTGAGCAGGACACATACACTATGTACTAACCAGAGAAGAGAAATTCTGAACACTTACACGAGTGTGTGTTCGAATGTGCATCTTCAAGCCATCATTCTTGCTGAATGCCTTGTCACAGTAGGGACACTGGTACGGACGCTCACCTAGGGAATGAAAACCAATAGTGTGTATGAGATACATATACAGTGAGGAACAGAAGTATTTGAACACCCTGTGATTTTGCACGTTCTCCCACTTAGAAATCATGGAGGGGTCTGAAATTCACATTGTAGGTGCATTCCCACTCTGAGAGACAGAATTAAAAAAAAATTTCAGGAAATCACATTGTATGATTTTTAAAGAATTTATTTGTCTTGCACTGCTGAACATAAGTATTTGAACACCTGAGAAAATCAGTGTTAATATTTGGTACAGAAACCTTTGTTTGCAATTACAGAGGTCAAACGTTTCCTGTAGTTCTTGACCAGGTTTGCACACACTGCAACAGGGATTTTGGCCCACTCCTCCACACAGATCACCTCTAGATCTGTCAGGTTTCGGGGCTGTCGCTGAGCAACGCAGAGTTTAAGCTCCCTCCAAAGATGTTCTATTGGATTGAGGTCTGGAGACTGGCTAGGCCACTCCAGAACCTTGATATGCTTCTTACGGAGCCACTCCTTGGTTATCCTGGCTGTGTGCATCAGGTCGTCGTCATGTTGGAAGAACCAGCCAAGACCCATTTTCAATGCTCTGACTGAGGGAAGGAGGTCGTTGCTCAAAATCTCACAATAAATGGCCCCACTCATCCTCTCCTTAATACAGTGCAGACGTCCTGTCCCCTTCACAGAAAAGCACCCCCAAAGCATGATGTTACCACCCCAATGCTTCACAGTAGGGATGGTGTTCTTGGAATGCAACTCATCCTTCTTTTTCCTCCAAACACGACGAGTGAAGTTTAGACCAAAAAGTTCTACTTTGATCTCATCTGACCACATGACTTTCTCCCATGCCTCCTCTGGATCATCCAAATGGTCTTTGGCAAACTTCAGACGGACCTGGACATGTGATGACTTGAGCAGGGGAACCTTCCGTGCAATGCATGATTTGAAACCATGACGCACGCACGCACTCCTATGGGCAATTTAGAGACACCAATCAACCTAAGCTGCACGTCTTTGGTCAGTGGGAGGAAGCCGGAGCACCCGGAGAGAACCCACGCAAGCACGGGGAGAACATGCAAACTCCACACAGAAAGGTCCCAGGTGGGGCCCGAACCCGGAACCTTCCCGCTGTGAGGCAACGGCGCCAACCACTGTGCCACCGTGCTGCCCATGAGTGGAGTAGAGGTGGACTTTTTCAAGGCACAGTAACAGGTCTTTGAGAGCCAGAATTCTTGGTGTTTCTCAGGTGTTCAAATACTTATGTTCAGCAGTGCAAGTGTAAATTCTTTAAAAATCATACAATGTGATTTCCTAAAAAAATTTTTTTTAAATTCTGTCTCTCAGAGTGGGAATGCACCTACAATGTGAATTTCAGACCCCTCCATGATTTCTAAGTGGGAGAACTTGCAAAATCACAGGGTGTTCAAATACTTCTGTTCCTCACTGTACATTTAAAACCAATGACATTTTAACTAGAACTCTACCAAACAGGAAGACAAGCTCAGAAACATGGGAAAGCTTTGGTGCGATACAAATGTTGCACATGCCACACACATATTCACACATACGTAGATACTGTCCAATATGAGGCACACTTCACTGAAGACAGACAAAATGTGGATATTTATGTATCTCAGCCATGCTAAAAAAGTGTCATATCCTGTGTCACAGATGGTTTAGCTGTGTGTGCTACCGTAGTACCTCACAGTACCTTGAGTACAGCATTTCCTGAGCTGGTCTAACACAGATCTGACCTGGCTGCTGGTAGACCGTATATCATGCACTCATTCATTTCTGCTGCCCACTGACTTTCCATTACAGAGCAATAGCTTGTGTTGGCTACAATTCATAAACCGCTATCTGAGCTACAACTGGCCAGCAGTTTATGAGCACATCAGAGGCAATGCGGCTTATCTCATTTGGATCTGAATCAGTCCCATCCGACTCCTACAGATCCTATCTGAGTACACACCACTGATGACAAAGAGAAAGTGACAGGCTGTCAGTCAAATAGTTCACCAACATATGGATCCATTTACCATGTGCTGATCCATTGGCCAGATAGAAGCACCAGAGTTTATTACTAATCTATAGAGGGGATATGAGGTGACCTATAGAGCCACACTGAAATTAAGCTTTCAGACAGGAAAATACAGTATAATACTGACAAAGAAAAAACTTCTGTGCTCCATAATTGTTCATTTTTTTCATAGCAGTACTCTTTAATCAGAAAACTAGCACAAACTACATAGATTTCCTGGGTTCAGGAAACTAAACATAGAGCAAGGAATCAATATTAATAATTCATGTCTTCTGGACTTTTTCACACACAGTACTATTTAATGAAGTACTGCCAAAAATAGAAACGTACAGCTACACATTTGGGTCTGTTCCTTCAGTACAGCGATCTAATTTATCTGCTTCACACTGTAGTAACATAATCTCTCTTTAGTGACTAATTGTTGAACAGGCAAGCAAGTCATTTTATTGATGGGGGAGATGTTCTGCCCCTTTAAGTAATAAGGTTAATTAGCCTTGTTTCCTTGGGATTCAAATGCAACAATGCTTATTAAATCAGAAAAACCATTCAGGGAATATGTGAGAAGTGTAATATAATCCCACTGCTATAAACACGACCGTGTCAGTGAAATATTTCTCTTCTGTTTCATATAGCAAGTCCAAGTTTTGTTAAGCAGCCAAGATGTGAAGGCTTGACTGAGATGTTACGCAAATATTTAATGGGCTTTTTTAAAAAATTTTGATTATAAGTTAAATAAAAAAAAACAAATGTTCAAGATTCAGGTATTTATCCTGTCAGAAACAAATTCTTATTGTGGTATTTTTCTTTTAAATTGCTGCTTTTTTTATGGCTAAAGATAAACTTCTGTATTTGTTTGATCTGGCTGCTACTTCACATAATCCGTTTTTAAATTTTTTATTTTAAGACATGACTGGTACCTCGATTGTCAAACACAAACAATGGTTATTTAGGCTGTGTCTTTTGTCACAAAAAAAGCTACGACAGCTGTCACGTAGAGGATATACAAGTCTGAGACTAAACCCACAATAAACATCCCCCAAGAGGGCTTCAGAGGGGCACAAGGAGGAGCGCCGTGACACAAAGTAATAAAACACGTTACCTCACATCGTTGTAGAAAGGGTTAACGTAACATATGTGGACTGATTACACATTCTGAAACACGTGCTTTTCTGTCCCCAAATCCCCTTCTGTGCAGTTTCAGCCTTTGGGAGACCTTTTGTTGACAAACAGGAAAATCTGAATCCCAGATGTGTTTTTGAGTCAAAGGAGAGCAAATCCTGTGTCTTATGTAGCATGTATCAGGTTAAGGCCCACCACTAGCCCTGGGGAGTCCTGGGAAAGGCATCACTGGAGCATGGTGTGCACCTCTGTGGTTTGGCTCCCATCCCGCCCAGGAGCTGGCTATTATCAGTAACTACACAGCACAGCCAACCACACCCTGCTAACACAGACGTGCACACCAATTCACCTACATGTGCATGCTTTTGTTCTGAACATGCGTGCTTCATCTGGAAAATGAAAGCAGAGGAAATGATGGTGTTCAGTGTTCTAAAAGAGGTCATTAATAATCTAAGTGCGTCAATCATATACCATGATAGCGGCTTTTCCACTGGTTCAACCTACTAAGAAGAAGACTAGAGCTGCTCAAGCCCTTAGTGAAGCAGGAAACAAACAAATGCTATGGAAACAAAGTAGCACTAGTCCTGCAACATTGGTCTCTGTTATTCGTGTGAGAGGCTTAGTGTCTGTTCTGCCCAATGTTACTGTAACTAGAGACCCTCCACTTATTTGCCAGATTGAGCCAGATTGTTTGGGGGATTACGATGGGCGGCTGCAGCACTGAGCCGGGGCTTTATGTGTGTGGAGATGGTAACTGATTTAGCATATGCTGAAACACTACACCATCTCTTTGACCCTTGGTGTCTCCCCTGGCCCCTGCTGTGGCCCTCACACTCCTCGTCTGCTAATCGATCCGTTTGGCACCCCTTGTGTGTTGTAAATGTGCGCATACAGCCGGGTGTCTGGTTAGCAGATGGTCGGCTTCATCGTTTCGCCTGCCGCACCGCGTTCGTGTTATGGAGAATGCTTTGTAGCTTTGGGGCTGTGGTCTGAAAGACATTAGTGCTGTCTGTCAGAAATTAATTCCTGGCTTCCTCCAGTTCAGCCCAGACAGTGGCCCTCCACTGTCCTTCTCCCTGCCCTGTGCCACATGCCAACGAGGGCCACTGAGGTAATGCGATATCAGTGTGTTGGAGATGATGAGAGATTGCCTTTGATGAGGCGTGGGAACGCCCAACAACTTTTACACTTGACCTTTCCATTATAGCCTGGGTCTCAGTAGATTTCCCCACTTCCTCAAACAATTCACTTTAACTTGCCCATGTGAAGGCACCTGTAACAGACAAGTACATGCCTGAGCATTACCACACATGCAGCACAGTTGAACCTGACATCTCAAAACACAGTCCTCAATCCACGACCCAAGAAGAGTTAAAGCTGCAATAATGAGGCACTACGCATCACAGTGACAGACAATAATACAGTACATGGTCATTTTACTTTACTAGATTGTAACCAAGGCCACAGTCAAGACAAACAGCATCATGTGTGCGTAAATAGGTTCAGTGACTCCAGAGCTCTTCCAGATGTCCATTTGAGGGCAGTTATGTCATGATGCCACTTTAAACTTCAATGTGTAGCTTTTTAAAAGCACCAAAATATGGCTGTTTATAATTGTAAATTATATAACAATTGACAAAATTAGTATCCTCTGTCCAGTGGCACTGGTTTGTGCATTTCTTTACTGAAAATGAATAAATATCAAATAATATCAAATAAAAAAACACATATTTTCACAAAGACCAGTAGCTCCATTATTTTTGCAACCTATCAATCTCCATCTCAATTACAGCAATTCAATGTGAAATAGACACTGACCATAACCCTAATGCCTAACATGCACAAAATGACTGAAAAAAAAGCAGAATATATGTCAGAAAAAGCATTTTGCTTTTCTAATGAGGACACATTTCAAGTGCAATGGAAACAGATTTAGCACAGCATCAACTGAAGCTACTACTCCACTGAAGAAACTAAAAATAGTGGCATATGAAAACATCAGTTCATAGTACCATCATGTTTTCCACATCATTTTCATTTGTTTGAGGTTTGAGGCTCCCTTAATAACGTCATCTGAGTAAGGCCTCTTCTGTAATTTGAGGATTTGTGCCACCAGCTGTTTATCTCTACGTGGCCAGCTAGTAATATTCATATAACAGTGGATGAACGGCATTTTTCTTGTCAGCTTTCTGGAAATTTTTTTAAAATTTGGATGGAAACTTGACTAGTGTTTCTGGGGCTTTATTCGTGACTATAAGACAAAAGATAAGATAGCTCTGCCCCTCCTGCTTCAATTTTGTTTTGAATATTTTATTTTATTTACTGTCTCATCACTACGTATGCCAACTTTATGGAAGTGTAAGACTTAAGTGCTGAAGTGGCCCCTTAAAGCCACAATATGGACATTTTCATAGCGCTTTCAACTTATTCCAATTTGTGTTTTTAGTAAAATGAAACAATCTAAGTAAATATTTGTGCATTCTGTGTTGTTTCAATCAGTTTAACCAATCATGAAATCACTGTCCTTAGCCTAACTGGCATTTAAACAACTAGCTTATAGAGTGCTGTAGGGATGACATATTTTTGTAGGCCAACCTGGAAGTCAGCATCACCCTGGCTCCCTCAACAAAAGGCCAATGGGATTTTTCCATAGATTAGTGCAGAAAAATAAGCTCTGTGATGAACAGACACATTTTGTTCACAAGTGTACAGACTATACAGATCCGTACAGGTCTCTATTTCTAAGTACTCTATTTTTAGTCCTATTTATCTCATTTGAATGAGCATTCCTTTGTCTGTCTGCATTCTTTACTGCCTGTTTATACTGCGTGTTTGCACTGTTTGTTGCTTGTTAATACTGCTTATTTTGTTATATTACACAGCCTTATGCTGGTTCACTGTTCACTGTTTACTTGCCCATTACATGGGGATATGTACATGCACACTGAGAGCCGATGTACCAGAGTCAAATTCCTTGTGTGTTTGACACACCTGGCCAATAAAGGAGATTCTGATTCTGAAGTGAGGACCACTTTTATGATTTCTGAAGCCCAAATACGATCACCAGAAGTAAAATGCTATTTTCAGGCTATAAGCAAACTGCTCCATGGTCCCATCACTACAACGTCACCACCACAGCTTCCACCTTCCATCCATTACCTAGACCACTTATTCCTGAATAGGGTCATTGGGGGCCGAGGCCTATCCCAGCTGACACTGGGCGAGAGGCGGGGTCCACCCTGGACAGGTTGCCAGTCTATCACAGGGATGACACATAGATAAACAACCACACACACTCACACTCACTCCTACGGGCAATTTAGATTCACCAATCAACCTAAGCTGCATGTCTTTAGACTGTGGGAGGAAGATGGAGTATCTGCAGGTAACTCACGCAGGCAGAGGGAGAACATGCAGACTCCGCATAGAAAGGCCCCGGGTCGGCCAGGGCTCAAACCCAGAACCACCTTGCTGTGAGGCAACAGCATAACCACCGTGCCGCTGTGCCACCAGCTTAAAACTTGTAATTTGATTTTACCTCTTCTACAAAATCCTTTCCTCTTAGCATGACTTGATCTAGCTAGTGATCACGGCTGTCAGTTAATTCGAACAGTTTGCAAGGGTGTGAGTTTAAACATACAGTAACAAGGCTTAAAAGCGGGCTGGTGAATAGATGAGTCTCCGTGTTGATGATGGATAATATCCCATACAGCCTCTGTGGTCTCATTTAGCTACCTGTCAGCAACCAACTTTTTTTTAGGTTTTAGGACTCACTACTACAGTACTCTAAACATTTGTATAAACAGTCATCATTTATCTAAACATAAAACATATAACTATTGTCTTATCTTACTTATTATCTAAGCATAAAACATGGACAGGTGGAGGGCAGTTGCTCTGGCTCTGATTGAAGGTGAAAGGCTGTTCTCAAATACATTGGACACAGAAACAGAAATCTGTGTTGGTACAGGACGCCCTGAGAAATAGGAGAGATCATAGATGATGATCACTTCAAAGCTATTTTAGGATGTGTCGGGGACAAAGTTACAATTTGCTGTCAATTGTCAAGCCTCATATCACCATAATGACCACCAGCTACACAGTCCATCTGTCCTGCTGAGCGTTTGTCTACTTCAGGTCACTACCACAGAACGTTTGCCTCTCAGTTCATCTGATTGGACAATGGAACAAAATGACGTCGGGCATTTCTCTGCCCTAAGCTGAACTCCTGCAAAAAACACTAGAGGAGCATAGAGTGGAAAAATGTGAGGCACTCAGCAAAGCAAAAAAGTAGTATTTTGACAACTGAACATGTGCAGACATGGAGACCTGCTGGCCTGACTGGATGTGAGAAAAGTTTATATTTGATATATGCTTATGCTTAAATGCATAAACACTACATCAGCCTTTTAAAGGGTCACAGTGCTCCAGTTTGTAGTAACATAGCCCATGAGCTTACACTGATCATTGTGTCCAAACAGGGCATATCCTGTGATGTCAGTATGACAGCGAGGCACTGGGTTGTGTCAACATTTCCCCTGGCACAAATCATTTTCATAACTGCACTACAGTTATTTACCGCATCATGGCACACATGGTGGGAAAATCTGCTCTCACTGAGCTGTGATGTGGGAGAGAAGGACACGTTTGCTTCATCTCTGAGCCAAAAAAGAGTAATTCAGAAAATTACAGAAACATCCATCACAATTACTGCGTCCCATAATGTCTTCAGCATCCTCATTCACATCTTTGGCAGCTCACATTACAGTATGTGTGTTGCCAGCTACTTAATATTTTCAAGGTTAATATTTTCTAATATCGCTTTAATCTGTTTTACACTTGACCCATTCCTCTCATTATGTTCTACAATATTTGATAGTAACGTTATCTCCAAGGGGTCTTTACAGTTCTATGTGTTTAATAAGTAAATAATCAATGCTGACTTATTCCTGCTTTTCTGTCTGTCACCTGGAGAAGCTGTCGATTTAAAGGTCTTTACCTCCGCTGGCGGCATTCTTTAAGCAACCACTGACAGAAAAACTGTTTGTCTTTAAAGTTTTATTTACAATAACAGAGTCATTTTATAATTTTGTATTCATCACATAATTTCCATATCCACAGACGAGCTATTTGGGTTGTGTGTGTGTCCACAAAATATGTCTTCACTGTTTGAGAACAAGATGAGTCTTGTTAGAGTTAGACTCACACTGTTCACTAAAGCTTATTTTTTTCCCCTCACACACACACACACACACACATACACACAAATCCAGTCTATAGAATGAGGGGACAGATTTACAGCCCATCAGGGTCAAAGGTCATGCGGCTAGATGCTTTCTTGGAGTGGTCTTTTCTCTCTTTACTCCTTTCTTTTTTTGAGGTGTCCCCTCGGCTCCCACCCCTCCCCCAGCATTCCTCTCCTTTGTTTATTCTATATAAATACAATCAGACTGAGCTGTGGCACTTACTGGTATACACTCTCTCTTTCTGCTGGTTTGTCCTTCATACTTACGCATGTGCGAACAAACACGTGCACAGCTCACATACGCACATGTACAAAGAACACCGTCGGCAAATTATGGTAGGCTTGTCAATGGACCGTCATCCTGCCACCACTCAAATTTACATATACATTTTGACAACACCTGAAGGGAAGGCTTGAGAGGCTATAAAAATGACTTTAGCTGAAATGATTGTTAATTTGAAGAATCCAACAGCACAAAAATGTTGAAGTGTGAATGAAGCTGACGAAAGTGTGATTTAAACACTGACTGCATTAGGTAACTGACAATAATTAGGGCAGTCTTTGCAGGCCGATGATAAGGACATGAATCTACCTGGAACTAGAAAACAAACAGATTACAGTGATGTGTTCAGTCCCAAAATGAATACAAATAGGAAACATGAGCAAGAAGAAGAAAGGAAAGAGAGATGAAGTTTAAATGAGAGAGAGAAGCAAAAAGGGAGACAGCCAGGAACAGGCAGAGAGACAGAGAGAAAGAAAGAGTGAGTGAAAGAGTTCAGAGGCCAAGAAGTGCGTGTGTGGCCATGCCAGGTCTCTGCACCAGTCTGTTGGTAAGGAGACGCACAGGAATGTGTAGCTTTCAAGATTAAGGCAGTTTAATGAAGATCCAAGGCTCTATTTTTGTGGCAGTGTCCAAAGACTTGCTGCAAGCAGTCCTACAACATGTTTCTAACATTTAAATCACATATGAATTGCATAATGGTAGTAAGAAAGGTGCACCAAGAATTCAAGTGCTAGTTACTGGTATTTGGGGTCTTTGATATAGTGTGGACAACAGATAGCCAAGTTCTTTTCTGATGCAGCTTCAAGCTGAAACAATCTTTTTAAAGGAATAGTTCAAAATTTAAAAGTATTTAGTTTTGTGCAAAGAGCTTTTGCTAGGAAATAAGCGTATTTTACAAAATACTGAATTATTCCTTTAACAAGAGCAAACTAAATGGGCAAGCATAACTACATTCACATAATCAACGTAAAGCGTCTCCGTAAGGTGTTGAACGACCACGTGCCACCAGACCGGCTTCAGTGCACTTTAACGTTGACTCTCCAAGTGTCTGAACTCTACTGGAGGGATGAACCCCATTCATCCAAAAGATATTCCCTCATGTGGTAATTTGATGATGATGGTGGAGACGCTGTAACTGTCAAGGGCTGGTACTGGTGGACCCAGTGTACAGACCCACACTGGGAGAGGAGCAAAAAGTTTATTTGACACTCAGAAGAACAGGATACTAGTGCAGGGGGGCTGGAAAGGAATGGTGAAGTCAAACCCACAACGAGAGTGGTGGACCGAAGAGAGCAGAGCTGGAGAGTACAGAGATGGGGAATGGAGAGCTGGACCCATGAGGAGAGTGCGAAACTGGAGAGAGGAGAGCTAGACTCACCAGGCGTGGAGAGCGAGCTACACAGCGCCAAGGAAGCCACTGCTCACCGGGGAGCGCTGAGATCTGCAGCCAGGGACAAAATGAGTGCACGCACAGAAACCAGGAAGATGAGGCGGAAGAGTCAGGTAGCGAGTTGGAGGAACACGGAGAGCATTGTCGGTGTACAGCGACAGCACGGAAGCATGGGTGACAAACCAGCGAGGATTTAACGAAAAGAGGTGGAGGTGATAATGACGAAAACGCTGGTGCACATGACGTGACAGGAGAGATAGGGAATCCGTGAAAAAAAAAAACAACTGAATATCAGGAAGCAAAGGCCCATGACAGTAACATGTTGCTCTACCATCTCCCATAGGTGTTTAACTGGGTTGAGATCTAGTGACTGTAAAGGCCACAGCATGTGATTCATATTACCTTCATACTCATCATCAAACCACTCAGTGACCCCTCTGTGCCCTGTGGATGGGGGCGCTGTCATCCTGGAGGAGACCACTCCCATCAGAATAGAACTGTTTCATCATAGGATCAATGTGATCACTCAGAACAACTTTGTACTGATTTGCAGTGACACTGCCCTCCAAGGGGCAACTGGATTCAAACCATGCCGACATCTGCCTTCATTATGTTTCTCCACTATAAACCCATTTCAATCTGCATTAACAAAACAGATTACTGCAGAAATGGCCATTACAAGTAGGATTGTTACGAGTGTGAATTAATAGTCTGTCAGCATGTGGACAATGTACTCCACATCTTTAACATTAGTAGATGATGTTAATAGCAGCTGATGGACGGCTGATTTAACAAGGCAGTGAACTGCGGAGGCCCACTGACCTGTATGGCTGCGGATGTGGACCCTTAGCGTGCCGTTGCTGGCAAACTTTTGTCCACAGTATGGGCAGATCTTCTCCTTCTCCCCCGTGTGTGTCTGGCAGATAAATGATAAAACAGACATATGGTTGATGTTAAGAAAAGCATTTGTAACATTCATCCTCACGTGCTTCCTACATTACAAAGTAAAATGTGATGTACAGTAATCGTGTACCTGGAATTCATGATCCAAACATCATGTCTACTCTACAACTGTCTACTCATCAGAACATTATCAGAAATAGCACATATCATACTGTACATTCAAATGACCGTTCCCATGAACGTAAAGTGACTTTGTTAATTATTTTGTTGGTTTAAAGCAACTCCAGAATCTAGATGAAGCACAGATTAGTGGCAGACACAGTGAATGGAGATGCACATGTTCACATGTCCTGAAGGCAGGATCAAAGAACACACATGATGCAGATTTGCCAGGGTCCAAGCCCCCAGGGTGTAAAGGCCAGGGTGCATGTATGCGTTCATCTCCTCATCCTCCCCCTCCCTCTTCCTCCTCTTCCTTCACCTCCCAACAGTCCACAGTGCAGAGCT
>NW_018127941.1:1966253-2004812 GCF_001952655.1 Monopterus albus | reverse complement strand
CCTCTACCGCTCCCCCAGCCCCTCTCCCTCCCTCTCCCCTTGTTGAAAAGTACACACCGAATTCCATCTCCTGGCCTGGTGTAAATTCCCGAGAATAATCGTGAGTATGGAAAGCTCAAACTCAGAGCGACAGTTTCAACAGCAGTACAACAATACAGGAACACCTCCTCTCCAGGCCCCCGTCCTTCCCTCCATCACCCCACTGTGTCCCTCTGACACCTCGGGTGTTTCCTTACAAAGGCTCCATCCACACTCACACACATACATGCACATTAACAAACACATGCACGCACACTCGCAGCCAATCACGCACAAACAAATCCACATATATGAACACGTGTGTCCCAGATGGAGCAATTGTTGCTTTATTTAGTTGTTAGTGGAACAGAGAAAACATTGTTTGTGTGTTACTTTCATAAACAGATAACCGAGGGGGACATTAGTGATTTCACATGTGAGCAATGTGGTTCCAATCTTAACTGCGTCATTTAATGTGAGCTGTAAGTAATTATCAAAAGTTTTTATACATAAATAATCTCTATGTATGCCTGTAAATACTTAAAGCCAACCATTCCATCCCAGCACTGACAAAATTTGTACAAATGAAAGATACAAGATCAGGCAAACCAGCATAAAGATCCATTCTGTTTTGGCTTTTAGCTTTCGCATAATGCAAATAAAAGCTGGCTCCAGAGAGAATTTTGTGTTTGCAACAAAAATGTCACATAATTCTTTCACTGAATTTATTCAAACTGACTACATCTATATGCGCTTGGAGAAGGAGAAGTAAAATGACTGTTCAATTAACAATTAATCAAGGAATAAAAAAATAAAGAGTAACTATTGTGATAATCAATTTTCAAGAAAAAATGCTAAACATTCACTGGCTTCAGCTTTTCAAATGTGGGTGCTTTTCTTTGTCAGTAAACTAAATGTTTTTATGTGTTTTGGTTTGGATAAAAAAACTAACTAAAAATGTCACCTAGCCTTTTTTTATTATTGAAACTATCAGAATAACTATTCAGCAGATTATTCAGTAATGAAAACAGTTCTTGCAGCCCTGTTCAAAAGCATAATAAAGAAGAATGAAGGTAAGCTCATGCAGTTTTCACAAGAAACCTGGATCAGATGTTTGGCTTTCATGATGTTAAACAACTTTACTCCATTTACTTTTGCTTTTCATCATATTTCCAATCAGACATGGTGCACAGAGCAACGGTTAGAGTTTGGTAGTAAGAAAACATGGCCGTGACAACTGTGTGCGACTGTCTGGGGGTGAAGTTTGCACAGACAAACAGTTGCACAGTACCAGAGTGTACATTAAGATTTCAATAATACTGTGGCCAAACACCGGATTATTCTGCACATGTAAACACAGCCAGCTAGTTGTCGTTTCCTCGGCAACCTGATTTGATCAAGGCCAGATCTCACAGCAGTCTCCAGACCCCGTAAGTAGCGAGACAGTTCAGTGTGCCTGTCTTTAGCCCTACTGTTCTGAGACAACCTCTGAGACATTTTCTTTTACTGTGTGCCAAGAAGCTGTTTGGTTTCAATCTTGATCCTTAACCATGCTGGATGTTGTCAGATTCAGGGTTCATAATCTGCAGCGAGATCTGTTTGGAGCTTTAAAACCCTGCGGAGCTAATGGACTAACTGCCATTTCTAATCAACACAGGAACTGATTTCCAAGCCTTCGGCGGGGCAGCAACGGCCAAAATGGATGTCTCCGCCAGCTTTGACAGTCCAAGATATTAGTACAGTTAACTACATAACTTTGTTTAGAGGAGGAGGATGTGCTGTGAAACAGTGGAAGCATTTTGGTAAAGAAGATGGGCGGGCTGCCATTTACTTCCTTTTAAATTGAGTCTGATAGCAGAAGATTGATGATGAACAGAGCAGTATCTTAGTGGAATGCTCCCATTACTGTATGTTTGCCTTAACTCAAATTGCAGAAGTAGTACATTCTTAGTTATTATTTGATGTTAAATGGAGTACTTTGGTTTATAGGTTAAAGATTTCACAAATTATTTTCTAACTGTTATGTCTGAATTTCACAACAATAGGACAAAGTGACAGCCCTGGCAGACATGCAGTCGCTTTCTATGATTGAGGTCACCTGGCTCAAACCTTTTTCATTTACCTTCTTGTGGCTCTTGAGGACAGAAGGAGTGACAAAGGCCTTCTCACACAGGTCGCACTTGTACTTCTTATGGCCATCATGCACCACCTGGATGTGGACATTAAGAGTGTCCTTCCTCTTGAATGTGGCATCGCACTGGTCACACTTGAATGTTCTCTCACCTGTAGCAAGGATAGAGGTCTGACTGTAAAAGCCATTTCCAGTTATGTGTTGTTGTGCCTCTAAACACAGAGTCATCACGCACAGCAAGAGGAGGCCCAATTTCAGCAAGGCCATTTTGTGGGCAGAAACACTACAAAGAGGGGTGTTTCATTGCACCACACAATCCCAAACAGTTGTCTTCACAGAGTCTGGTTCTGTTTCTTTTTTTTAAGTCACCTTTTTTCATGTATCTGTAGCTGAACATCCCAGGGAAATGGCAAAACTAACTGCTGACATATGTTCATAACATCTAATGTTTGATTATTTTACAGTGCAAAAGGTCGTGCCCTATTTAATTAACCATTCTGCTGAAAAGCAGGGAAGTGCCAGACAGACAGACAGACAGACAGACAGTACTCGGACAGTAAGTTGGGCCACAATTTCAGCTGTTCGCAGAGTAAAGCCTGTTTTCCTTCACGCCTCTGCTCTCTGCCTCCATACAACAGCCTCTATTGTTGAAGAGTAGCTGTTTCCATTATGTGGAGATGTGTGTGTGTGTGTGTGTGTGTGTGTGTGTGTGTGTGTGTGTGTGTGTGTGTGTGTGTGTTTGACAAGGGCAAGTGGTTACAAGCTTGTGCTCATTCTTCTATTACCAAGGCCAATGATAGTCAGCAAAATAAAGAAAGCTGAGGCCCATTGTGTTTTTAATCAAATCGAAACATGCGCTTGATGATAATTAAGGTCAACGACACCCTCACATAAAGATTTCATTATTTCTTGGAGCAGGGCTTCAGTTCAGCATTAAACCATGTATGCACACACTTATGCTAAATTACATATACACACACAGGATTATCCTGTAAATAGGATGACATTTGACCGCACATTAATGTGCCACAGACATCAGATGTAGAAGGCGTACAGTTAGCCTGCCTCTCTCTAGTGGGAAAACTCTCATCTGATTTATAAATTAGAACACCTTATTCTGGATAGATTTAAAGTTCAAATATTATACTGAAATCAACTCAAATAAAAAACTAAAGATCAACCCTGATATGGGTCAAATGGGTACATTGTATACTGCACATCTGCAGTTTAAGTCCAAGTCACTGACGTGTGTCGCAGGTTTCCCCCTCTCCCTGTCTGTCTCTCTGTCTCCCTGTTTCCTGTCTGCCTCTGTGATTTACTATGAGGCAAAAAAGCAAGACATTTTTTAGCATTTAACTTAATGCCAAATTGTTGTGTCTTTATTTCTGCCATGTTACAACACCACTCTGACAATACATCATTGGCAACTATATTAATCATTTGTAGCTAATTGTCTCAGGTCCTCTGATACTGACACTGTTTTCATCAGCTGATTCACCACAGCAGGAGCAGAAACTCTGTGGTGCGAAGCTCTTTTTACTTCTAGTGACAACTTTATGAATGTAACTCCACAAAAAGAGTGAAGAAGGCTTAAAGAGCTATTTGAGTGTATCAGTTATTCAAAATAATCAAATGGCATGAATGTGTACCACCTAATGAACAGGTGGTTTTCATCAAGCTCAGACAAGTCTGTGCATTCAAGAGAGTTTGGTGAATCTGATGTGGAACACTCTTATGAACAAACCAGTCAGAATAAAATAAGAAGGATTTAAAATAAGGACATAAAACTGTTCTTATATGAAGGCCACTGAGTTTAAAAAATAACTTGACTTCGACAGCTGTGCTTCATTTTCTCTGTGTGGGAGCTAATGTGGTGCTGTAGCTCTAACTCATAAAGACAGACACATTTATTTAATAGCATGTCTATCCTGATACCTAGAGTACAGTGAAATTACACGCTGGATCCTCCTGCCCAACATACTGTCTAGAACTTGATACATGGCATTATATAGCCTGTCTCCTGAGACAGCAGCAGGAAATGCCTTGAGCTTTCCAATCTCTTTGTTATCTGGCTCAGCTTGAGGACGGACGCTGTATCCTGCCAAGGCTTGACTGCAGATCATCTGTCCAGGGCAAAGGTTTCTGTCAGACTAGAGCACCCAGGGAAGACCAGACAACCTGAACACTTTCTAATGACCCCATGGTGAGATGTTTGATAGAGTTATGATGTCAGTGTGGACAGAAATATCCACAGAGGTATGAACTGTAGGCCAATGAAATATGGGACATTAGTCTAGAGAACACTCTAAGCTGGTTTCAACTTTCAGGATGGTTAAATGTCTAGATGGGTGGATCAAAATACAGGAAAAGACCAAATAATGCTAGTACTGTTAGCTAATGTTAGTAGACTTGGCAAATACTGTTGCATAATGCCCAACACCGAGTGACTTGATGACTCTTTTCCACTCGTGCTAATGATACATTAGTTAACGTTGCGGCAACAGTTACCACAGTTAATCATCAAAGTAGTTCCCAGTTATTTTTCTGTCATTTGAGCAATTGCAGCTTTACTTAATGTAAGGATATGCAGTTCACAAAGAACGCACAGGGGCACTCACATTCATACTTACTGTTGTGGATGAGAAGGTGACGTTGTAGAGAGAAGGGGGTGCGGAACAGCGCTTTGCACTCCTCACACTGGAAGGGTCTTTCCTCAGAGTGGGTCTGTAGGGACAGCATGTTTACAATGTGTAAGGGGAGCTGCCTCCTGCCTCAGTGTGCATGCTGATGAGGCTTCTTAAATGGATGTGAGAGGATCATGAGTAAGACCCTAAAACGGATCTGGTTTGTAGACGTGATGAATACAAGCAGCTTCAGGGGCTTTACGTTCAAATGCTTCTGTTTTTCTGCTGCTGCCCGTCCATCCCCCATCTATCCATCTGAGTGACACCTCAATCCCAAAAGTAAACATGGAGAACCTCAGGGGTGGAGTGGGCCACAGACCCCACAGATAACTGCCACCAACGAGGCCTTGATTGATTACAGCCTCAATGGTAATTCTATCTTAGAAGTAACCGCCTTTCAATAAATATCTCAATAGCTCAGCAAAAAGCAATTGGCTGGATATAAAACTACAAAAAAACTTACTACACGCGTGAAAGCCAAAATACAATTAACTATTAACTTACCAGTGGATTATGCGATAAGACATCGGCTCACCTTCACTTGTACGGTTTGTCTTCACTGTGGATAATCTTATGAGCTGTCACCTGGTCCAGACGCTTGAATGATCGACTGCAGATCTCACAGGTGTACGGCCGCTTCTCTAACCAAAGAGAGAAGAGAAATGCATTCTGGTAAACTCAGATGATCCATAAGGTGGATAAGTAATGTTTTAATGTACTAATTTCTTACCGGAATGCGTTATCATATGCCGTTTTAACTGATTCGTAGAAATGAACTTCTTGTCACATGCGTGGCAGTCAAATATTTCATGTACCTACAACAAAAGAGCAAAAGAGAGCACGATTAAGTGTTCAGTCTTGCTGATAATTCAAAAAAGAAATCTCAGGGTAAAGTGCCTGTAAAAGTTCAAGGATCACTCTCTGCAGTGGTCATCAGAAACTAAATCTTGTTCGTTTTCAATAGACTGATGTCTACAGACAGAAAAGCAATTAAAGTGATGAAAAGTTTCAATTCCTTTTCTGCTCCAGAGCATAGCTCCAATAATTGCACATTCAATAGTTCCCCGGCGTACAGCGACTATAGCATATGCTAATGCAAAGCAGCTCCTCTTGTCACAGCTACTACTGCAAAAGCTTGTTCAGCTAAATGATGATAATGGCAGTGTTAAGCTTCTTTGGAGCCAATGTGTCATTATGGAAAGTCTGATTGCTCTTTTGGAATAATATTTAGTGTCTCAGTGTCTTTGATCAAAGTTATAAGAACACACTAGATATTTCTGGCAGAGATGTGCCATGTTTATTATAACACTTTAAGCAGGACTCAGTTCTTGAAAGTCTAATGTATTGCTGACCCAAATTTATAGAAGCATAGCTAGCCTTTCAAATCTCCTGTTTTATAACAAATAATGATTAAAACAACAGAAACTATTTCTGCTATCATGAGCTACTTACAGTAAAACTGTCACAGAGACACATAAGGAGGCCACACAGAAATACGACATATGCCTATTTTAAAACACCCCAGAGATCTAAAGCTGGAGAGCACCGACTCATGCACAGGTGAAATAGATTAAATGGTGCAGAAATATGTCACAGCTTTCAGGTGACTTTAAGTGTAGAACAGTTCAAAAGTGGCTCAGTAATGAATGTGGTGACAAGGATAGATGAATGCTTGTGGATTAATGAGGATGACAGATGTTTACAAGGTAAAATGTAATGTTACAATTATCAATAAATAAATAAATATAAAAATCACAGCCCTCTCATCCATCTGAACTGAGCCAGTCGGGAGAAGCAGCGGGGTGCCAGCACAGACAGCTCTGGCAAAACAATGCAGGGTCCTCAGGAAAAAAAGCAAATCTGAACTCTGACCTGCAAATCCACCGGAGCTGGCTGGAGATCACAGCGGGCAAAACAGGAAACACACACTTGAATTTGTTCATCATATGGCTTAAACAGTGAGTGGGTGACAGATACACCAAATACCAAAAATGTATTATGACCAAGCCCCCACTTTGTAACAAGAACAGTGTCTTTCTACTATTTACCTCACAACTGTTGCATCTGAAGATAAAATAACTGCTAGAACAACTTTCCACAGCTGTAAAATACCATCTGTGAGAATTACTATCTGTTGTGCAGTGTTCTGGCATCTAATAAGCCTTTGAACACACTCTGTTACTCCAGCTGGGTGTCCTGGATCATATTTCATTGTCTCAGCAGTACCTTAAATAACATGCCCCAAGAGCACAGCCTGTTGTATTACATCTGAGTTTCCTGCTTATGCAGGCTGGCTGTGCCAAAATAATTATTAATTGATTTAATAGCATGTAATTGCAGTCAAATTACATTTTTGTGCACCATAGGAGGAAAGACCTAACCCCTCTATAATATTACATTTAAAAGCTTTCAGGAAGTACAAATATGCTAAAATGGTACCAAAACACACATTTGTATTTGTAGGAACATATTTAAAAGTAATACTTAAATAACCCTGTTCAAATCTGTACCCTATCAATAAGGGGGAGAGTCCTGACGCCAAGGCTAAACCCTTATTGTCTGCCAACAGAGGCTCTTAAATTTCACAGGACCTGTGGGATGTGCTTGTGAAAAAGAAACCGAGCCTCTGCTCTGTGACACCCAGAATAAATTTGTTAACAACTTGATCACAGAGACACTCTCACATGAAGAGGGAACTCAGAAGCATAGGAAGGCAAACGTGAGAGCCAGAGGTTAAACAGTAGAGTGTGATGGATTTCACTGCACAGCACACAGGGAACATCAGTGTAAAAATGGACCATGCAAAACTGCCTAAGCTGAGTGAATCCTCTCCAATCCAGTGCAAAGTGTTTGGTTGAGATCATGTGAGCTGCACAGTAGATGATCTTTGTTGAGTCTCACCTTTCTGTGTTCTTGTAGATTCAGAGAAGAGGAGCATTTTCGGTTGCAAATTGTGCACGTGAGCTTCCGCCGTGCATTCCCTAAAACAACAAACAAGCAAACAAAAAAGAGAACTGGATAAAAAAGTACCATGCCTAATCTACAGGATGAGAACAGTTTGTCAGTGTAACAATAACTTTATGACAGTCATCACACATCAGCTCCCCATTCTCCCAGTCTCCAGCCAACTCACATGACCCACTTTTCTCGTGCCTGATCCCCCCCCCGCCTACACACACAGCCATTGTGATGACCATATTGTTAAAACATAAATGCCCAGATCTCAACTCCGTCAGCCTCTGAGATGGATGTCTTAATCCTGGGCTGATACTTGATTCATGTAAGGTTGCACAGACCCCCTGCTGGAAGTCCAATTATCTAACAGAGTGAGCCGCCTCAGAACACACAGGTCGGCAACTATGAAGCGCAAGTAATTAGAGCTGTGTCTCAGCACTGCCACAGTTTTAACTGATTGAGGTCAAGCAGTGTTACTGCAGATGTTTGAGTGTGGCGGCTGCTGATGGACCTTTAATGTCTTTAGATTATGGTTAGAGAAAAGACAAATGCATGTGAACAGAGAGATGGAGATGCCAACCTGTGTGAACGTTTCCTTTATGCTTCTTCAGAGCATCCTTGCTCTTGAATCGTTTACCACAGCTCTCTACTTTACAGATGAACCTGGCATCTCCTTTACAGGCTTCCTTATGCTGTTCAAAACTGTTCAGCATGGATACAGAAGGGGACAAAAGAGAGCAAAGAGCTTTATGGTTTACAGAATCATACATGCCATGTGTGTACAGTGTACTGTACGCAGTTAATGTTTTCTCTTAGACAGTGTGTGTTACCTGGATTCTGAGCTGAAGGTGTTGTGACAGAGGGAGCACTGGTGTGCTTTAGAGTCACCTGATGCGCCCAGTGACTCAGAACAATGCAAAACACTGAGGAAGGATTCAAAATAAAAACAAATCAGGTACCAAGTAGGAAATGAAATGCACCAGGATGATGGCGGCTCAGTAGTATATTCAAGATAAATTCTTCTAAATAGTATTTACTTAACCAGATCATCAACTTTAAGCCAATTCTGTATAGGTAGCATATGTGAAAATAATGGATCGACTCCTAGTTAAATTAACAACGTCAATTAAAGGGATAGTTTGGCACTTGGGGAAATAGATTCACTAATAATCAAAGGTTTCGATGCACTTTCTCATTTAATTCAGTGGGACAGTGTGTCCAAACCTTTGGCAGATATATTCAGTTTCTTGTGCAAGTTAAATGAGAAGATTGATACCGCTCTGTCTGTACACTAAACAGGAAGCTCCAGCAGGTCAGCTTAGCTTAGCATAAGCACTGGAAACAGCTAGCCTGGTTCTGTCCAAAGATATTTAACAAGTTCTATCTTGTTCATTTATTTCTTACAAAAACAAAGTACCGAAAACAACAATTTGTTGGTTAAGTCCAGGTGTTAACAACTGCTCCCAGACGGACCATGTCCTGGCTGTAGCTTCATATTTTGGATACAAAACATGAGAGTGGTATAAATATTCTCTTTTAAATCTCAGCAAGAAAGCAAATTAGAATATTTCGCAAAATGTTGACCTATAACTTTTTTCATTGTTTTGTTTAGTATCAGGTTTTTTGTGAGACCAGCTTGATTTGTTTTGTATCAGAAGCAAAAAATTAATACCTATACAAAACATCTTTACCTTCGATACATTATCAAAAAAAAATATACTGAATTAATTTAGTGCTTTTTCAGATTTCTTAAGGACTTGCAGCTACTGCATTTTTAAAGAGAAGTTTAAAGTTATATGAAACTGCTCTACAACCATTTAAGCGATTGACAATGAACCCACTGGCGCTGCAGAGCCTGTTTTATGGGGAACTTCTTGCCACAGTTTCTGCATTTGAACTCCTTCTCCTCTGTGCTGGGCCTCTGATGCAGAGTCTGGAGGTGGGCAGCCAGGATCTCCTCACTGGGAAAGCTGCTTTCACACAGCAAGCACGGGTGGTCCTCCTTCTTTATTACTAGTTCTGCAGAGATGTGATACGTACACACTGAACACGTTAGGTCACACAGCAGAGGCGTCAGCAAAAGATCATAAGATTTGGGTGGGTCATAGATAAAAATAATAAATTATCATTTCACCATACCCATTTCAACAAGATGCTTAGCTTCTTTACTGTTTTCATCCTCATCTTTAATTGCCTCCTCCTCTTCTTCCTCATCCTCTTCCTCCATATCACTGTCCAGGTAGCCTATGAGGAGCTCTGTGTCTGTCTCTATGTCATCCACAGCCAGATAGAAGATGTTTTCTCCATCCTGACACAAGGAAACATCATTATTGTAAATCACACAATGCTAACTTTGCTATGGAGCACAGGCAGAACGGCACCTAACAAATCTGAGAAGAATGTAGCAAATGAGAAAAGCGTCCTGGCTAAAATTCAGTTATAGCCATTTATGGTAATGCAGGTTAATGAAGGTTGAACTCATTACACTCAGACAACAGCGTGTTAAGGCCTGACTGAGGTCACAAGTCGAAAGCTCAAACCCCTAAAAAAACACTGTCATTAACTTCCCTGTCCTTAAAGGTCATGCTAATAAAATCAAAGTGCCATTTTGTTTTAACTATGGGATATTAAATATACATAAATAATGATTAAGAAGAGGAAAACCACACAATAAACGTCATGTTGATGAAACACAGAGCTTAAACACACATGTATGACCTTTAAACGACCAATCACTGGGCATTTATCTATTAATGGCAGGAACTTGGCCCCAAGACCTGAAATGTTCATCTTGTCTTCATTCCACTTCTTTCTGTTCACATGACAGAACAGTTTTTTTATCTTTTGCCCAGGAGTACAAGAGGTGACGTTTCGCTAAGGTTGTGGCAGTGTGTATTTTTATTTTTGTTTTGTTTTGGGTTGTTTTTTTTTTGGTATTTATAGGCCTGGCTGCTGTTGTTGATACATTATTTGACATGATAATAACTCTTAAAAAGGTTCTTGGAGTCTTTTGGAAATAAATTAACAGTAAGAATCTGGTGGCTGTAGTTCTTCGATGATTTATTTAGATTAGATTAGATTCAACCTTATTGTCATTGCCCATGTATAAGTACAAGGCAACAAAATGCAATAACAGCAGTGCAGAGTGTGCAGTATCTAACAGTCTGTACATTCAGAACTAATTTACAGATGGACATGTACAATTGATATTTACAGTAAGATATGTAGGGCAATGTATGATGTACAACAGACTATAGATTCAAATTACAAGTAATGGACAAGGTACATTAAGCTTATGGAACACTAGTGCAATGGGATGAGATGGAATGAAACAGTGCAGAATAAGAAGACAACATGTTACATGAGTAAACAGTTCAATGCATGTAACTAGTGCAAAGATAAATATACAGTATCTGCATATGAACAGTGTGCAAATGAATACAGAGCAGTATCCTGTGAGTATGTGCAAATGACCAGATCACTTCAGTGTTACAGGTAACAGAAACATATTGCATTAGTCCCAGGAGGAGAGGTGAGAAGGGGTGAGATGTGGAAGTGGTATAGAAGAAGGCAGTGGGGGTCAACGGGGAACAGCTGTGGGGAAGGAGCTGTTCCTCAGTCTGGTCTTGGTCCGGAGGCTCCTGAAGAGCCTCCCAGAGGGTAGGAGGTTAAACAGTTTGTGAGCAGGGTGAGAGGAGTCCTTGAGAATGCTGCGAGCACGTTGGAGACAGCATTCCCTGTGGACACCCTCAATGGCTGGAAGTGGAGTCCTTGTGATGCGTTGGGCAGTTTTCAACACCCGCTGCAGCGCCTTGTGGTTGGAGACAGAGCAGTTTCCATACCAGACTGTGATACAGCTGGTCAGGATGCTCTTGATGGCCCAGCTGTAGAAGTTCACCAGGATGGCTGAAGACAGGTGGTTCTTCTTCAGTGTCCTCAGGAAGAAGAGGTGCTAGTGAGCCGTCTTAACCAGGCTGCGGTTGTTGGTGGGCCAGGACAGATCCTCTGAGATGTGGGTCCCCAGGAATTTGAAGCTGGAGTAGAGGAGAGAAAAAGGAGTAGAGGAATGGGCTCAGCACACAGCCCTGTGGTACGCTGGTGTTGAGGATGATGGAGGAGGAGTAGGTGTTGTCTGACCTAACATGCTGAGGCCTATTGGTCAGAAAGTCCAGAATCCAGTTGCAAAGGGAGGTGCTGATGCCCAGGTCACCAAGTTTGATGGTTAACTTGGAGGGGATGACCATGTTAAATGCTGAGCTGAAGTCCAGGAACATCACTCTTGCATAAGTGTTGTTGTTGTCCAGATGTCTGAGTACAGAGTGCAGTGCTATGGAGACTGCATCCTCTGTGCTCCTATTCTTGCAGTAGGCAAATTGGTGTGGGTAGAGTGTGGGGGGGACACAGGTCATCAGGCGTGCCAGGACCAGGTGCTCGAAGCACTTCATGATGATGGCTGAGCTACAGGGCGGTAGTCATTCAGGCATGTCGGGGTGGAATGTTTCGGCACTGGCACAACGGAGGTGGTTTTGAAACATGTTGGCACAAATGCTTGGGCGAGGCACAGGTTAAAAATGTCCATAAAGACGCCAGCAAGCTGTCCTGCACATGCCCTGAGCACGCGTCCAAAATGCCATCAGGGCCAGCAGCCTTGCGTACATTGCGTACATTGATCTAGCTCAAAGCAGTGTCAGTGGAGGTGAGTGTGAGTGGCTGGTGGTCTGAACTTGATAGCTGTCTCCTTGTTGTCCCAGTCGAAGCGAGCATAGAAGTCATTTAGCTCGTTGAAGAAGGAGACATCTGTGGTTGCTGGGGTGGAGTTGCCGGGCTTGTAGTCACTGATGACATGGATGCCCTTCCACAAAGATCGGGGGTCAGATTTTGTGAAGTGTTCCTCGACCTTTAGCTTGTAGTGGTGCTTGGCCTTCTTGATGCTCCTCCTCAGGTTGGCCCTGGATAAGCTGTAGGCCTGTGCATCACCAGATCTGAAGGCTGCATGCCTGCAGCAGGAGCGGCACCTCCTTGTTCATCCACGGCTTCTGATTTGGGTGAGTGGTGATCTGTTTCTGGGTTGCGACACTGTCAATAGTAGTGTTAATAAAGTCCAGCAGAGAGGAAGTGTAGGTGTCAATGTCCATGTGAGGTAGCCCAGATGATGGACAAGGGCATAAAGAAACATGCCTCTCTCCCTGTCCAATTTTACATGCAATTTACTACAATTTACAAACCAGCCTAGACATCTGGCTACAAAGAGGCTTGAAGTCAAAGTGCTATGTTTTGCCATGAAAATGAACAACATGTAGTTTTTTTAAAGTTTACCATTCCACCTTTGACCTATTTAAATTTTTTTTAAATCTCAAATTTAAGATATTTTGCTTTCCCATGCTTTTGCCACCACGTTTACTCTCATATTAAATTTTCAGGTCACCTGTAGCTCCAAATGCTCGCGGTCGTCTGGGATGTCTTACAGAACAAACACAATAAAACGTGCCATTGTTGTCCTGCACTACTGTAAAAAAGTGACTTTTCAGATCTTGCTGTGAAAGTTTTCCAGTCAGAGAAGAGACTTCCTTATGCATCCACTCCTAAGGCTTTATATACAAAAAATAGCTAGATTCCAACTTCTTCTACAACCTATACAAGTTAAAATGATATCTTTCTCACAGGTATTTTGCAGCTACATTAAATAATGCATTAATAAATCCTGACAGATGTGTGCTGCCTGTAAAACTGATCGGCCTTTCTCTTAGGTAAGTCTGAGGGATTCATTGTCCACTGAGAGGAAATAAACCTGTATGGCTGCCAAGTTCTTCTGCTCCTGTGAAGGCGCCTGATGGACAAACCGCAGCCAGTTGGCATAGCGTGGGTTACTCGCATCCAAAATATACAGCACATCTCCTTTACTGCCACGGACCTTGGGAGAATAAATGACAGTATGAGCTGTCAGAAATGAACATATTCCTCTTCTCTTGTTGCTTTCATTGTGTCTTCTGTACATCAAAGGCCTTACATATGAACACCTAAACCTGAGCCTCATGATGTGGCAGCCACAGATAACTACACACAGCACTTAGTTCAGTGTTTACCACCAGCAGCAACATGAGATGAGAGTCAGTTTGGCTGATTGATCTGCAACATAATCAAATATTCTCTGAGAACGTAGCTGGACACACATGCAGGCGTCTGTGCCTTTCATTGTCAGCCGTCCTATGACTTTATTTGAAACTGCAAGGAGCTACGTATTTGTTATTTAACATCCTATACAGTACAGCTTGCATGGGTGTGAGGCTAGTGTTATAAGGAGAGTGATTTATGCAATTCTCATTTAAAATAAACACAAAAGTCACATTTTAATGACTGATGGGCAAAGTCTTGATTTAAACTTTTTTAAAACCTTTGTTGCCTGAACGTGTGTACACTGCTGTAGAAACAAGGCAGGGTGTGTGTGCATTCACCTCCCACATCAGCCTGGTGTCCGAGCTTTCATCCAGCTCACTAGGCAGCTTTTTCTCACCTGCAAAGGGACCAAACTTTTCTCCCTTAAAAAAAACAAAAAAAAAAAAAAACAGGATGCCATTGTAAAACAAACTGGCAACCAAAGTGATTTATATTACAACAGTATACAGCCCAGTACTGAGAAAGCCAACACTCTAACATATGAATACATTTCACAGTAGAGGACAAGAAGCCAGGGGCCGTGTTCCTCAGTTTGTATTCATGTTAATCCTCGAGCTGCAATGCCACACTGCACATTTCAGTGGCAGCATCCTCCTCAATGCGCTGATACATGACCCCATTCACCCCGTGACACGGTTCGCAGCTTCCCCTTCTCCGTATCTGACAGCGGTGGGACAGCTTCGGTTTTAAATGACGTAAAACGTTGGGAGCATTAAGTTGAACGTGGGTCGTGTACAGTAGTGTGCTGGTCCACGACACGGGAGCGCAACCCGTCTTTCCGACATGACTACACCGTTCAGCAGCGAGCGAGAACAACGACCGGAGTTACTGTAGCTACGTGGCACTTCACGTCAGAGGAGCCTTTGGGTCGAAACTGACACTCTGACAGCGACTGTGAGGAATAAGCCCAACAAAAACCGTGTCTACAACGCGTATGGCTTTTAAAAAGTAACATACAACGCGTGTAAAGTTGGTTAGAAAGTTGCCCAGCCAGAAACAACAAACCTTTTTCACTCGCCTCGCCGTGTAAAGACCGATTCCATCCTGGACCTTTGACGATTTCAGAGAAAATCTGTCTGGCACATACATACCCAACATTGTCATTATTCGGAAATGTTTCCTTCAGTGACAATTAATTGGCTATCGGATATGTCAGCGAAAGTGAATAAGCATTGTCATTTTGAATTGAACGCAGTCAGTTTCTTCGTGAAGCGGTCCAGGTTGACATTGTGTTGCTCCTGCTGCAGGAAGGCAGAGCGCGTCCTGATTGGTCCAAAGTTTGTAACCAGAAGCTACCTTTCCTGTCGCTCCCAGCGAGTGAGAACAGCGATGTTACAGTAGTACTGCGATGTAGTTACGCTAAATGTTAGACCCCAAGACTCGGCAGTAGCACAGGAGGCAGGTTAGGATGACATCGGGGTCTGGTTGCATCATAAGACACGACTGCAGTGGTGGAAGAAGTACTACTCAGATTAGCAATACTACAGTGTAAAAATACTGCTACTCCATCAAAATGGACTTAAAATAGCAAAGGTAAAAGTATTCATAATGCAGAATGGCACATTTCACATTAATTTATATTATATTACTGGACTGTAATTATCCATATTCTTGTTTTCATCACCTTTAATGTTGCAGCTGATAAAGGTGGAGCAAATGTTAACTACCTTATATGCTCATAATTTGAAATACTCCTGGGTAGCCACCAGGGATCAATAAAGTGTTATGCTCATACTGTATTTTTATATTAATCTGATTCTGAAAGGTAACTAGTAAGTAAAGTTATCAAAAAATGTAGTGTGGTAAAAAGTACATTTGCCTCTAAAAAAGTACTGAAGTTGAAGTATAAAGTAGCAGAAAATGAAAACATCTAAGTACAATACATACCCCCGATAACTGAACTTAATTTGAGTGAATATAATTTCTTTTCACCACTGCACACCTGGTTATGGTGAAGATTATGTTAGATTAAATAAAGGAGAAACAGGCATCTATGGAGAAACTTCATTTTCCCCAGAATCTGCTCCTGAGCTTTGGGATCCAATGATAACCTTGTAGTAATATACATAAAACTTGTAGTTTTCTTTATATAGGCTGATTGTATAGATTGAAACTAAAACACACATTTATCTCACAAAGCCCTCACCTGACAAGACTGAGTTGCTGGACTTGATCTGTGAGCATATTCCACGTTCACATGTCAGCATCATTTTTCAAGTTGGTTTAGAATGGGTGAAAATATATAGGAGCCACACACTCTTCAAGGGACACTGACGTATGTCACAGTACTCAAAGACAAATAACCTGAATATTATGAATTTGTATTAGCATATACAAATGTTCAGAAACTCCAGCGTACATTTTAGTTGTCCTTATATGAGAAAATCTGATCTTTTTACCGGCCAAGTGTGTTACACACTCAAGGAATTTGTCTCCGGTGTAGAACCGAGGCAGCAGTCTGCAGCACCAACTCACACAAACCAATGACAGCACTGTCCCTGCAAGGCAGGGCTCTGGCCATCAGGAATCAGGTTCAGTGCCTTACCCAACATTGACATGTGAACTAAGGAGAACAGGAATCAAACTGCTGACCTTCTGACTGGGGGACGACCACTCTACCTCCGGAGCCACAGCCACCCCAAATGCATTTTGGACAAGGATGGGATTTGAATCCACGTGTGCAAGCACAATGGATTAGCAGGCCATTACCTTAACCACTTGTTCACCTCATCTTCTGTTGCATACTTCACTGACTTACTCACCATGAAGCTCAAAAACCTCAGAATATTGTGACGTTTTCTGTCTCTTGGTTTCAGCTTGTCTGTTCTACAATTCAGAAACCACACTGTGCCAACAAGCAGTTGAGCAGAAGTCTGACCAAGCCTTTTAGCTCGAAGCAGTTGTCCCACCAGTTTACCAACAATCAAAGCCTGCTGGAACAGGTCGTCCTTCTGGCCTGAAGCTCAGCAGCAACCTGACCTGAACCTTCCAGAAACAGCAAGTCAAGAATATGATCATACTTACCAATCCCATCCCCAGTAATGGCAGCTCAAACCAAGTTAGTTATATATTTTCACATTACTGATATTCAAACTTATACAACTAGATACAAAAGATATGTAAAAATTTTAATCTCTGCCAAGTCTTTGTTTAGTGACTCTAAAGAACATTGTTGTTCTTTTTCATTTCATATTTTTTATATTTAACATAACACTTCAGGTCAGTTCATGTTTATAATATTTTTGATTTTTACAGGATTATACTCCAGGGAACATCTTTATTACCGATGTGTGTACTGACAACAAACATACACTAAAATGACTAATGCTACATTAGTCTTATTTCTACTATGACATTGTTTTGAGAGGGACAATTATTTCAAAATTAGCATCCAAATTAAGCCAAATGACATTTGTTGGTCTTTGCTAAATTCTCAAGAAGTTGATTTGGTTTTAACTGAAGGATTCTTGTGTAAAAGTACAGGAACTAACAGCCCACAATTGGACCTCATATTATCTACCATATACAGTATTCTTTTTATTTCATTTTTTAAATGTCCACTCCCCTTGATTTGTTGACTTTCACCCTGCACTCAGAGATTAGCATCACCTCTCATCACTGTCTGTGTATATTGTGTGTTTGAACACCTCTTCGGCAAACCTCTTCCCTCTTTAATCAGCACTGTGTCAGTGTTATGTTGGTTTTGTTTACTGTTCTTAGCTCATGTTTATGCCAATAACTTCCTGTTGTGTTGTGACTTTACAACAAACTGCTTCATGATTGGTCCAGATGACCAGCGTTGGCTGACAGTTATGACAAAGACTGACTCACGATGTGCTTGTTTACCTCAGAGTCATTGAGCTAGTGTGCTCCACTGTCCTTGTCAAACTTTCCTCATGGGTTTACACTTCAAAATTGTGTGTCTTTCAGCAGGGATTTTTTTTCTGCCACAGATCACTGTTGTAGATCAGATGGTGTCATCAGTGGCAAGGAGTCATATTCCAGGTGTAGCTCAGCGTTAAGCCACAGGAGAGAGCTACATGGAGACTTACTGGGTGACAAGCCTGATCACTGCACTGAGAGGGCCTTTGTGTGTGTCCGCCCCATCCATGTCCTCCTTGGTTAGTTTCTGTCTCCCCTGACCTCTCTGTCAGTGCCTCGGCCTGTCAGGGTGGGACGATTAAATGTCATGACCCCTTTTTTCCTCTGTGCCCTCTGAGGACCCTCCAACCCATTAACTTTCACTCAGCTTTCACTAAGATCCCAGAGTTATCCCCACTACCTCTGATCTCCAATGTCTGCATGAAAGACACACAGAGAAACACACACAGACTTCTCACAAACCAACTTGGTCTGTGCAGAAAACTCACAATCATGACGATGTGTGGGACTTGAGGACTAAGCATCACGTGTTTGAGCTTGGACAAACTGAACATGATTGTGCAGTCTGAGCTAATGCCTGCTTTCTGTGGTTGAAATCTGAGAGAGGCAGTCATTAATTGTGATGCAAAGTATTTGGTAGTTGGATAGGTTTCATTTTAAAGCATTGTGGCTCTGTGAGGCTGCACTGACTGAAGTGGGGCTTTGGGATAAATGCTCAGTGTCAGCGTGGCAGCATGCTCACAGTGACACTGCTAACATGCTGATGCAAAGCAGGTATAAAGTTGAAAATAATTACAATGATTATGATGATGGCACTGGATGAAAAGTCAGAGGCTCGCCAGAGTAATTACAGTTCATCCTGGTGGGGACACGGGACTGAGGCTTTGAACCTGAAAGTACCCAGTCATTGAACGGAGCAACTGATCAGTGGATGGACGGCCAGTCGAGTCTCTGAGTCTCTGAGGGCCAAAAGCTACAGAAACCACATTTAGGACATGGTGAAGGAAAGGATCGCTGTGAAATAAATACTTTCTGAGTTTCTTTTTTTTCTAAGTAAATATTTTGACTGGAGGAAAACCTCATATTGGCAAACATACAAATGGTTCCATACAAGATTTTCCAAATGGATGTGTGCATTTTTCTGAAATCTCCCAAACCTGAAACTGTAGACTGAGGGGCCAGACCACCTTTTGTTTCATGTTTCACAAATCTCTGCAGCCCCTCACCACAGCTCCCAATTTCAAGGCTGTTGCTGAATAACCAGCAAATCATTTCCTGAAGCTACGAGGTCACTGGATAAACAATGTTTTCATTTGACAAACTCAGGTTGCCACTGAAGGAGGGTCTTCAGAGGGAGCCTTTTGAAAGTACAGTACTGATGAAGCGTGAGAAATTACAGGCACTTAGAAGTAATTTCATGAGCACAAGAGAGCACGGGGACCACCGCTAAGAAGCTCAGGGAAAAGGGAGTGGTGGTACGGAGTACACAAATACACAAACACACAAACATGCGCACAGAGCTAATAAATACATGCATACATGGCCAAACACACACTCACACACTGAGTCACATTCAAGTGCTGACATATCACCACTCAAACAGGACCTCTATAGGGACCCTGAAAAGTTTGTCTCTGTGTATATGATACTAAAGCTGACCTTATAGTTAAATACACAGCAGGATTAAATGAAAGTCAGATTCAGGAGCCAGTCATTGTTTTTTCACTGCTTGAGTTATCCTAATGGAGATCAGCTGAGACAGGGAATGCCCAAGGGCCACTGGTCCCTCTCCAGTGGAGCTCAGGATGGGTTTGGAAGGAAGCCCCTGATCTCTGCCTGGCCCTCTTCTAAATCAGAGCTAAGTAGAGCTGGTCTGGACCTGAGCCCCGACAATGATCTATCCACGGAGCCGCTGAAGCGGAATAGTTTTCATCGTAGTTTACGTTACCTTACTTCCCAGCCGGGGCTCATTCTCTCTGTGTGTGTGTGTGTGTGTGTGAGAGAGAGAGAGAGAGAGAGAGAGAGAGAGGGATTTTGAAAAATCACTTCATTTCACACTGTTTACTTTGGAGATTTACCAGTGTAAGGCAGAATTATTTAATTTTGCTGTCATCAAGTATAATACCAAACCCACTGATGGCAGGAGCTCTTCATTCAGTACTGAGCTTTTTACACACAGTGGTGTTTGACTGCCACAGGAGGGCTACTCAGAGCCCTCCTGGTGTGCCCGTCTGTTTGCTGTCTGTCTCTGTTTGGATTCTGTTCCAGCCTCTGCTCCCTTTTCACCATCTCTGTCCAAAAATGTCACTCAGCTCCAATCTGAGCACATGCACAAAACAGGCTCACAAATGTCAACTCTTAAAGCCTTTCATAACGAGAAGGGGACGATTGGAGTTTTACTTCTGCAACACACACAAAAAAATTAAATAAAATAAATTAGATTTTAAAAAACCTAAGTATAAAAATATGTTAATGGATTTTTACCTTTGGACATAGAGATGCTAAAGCGTTCCCCCTGTTTCAAGGTGCTACTGTGTGCACTTGAGAATCTCACTCTCAGCAAGAAAGTGCTGAAGTATATTTCCCTAAATGTTGAATTATTCCTCTAATAATGGCATTATTCATGGCCCACTTTGGTATTGCTAGTCCCACACATTTCCTTAACAGCCACACACCATATCTAGCAACTTATACTGTACCTAAGCTGGATTCTGAAATAAAAAGAATCAATCAGCAAATATCATTATTTTATGACATTCATTTTCTATAACACTCAGTCCCACATGGGAACACTGGAGCCAATCCCAGCTGGCAAACGGGTGAAGGCAGGGTACACCCTGAACAGGTTGCCAGTCCATCACAGGGACAACACGCAGACGAACAACCACTCACATGCACATATTCATTCCTATGGGCAATTTCAGAGACACCAATCAACCTAAGCCGCATGTCTTTGGACTGCGGGAGGAAGCTGGAGTAACCGGAGAGAACCCACGCAAGGACGGGGAGAACATACAAACTCCACACGGAAGGTCGTGAACCCACAACCTTCTCATTCTGAGGGAACAGCGCCAACCACCGTGCCACTGTGCCGCCTATTTTATGACATAACATAAATAATGAATCAGTGAGGAGAACTAATTCTTAAAGTAATAGTTTGATATTTTGGAAAATCCGCTTGTTCACTTTCTTGCTAAGAACTATTGGATTAACATTTTCACATCTGTGTGCTATGCTACCATCAGCAGCCAGTTAGCTTTGCATAAAGACTGGAAACAGGGTGGAAAGGCTTTTTTAAAATGTTGTTCCAGTTCCTCTAAAGCTCATTAATTACAATGTTTAAAATGTTATGCTTTTTTTTTTGGCCTTTGAAATGGAAGTCAGTGTCTCTGGCCAAAAAAAGGTCCAGCAAACAGCCTCATATAAAACCATATAATGTTATTTTTACACTGTTTTTTTTTTTTGGTATAAATTAAATGAAGGAGGTACAGTGTTATAATTTGTGAGTTTTAGAGCTTTAGGGCACCTGATGATTTCTTTAATGTTTGGAAAAAGCCCGCCAAACTGTTTTCTCTGTTTCCAGTCATTATGCTAAGATAAGATGCCCAACTCCTGGCCTTAGCTTAATATTTAAAAGAGTGGTGTCAGTTTTCTCGCTTTCCACTGGAAAGCAAATCTGTGTATTTTCTAAAATGTTTAATTATTGCTTTAAAGTAGACGAGAGGATCTCTAGCACTCTGAGACCACACTGACTTTCCATAATCCAGGTTTCATATTTATGCAAAATACATAACATATAAAAATCAGCTCTGATTTTCTGATGCAGTAAGCATTTAAAACAACACTTTAAATGAGGTATTATAATTTTCTTTCATTTGCTCAGGCTAGTCTTAAATATTAGCTGAGCTCAGAACAGGCTACATCTAAGTCAAACCGGGAATCAGAGCACAGGCCTCCATGTGGTGCTGTGATTACTCCGTCACTTCCCTGAGCGGTACGTGTCTGTCTCCACTCCATGTACACACATTTACACAAATCTCATGCACCAAAGCCCTGCGCTCATTACCATGCAAAGTATAAACATGGCCAGCCCTGCTGATGGTTAGCTCTTGGACAGAAGTCTTTCTGTATATTCAGCCTATGTTTGCATTAGTGTTTATGAGGATATCTACTGAAGCTTGCTGGCAAAACACAAGTGTCTGTGCATTTTAAGTTGACCAGAGAGCAAGAGATTCTCTAAAGAAGCCAGGAGGATTACAGGAGATTTTATTCATACGTGCAGGAAAGCAGAGCTGGCCGGTTTCAAAGTGGCAGTTTACAGGGATATCCGTGACACTCCCACACCTCTGTGGAAGCTCCTCCACATTATTCCAGGGCAACAGCAGGTTAATAGAAGCCAGATGCAACCTTGCTGCATTTCCTTTCACCAGGAGCACTTGATTGACAGTGAGTTGCGGTGATGAATCCGAGCGCAGCTACCCAGAATCAGGGTCTGAGTGGAAACATGGCAATTCACAAGCAGCAGCTGCTTTTCTTGGCCACACCAGAGGCAACATTTCCATTCACCTGAGACTACTCCTAATTAAAATGGGTGGATATGTGCAGTGATGTGTGTCTGGCTTTTCTCTTTGCTTATTTGTGGTTAACTGTTAAACAGTATTGCAAGTCACCCAATTCTCCCAGATTTGGAGCCTATTTCTTTAAGTGTATGTGGTTAAAAACATAAGGGTAGGTGAACCGAAAGATTGCTTTGGAGACGGTGGCCTGTTCAGTGTCACAATAGTGCTGAAGTGTGCACTTTTAGCATATCACACACCACTGCTCACTTCAACACAGTGGTCCACTGCTGCAGTCTCATTTGGTCTGGTATGACCAGTAGCTTATGGTGGCTAATCTTAGCGAATGTTAGCAAACTTTACATTGATATTGCTGTAGCAACTGAATGCATTTGCCGATTTGTTTATTCATTTTAAGTTAACACTCCTTTTACTTTAAATGATTTTATCACAAATGTAAAATAAAAAGTAAATGTGTAACACGCTAAAACATGGCATAGCAATAGCACAAGTACAGACATGTTACAATGTCAGCAAACTGATTTATTACTGTTAGTTACACAGTAATATATACCCAAAGTATACTAATATAAGGTTTGGTAACACTAACATGAACAACCATAAGGTCATAACCAACAAGTGAGGCTGTACTAAGACATCTAAATGTACAGACATGAATTAGGGTGTTTTATTGCATAAGAATTCAGCTTTTAATTTGTTAAACAAAGGTTGTGTTCCTTCCTCTTTTTCAAAGCTGTTAAAAATAAGATAAAAGCAACATTGTATTTATATCAACAAATCAAGCTAAGGATTATTTCATTCTTGTTGGCCCTGAATCTTAACTGAGACACCTGAATTTTAGCAGACCACTTATTATAATAAGATCATATATTGTTTCATGTATGACATGCAAATTCCCTGATTGATAACATTCTGTGTGGCAACATTTGTATTTAATCACTGAGAACATCAGTGTATAGAACAGCGACCTCATATAGCTACTAGTGACTGTTTAATTCAAAGTTAAAATTACAAAACAGCCATGTGAAACAGATGTTCTATACTCTCAGTGATGTGAGGAGCTAAAACAAACATATTCTGAGCAGTTCTAAGTAGGCCATTTAAAATAATCCTCACCATAAAAAGTATTAATTGTTCTTCAGCAGAGATGAAGAAATGCACTGACACATATGCTAAGATGCATGGATTTATTACTGTACATCTAGGAAAATGTACATCAGTGAGACAGATTTAACTGCAAATGATGATGACAAGAGGTAATACTTTTTCTCGAGGAGCTTAAGCACAACTTGTGTGATCTGGGAAAATAAGTCTTACAAGTTATTTCCAGCAAATAATTCAGCCTCTGTCAGTCTTTTCTTGCCACAAATCCTTTTTAGGATCAAGTCATCAATTCAAAATCTCCAAGTATCAAGTTTTGCTTACACAACCCTAATATAAGCGTCTGAGTCTATGAACACAGTACGCAGTGTGCTCTTTCATTTCAGAGCCATGATTGTGATGTTAACTGCTTGGCAAAAGAACATGACACCCAGGGTGACACAGGGATTACTTGTTCTATATTTAGTGTTTATGTACATGGATATTGCAAGGACAACTCTGTACATGTGACGCGCACACACAGCGATACAGTGATAATAACACAGATCTCCAGCACTGAACACATTTACAAGATGGGCTCTAGAGCAAACAGTGGCTGAAATACATAAGGGAATGTCTGACCTATGACAATTTTCTCATAAACCTGGAACTTCCTTGTATCACTTACTATTGTCATCAATAAAAACAGACAAAAAGAGAGACAAACAGTATAAAATAATTTAAATTTCTCCTAAAACAGGTAGTGAATATGCTGTGAGAATTCTATAGAATACAGTCAGCTACTGGATCTCCTTGGGTCAATGTGATTTGGAAATGAAAGAACAGACAAATATGACAGACAAAAGCAAATGCCATGCAGCAACAAAGAAACATACACGATGAAAGATGATCTTCTTTGAAGTTCTGCCTCCCCATTGGCAACACGATGTCAAGACGACAAGCCTGGAAACAAAGCAGCTCACGCTATGGGCCACCCAGACGTGCCACAATGAAATGTAAACATAAATATACAGGTTGATATCTCTCTCTACAAACAGCTCAGTCACTGCCATAGGCCCATGAGCTGTGTGAGTAATCAGTCTGTATACACTCCTTAGTAGAATATCACTTAGAGTTAAATAAACTTATTTAATATATATATATATTTATAATAGATTTATTTTTTACAAAGTCATTTAGCAGTATTTCCTTGTTTTGACCAGTTTGCTCTGGTATTTCACTGAGTGACCACTGTGTCCCACCACATAAACGTCCAGGAGGTATGTCTTGCCTGGTTCCATACCTGTGATGGTCTCTGTAGTGACAGCTTTGTGCAGGTTCGGGCTGTGGAAGTACTTGCAGAGGACCTTTTCTGACTTCCTGCGGGTCTCTGGCCCAGCACATTGGTTCTGTTCCCGGCGTCGCTGCTCCTCACCATAATTATCAGCCACTTCCTTACGGTAAATGCAGTATTTGTTGCGGTCCTGCGTGCCCAGCCAGGCCACAGTGACAGAGGAACAGGTGCGCAGCTTGTCAAAGGCCTTGATGCGGGTATCCTCTGGAAGCGAAGGGAAGGGCTGCTTGCTACTGGGTCTTGTGGTGGCTAGCACCTTGAGAGTGGAGGCTCCTTTCCTGCTACCTCGCAAGCGAATCAGATACTTAGCTTTGGGCTTTCCTCGCAGCAGGAACTGCCGTACCCCCTCCACATTCTGGGAGAGCAGCAACTTGCCATCCCGCCTGACTTGCACTTGCACGGCATCCAGACATGTGTGGACAAACAGAGTGACCCTCTGGTGGGAAGACACGGGAGCAAAGCGCAGAAATTTGCTGCCTTTTCTCTTGATGAACACATCTGACACTTTGCCATCCTTCAGCTCTACTGTCTTCTGACGAGCTTCCTCCTTAGTGCGGGCAAAGGTTCCCACATATGCGGTGCTGGTGTTGGTAGCAGTATTCACAGCAAACACATCAAAGTAGTACTGTATGTCCGGTTTCAGATCTGACACAGTGAAAATGTTTTTATTGCCAATACACACCTTCTGAATGTCTGATGCTTTGGGCTTGGTTGTGAGCATCCGTGAGATCTTGTTACTTGTCGGCCCTCTGTCCTTACCAAAACTACTGCCAGAGGGAACAAAGCCAAAATGCGCAAAATCAAAAGGGCTAAAGTCTCTGCCAGGTTTTGGAGCCAGCATGAAGGCATCATCAGTGCTGATCTTAGCTTCAGCAGCACACATGCTCTTGAAATTGTGTTCCTTGTTGATTACCACACAATAATGGACAGGCTGGCCCATGAGAGAGCCCGTAGGCGTAGGCTTCCAGGCCAGGGTGACAGTGGTACGACCCAGGGCCGTCACATCCACACGAGGGTCATAGGGCAGCTCCGGGTAGGGCTGGTCAGACTCTGGGGTTGTGGTGGCGTACACCTTGAAGTTGCTGTCTTTCTCTGTGGACAGCAGCTCCAGCTGGTAGAGGCCAGAGGGCGTGCTGGTGGCCACATAGGCCTCCACATCATTACCCTTGTAGGTAAAGAGCTCCGTCCCTTCATCTACTGTCACCTGCTGTTTCTGCTGGTCCAGAGGTTCAGGATGTCCTGGAAAGCAAAAACAAATATGCACGGTATGAGCTCTTTGCTTGAAACTGCATTCAAATGGGCCTGCATTTCTATTACATATTCTGAATAAGTTATCAGAGATGTTTAGTCAGGACCTTGCTACCTTCCTACCAATGCTTTTCCTCTTTTTCATTTTTGGCTTTGATTCCAACCACACACACACAAAAAAAAAAGTTTAATGTGTTGCTGCTGCGAGGTCACGATGAAGCTCTGCAAGCCTCACAGATGATTAGCCCCTCACATGGCAGCCATGTTTTCAATCCAAACATCCCCAAAGATCACAGGCCAGCATTCATTTGACTTTTCTGGCAGCACTGTACTACAAAGAGGAGCCTTGTAGCTTATACATGGGAGGGACAGTAGAGCTCTTACTTCAGCTGGAGCACAAAACCATAATATTATGTTTGTCAACCAAAAAGCGTGCTCAGTGGTGTACTAAAAATTAATGCTCAAAGATCTATTCCCACTAGAGATATTTAACAAAAGAGCTGCAAACACAGGGAGAGGTTCACAGGAGGAATGAACACATCATGGTACTGCATGTGTTGGATCCAAGTGTTCCATTATCCTTTCAGTACAGGGTGAGTTCTTTTCTCTTGAGGCAAGGTGCATGTCTTCAACTGTGCACCTAACCAATAAATCATTTTGTAATATTTAACCTGACAAGAGCACAGACACACATCCAGCGTATTGACATTCAAATATATGCTCACATCACACATCTACACTCTAAACCACAGTTTCAGTCATCTGGCATGATCTCCCGTGCTGAAAGGATACCCTCCAGATGGAGAAAGTTTTAATGTGAGGCAAAAAAAGATGTAAGAAAGGAAAGGAAAAAGGGAAGGATGACAAACAGAGTGCAGCAGGATTTACCTTAAGCAGACCAGGGCAGCTTAAATAAAGGGACGCAATGACTTTGATACAGTAGGCTGACTAGAGCAGAGCGCTTCTCTAAAATTACTGATGTCAGCTTAGACCGAGTCAGACATCACAAGTGGTCAGACTAGACACGACGCCTGTGATTTAATTAAAACCCACCAAAACACAAAAGCCTAACACCACTGCGTGGGTTAATTGTATGTGAGGGGATAGTGATATTTCCACATAACATGTGATTAACCTCTTCACTACTGCC
The DNA here is from genome assembly GCF_001952655.1 of Monopterus albus. Taxonomy (NCBI): domain Eukaryota; kingdom Metazoa; phylum Chordata; class Actinopteri; order Synbranchiformes; family Synbranchidae; genus Monopterus; species Monopterus albus. The sequence continues at coordinate 1,977,559 of NW_018127941.1, read as the reverse complement.
TGATGGCAATTATACCTGATCCCTCTCCGCTGGCCTCTTCTGGCAGCTCCTGCAGAGTGAGTTTCCACTCCAGAGGAGCATCACAAGGTGTCACGGTCACAGACAGAGGTGTGTTGTCTTCCTCCACCGCAAAGTAGTACCTGTGAAAATAATAGGCTGGATATGAACACCAGGATTCACATTCATCATAGCTTGTGGGGGTAAATGAGTGTTTGAGCACTAAGTCACACTGTTGTTTCACTGACCTTGGCCTTTCTCCCTCTGAGCTGATAAACATCCAATTACACAAATACTCATCTATTATGTAGGTTTTGCATCAACATAATACATCATGTTGCAGAACAATGTCTGATGCTTCCTGTCTAGTTACAGTGTTTGGTTATGTTTTGTATGATTCAGTCGCAGCAGAAGTTGGAACTGGCTCCGTTGTGCACTTAAAGTAACATATGAACAGTTGACTAGGAATTTATTCAGTCTAAGGAATACTTACCTTTTAGGTGTGTCCCTGAACAGGTAGCCACTGATCTCAGCTCCATCTGGTATGACGGAGGAGTCATGGAACAATGACTTGTCTCTGAGCTGCATTTGGAAGAGCCCTTCATCTCTTGTGGGCAGTTTCTGGGCCAGAGCTCCCAGCGTCAAAAGCACCACCAGCAGCAGCAGCACACTCCAACCTTTACACTGCCTCATTCTGAAAGACAGAAAATGACTCCAGGTTCATTTACTTCCTAGAAACAGAAGTCATCCATCCATTGGCTGTTAATTTTCCTTTAAAGGATGTGAATTGTCAAGGGATTTCAGCCCCAGTCACTGAGGCTGTTTTCGTTTATCACAAAGTAATGTTTGATTTCATAGGAATAGTTCCACATTATTCATTTTCATGTAAAGAATAAGATGAAACAATTGATAGCACATAAATATGAAGTTAGCAGTTGGTTAGCTTATCTCAGCATGAGGAATTAGAAATAGGGAAACAGCTACACTGGCTCTTTTCAAATGTTAAAAAATCTATCACCACCTCTCAGCACTGTACCCAACCATGGCAACTTTCATTGTCACACTTTGGTTTCTGGTCAAATTAAATAAATGTCTGTATCGCTGGACAGAGCCATGCAATCTATATGCTAAGCTAACTGCCTCTTAAGTGAGTGGTATCAATCTTATCAATAATTCTCAGCAAGACAGTGAATAAGTGTCTTTCCCAAAATGTCAAACTTTCCCTTTAAAACCTAAATTAAAAAGAAAAATACTTTTTAAATTTGCTCAGAGCCAAGCTAACTATTGTCCCACGTTCACTCTTTATGCAAATTATTTCTTTAAAGTAAAACAAACACCACTTTGATAAAAGACAACCTTAGAGGTTCTGGTTGGTGGACTTTAACTGTTTTTGCCTGTTTCCAGTCTTTATGGAAAGCCAAGCTAACCTAATTGACTGCTGGTTGTAACACTGTAATTCATAGTTTCGCTAGCCCTCAACAAGTGACAATGTGTTTAAAATCTCTGTTTTGGAATGAGGTTTTCCTATCTTTCCTATTATTCTGGTATCGGCTAAAAGCACAAAACGGTTTTAATGAGCTCTGTTTGGCATCACTTACTTTGTCCATATATTTTATTTTATGTTAACATGTATTCACTTGTTCTGTTTTACTTTTATTTCTAGCCTTAATTAGCACTTAACACTAAACCATGACAACACAGACACCATCTGTGAGTGAATTAGTGAGTGAGAGACAAAAAATAAAAAGAGAGTATATGAGAACTCCAGGCCACCAGGAGGAAGGGGGAGGGGATTAGCTTTAAATACAGATGTTTGAAGGAAAATACTGTGCTTGGTGCTCCAGGGAGCCACACTGTTTCATAAAATGCTTAATATATATGTAAATCCCCAAATCTATGTTGTTTAAGATTTATTGATGCTAATATAAAAATGTTTGGTGGTTCGACTCACAGATGGACAAACATGGCTGAGAGCTTCTCACATATCCCATCTCTATTGATTTTGCCCCATTGATTGCAGCTGATGGAAACATCAAATCCCTGGTGGTTTAATCAGAGTAATGATGGCAGATTAGCCAGATACTTTACTGCCATTTACTGCAAGCGAGATGGTGTCCTTTTAATGACCCCTCTCCCTTTCTCTGCTCAGCCTCCCTCATCTGTCTCCCACCCTTGATCATGGTATTTTCATCAACAAATAATCCCTTTCTATTTCACACTTCTACGCATACAGCTTTTCCTCTCTGTGCCTCATTAGAGTTAGATAACTAAAACCAGAGAAGCCATGGCTGGGTGAACCTCCACACTGCAAGCATTGCTTTATTTCTACATTATGGGGCTTTAAAACCACAAGCAAGGGGAAAAAGCCTTGGACAGGTCCTGTCAGTGTCTCCGTCTCTGCTGTTGTCTGAGCCCAGCCTCCCGTCATACCGCCAGACTTCAGAGAGCAAAAGGAAAGCTGCCTAAGTGGTACTTTGAGGTTTGACTCACACAGAGTAGAGATCCTTATCGCCTCAGCTTGTCTTTTCCCACTTCAGTCGGAACAAAGACATTTCCTATTAATACTCAAGACAGCGCTGAGGTGGTATGTACAGAGCTGTTCAGAGCTGCCTTTCATTCCAACATCCCCAAACAGCACACAGACGCAGCGAGGGCCCGTCCCCCGACCGGCTCTGTCCACAGCACTGATGTCAATACACATAATGTCAGCTATCACTCATACAGTAATGGTTTTATCACCCCTGGCATTAGCACATCAGATGTCTGCGTTCAACGTGTTCCTCACATGTGACACTACAGATTTAAACCCTATGACTGAGTCTAACAGGACCTCTTCTTCTCCTACATGCACTGAAGCACTCAGTCTGGATTCACATCATGCTACTGAGCGATGACATCTGAATAGAGTTGTGATGGATCACTGTAGTTGCACAGACAAGCACATAGTCAGCATGGTCACATAATGAACCACTGGATCTGCTTTTATATGCGGGCATGCATAATTCTTCTGCTAGAGTTCCTTTACCAAAATAACACATTTTGCATCTGGCACAAATAAATTCAAATGTAAGACTGTTTTACTATTGCTCTTTATCTGTTCATTCATACATTGATGGATTTTTGGTCTTGCGTTTAGTGGAATGTTCTAAACATTTTGGGTGGAAAATATCTTGTATTTTGTAATTGGCAAGAGGCGGAGTGGGATTAAACTTCAAATGCAGTAAAGGTTTGTAAAGGTTTCCATCAGTAGAGGAAACCGTACTTACGTTCTTTCCCACACATCTAGTATCAATCTTAAACAGAAAAAAAAAACAAGAAAATGACAGACATCTGCCCTCCCTCCATTCCTGTGTGATCTGTGGAATGGCATGTTTTTGTTTGAATGTCAAGTATAACATCTTTGACCTTGCTCTAATTTGGGGTCATTACATAGCAAATCATGTGCAAAGCCAAAACAAAATGTTCACACTACTGTCTTTACATCTCCCACATGGACGTAATCATTTTCAATGACATCAGTCAAGTGCAAAATAATTTACAATCCACTGATGATTAAAGCAAAAATATCAATTACTTGCAACAATTCAGCCACAGATTCATCATCCACCTGATCAAGCCCCATGTGTGAGTGTATTTCCAGCAGGAACACACTGATTGTAAGTGCACTATCTCCATGTATGGAGGTGGAGCAGAACACATGCCTCTATCCCCTGTGCCGTCTTGTGCTTTGTGCACAAACCCTATATGCTCCCCTGGCCTCCCCTTTCTCCCCTCACTTTGCTTAACTGGTCTTCCCTTCCTTCTCTCCAGCTCCTTGTCAAGATGGATAAGGCTCCTGCCTGCTGCCACATGGAGCTCATTAACAGAACGGGAGGGAATAAAAGACAGTTTAATTTCAACACAAATAAAGAGACATTTCAGATTCCACCCAACAAGACGCCTGGCAGGGGCTCGCAGGACCTGAAGCCTCTGTGTGTTTTCTTTAAGGATGACTGAAGGCAGATTTATGGTAGGTCCTCAGTAGCGCGCTCCACCACGGCTGTCGCTTCAGGGCCAATATGGGGATTGAAGGGAGTGGAGTATATGGAAGCCTGGGAGCCAAGGATGGAACCACACAGGATCTGGACCTGTTTTATAGGGAGGCCAAACCAAAGCAGGTTTAGTTCTCTTGGAGAGCTGAACAGCTCATTAATGAATTGGTAGAGACTGTGGTAAGGGCTCTGTTCCAACAATGAACATTTTTATCTGGTGTGTGGACGTCCTTGTATGTGTGTGTCCAAACCATCACATTCCTAGTCTCCAATCTGCATACAAGTCTAAATCATCACTGAGGACCTGTCTCTTTGCCATCCACAACATCGTTCACAGTTTGAGTTTCTGAACTATCCACATCATCAGAACCACGACAGCTGGCACGAAGGCATGATGGAGAGGAGAGCCCAGTTTCCTTTCCTTCTCACTCTCCACTCCCCTCCCCATTCTCCTTCTTTATAGTCCATGTCTGGAGCATGCATTTAGCACTGCATCCTGGAATGCCTCTGTGAGGAGGGTCAGATCGCTGGGCCGCTTTTCAAATAGAGCTGAAAGTGGTGGGGGTGAGCTGGTTGTGGCTCTGACTGATGTGCTGGCATTGTGGCTGCAAGGCTCATTCTAGATTACAACAGCAAATGCCCCATGGGAAAGTCATCCACCCACTGCCCATCATCCAGGGGCACACACACGCACGGGCCCCGGCCGCGTTGTGGGAAATGAGTCAATCATGATCCGCTGTGTTGGGCTCGGGGAAAGCAGAGAAGAGAAGCACAGAGAGGCTGTTCAGCTGCTTGTGTGAGCGGGCTCTGCTTCTGCCTGTGTCCGTCTGAGGGAGCATAATGAGAGGCTTTGCAAAACTGAATGTGCCCCGGGACTGGGGATACATGGGGTGTGGATATGATGAATAATTTAACGAGGAAATAAAAACGCGCGTCCTTAATCTTCCACCAGTGACTTTGAATGTGTGACAAAAGGCGGCGCAGAGGCGACTGTAGCCTATATACACCGCTGAAGCCTGTCACTTCCCTGAACGTAAACGGCTATAGCAACACTGGCGGAATTCTTTCAGCCACAGAGTTTTCATATGCAAATCACGGTTTAGTTACGGTATGCGACGCAGACCTTCCCATTTTAAGACTTTTTTGTTCACGATTCATTCTCCCGAGAAAGTACAAGGGGGACAGTGTGGCTTCACTTTGCTCCTAAATACAGTTATTCAGATCCCCAATCCGGGTATGTCTCTCATTAAGCACCGACTGAGAAGGAAAACGCGGCTCTCGCATGGACAGGATGAGGGGAAACAACTCCCAATATAAACTGTCATTAATCTGCCTTGAACTATTTTAATTAAAACCCCGTTGCTTTCGTAAGTCAAATTCTAATGGTATATAAATGTATCCTCATAGAGCACTCCACTCCTGTCCGCCTAGGCTCTTACATGTGCGTAAAAGCACCCATGGGTGCCACAGTAAAAACAAACATTTATCAAAATGGCACCCCCTTTGAGAAACCTGAAAATGTGATTGTGTGCGGGGTTTTTACACTTTACAGCTAAGTGCCTACATGATGCCAGGACATACAGCGCTCAGGACGTTAGAAATAATGCGTGTATTGATGATTCGCCTTTATTGGGTGCTGTGTCACCCCTGGGAGCATGGGAACTCTGGGCAGGCACAAAAGCAAACTGATTTTATAAAGTTCGTCAGTTGAATGGTCCCGAGCAGCACCGTGCCCTATCCCGCGTGATGCAGAGACCAAAATAACCAAAGAATTAAAAGAGCATGCGATTCGGTTTGGTTGAAATGTGCTTGGATAACTTTAGGTTCTCCGAGTAGTAAACCGCAAAACATCCTCCCTCTCCTTTTCTCTCTCGCAGACTTTCTCAGGCACTACTTTACTCGGGGAGTCAGACTCTGAAATTATACTGAGCTTTTAAAAAAATAAAAGTCTCAGAAAAGTTAAAGAAAGGAAGGGAGGACGTTTTTCCTGATCTAAGAATTTGCTTGGAAGCTCTGAATCAGACCCAAAGGGAGGATCATGCGAAAAGAACAGACAAACAGCTACAGAAGACAATCTTACCTTTCCGAATATGAAACGGCGAAGTTAAGTGATGGAGGAGCTTCGTGTTCTCAAATCCACTCTGATATCACCAAGATTTCAAAAATGCTTTGTCGATTTAAAAGAAGAATCAAAACACAAGTTGTCCTCTATAGTGTCCAGTAGTTCCCTCAGTTTTCACTTCTATTGTTGGTGTCTATCCATCGGATTAGACGACTGCTCTGGTGCGTGTTTGCAGTTTTCTTGCGGATTTAACTGGTCTCTAGTGGACAGGAGTGTGTGAGAGAGTGTGTGCGAATGTGTATGAGTGGGTATCCTGAGCGCTGGCAGTGCGTCCCTCCCCTGCCGCGCCGCTGCTATTGAAACCTCCACTGGATTGGAAGCACAACTGGTACGAAACTTCGTCTTTCCTCTGTAGGAAGACTCCAAGACACAGAACCAGCCCACTCCTACAGCAGCAGCACACCAGAGAAAACAGGGACCAGACAGAGTTACTCCCAGGTTTGACTGGCCCTCAAACTCTGCGCACAGGCTATATACTACAGAAGAAACAAATCTACACACGCACATCACTTGAATTCTCCATAGCTTGCTATAAATCAAAGTCAAATGATGAATTTTCTTTCAATCACATTGTGTTGGCCAGGCTCAATAAACAGACAACACCACAATTCCTTGGTTTGTAGAGAGCGGGGTTCCTCTTTGCTCTTCTTGTTTCCAAGCTGTTTACTCCCTGACGCTCTCTGGAAATTATTACTTTGGGCACTATCGTCCTTTCACGCAGCCCTCGGTGCATATAGGCAGGTTCTATCAATGGCCCTGATACCTGGATATGCAAATCATGACTATGTACTTATTCTGTGCATAGGAACGTTCGTGGTGGTAAGAAATGCAAAGAAATCTGTGGTTAAGTGGGATGTGACAAAGTGCACAGGTGCTGATCAGCTGTGGAAACTCCTAGTGAGGGATTAATGTTTTTGTCTGTTCCGGGGTTGAAGCCCGTGGGAAGCAAATATTTATCCAAGATAAGAGCCACTGAACGTTTCGGAACGGAATTGCCCCAAATTTATGGCTTGATGGGGGTCCATGTCTGATGAGTAGGCAATCTAGATTCAGAGGATGCTGCCGTTTCCTGCTGTTTCCGTCCCATGAGAACCATCGTTCAACTCGTGTTAGCTGCAGATGTTTAGGCACGAGTGGCTGCAGGTCGCATTCAGGTCCCTGCAGGACCTGGATGGATCACGTCCAAGTGAACCGAGGCTCCACAGCAATTTAACCTGGTAATTATCTTACATGGTTGGTTCCTTATTTGCACATATGAAAACTTGTTCTCAAACGAGACTATGCTATCAAACGTTTGAAAAGTGTGCCCTTCACGTTTTCAGAATAAGCCACATAACCACATCATGTTTTTAGAGAGCAGATATACAGGTCTAGATTTCACAATGATTTTTTCTCAAAACTGTGATTTGAAAATATCATTACACTTAGCCATTCATTATTAGTAGCAGTTCTTGTGGAGAACAAACCACTGACTGTGAGAAACTGGATAAAGTGTTGGTACGACGGCGTCATCTAGCGTCTGCTCTAACAAAACCGCATCAATCAGGGCATAGTCACTGAAAAGGAAACAGTAGACTTTTAAAATTTCTGCATCCAAGGTTTTCTTAGGAAGCGAGATAATCTCTAGGTCAAATGAGCAGAATTACGTAGTCTGTGGCAGTGAGAATAGAAAGCACATTTATTTCACTTAGTGCTGATTTTGGTGCACATGTTACCTACCTTCTTCAAATGCACAAAATCCATGTAGGCTGGATGGCTAAAGTGCAGTATAGTGACCCCGTTAGGAGCTGGCCCACTGTTCCTCGGCCTGGACAGAATCCTCACTGTTCCTCCTGGTCAGCACTTCCTTTTCCACACTCAGGAATAAATTTTCCTGGGGAGGCTGAGCAGTGTATACCTTGATAATTGGCACACACTCTCTGGTTCACATTTTTAGATATGGGGATCATCATTCTGTTCTGCTAATCTATAGGCACTGCCCCCATCCTACATGAAGAAATGCATCAGCGAAGACAGCCCCACAGTGTTTAGAGTCTGCAGCACCTCAGGGAGAATCCAATCCACACCCGGTGCCTTGTCATCAAGGAGCTTCTCAAAAAGCTTCAGAAACATCAGCCTAAGATGTGAGTGAAGCTTTCCTCAAGTCTTCAGACTCTTCCTCCTCCTCAGAGGACATGTTGTTTGGGTTTGGGAGTTCCTCAAGGTGCTCCTTCCACCACCTGATGACATCCCCAGTTTGAGCCAGCAGTTCTCTGCGCCCTCTGAATACCACCCGGGTCAAGCCCCGCTTTCCTTTGCTAAGTTGTCAGCCGGTTTACAAGAACTTTTTTAAGGCCAAACTAAATCCTCCTCCATAGCCTCTCAGAACTATTCCTTCCTTGTTTTTGGGCCTGCCACCAAGAGATACCAAAAATATACTTGGCTCCAGAGAAATGTCTCACCCTCTGCTGGTGGTAAAGGGAAGAAAAATGTCTTTCATAATTTGACCGGACCAATGCTTTGTCTGGGTGAGCTTAGGGGAGATTTAACCCAGTGAACCTAAACAATGATTAATGGTTTGTTTTCAGTGTGAAAGATGAAGATTGTGGATGACTTGCTTTCTTTTTGAATCCAAGTCACCATTTTCACATACCTTGTTTGCCATCCTGATAGCTTGCTTGTAACATCAGCCCTGATATTACAGGCACTTGTCATTCGCCTACATTTGCAGCTAATATATCAGATTGGTGATTTGTAATGAAAAATTGATAACTATCTTTATGAGTTTATGATTTAGGAGAAATTTTGCAAGTGTTGTATAGCTTCAATATGTTTTGCATGCTGAGTGATTATGCACCAGCTTCTGTCTGTTTGCTTTGGGGTATAACTCTGTTGCTGACTGTGGCCTTGCCTAACTGATCTCATAACACTTCCCCAAAGGCTCAGATAATCCATTAATGCAAGGAGGATGGAAAGTAATATCTTATTGGACTGAAACACATTCATATGACACTGAGTGGAGCCTGGAAGGAGTAATCTGCATCACTCACCTCACATCCATGTAACGTCATCTGAGAGGTTTTTCATCACAGCAGCAGAAAAGGAGGATGAAATCTGCCTTTTAACGGTCTATCCACCTAAAACTGAGTTCATCATTAACTCAGCAGAGCTAAGAGCCTTCTGCAAACATTCACTCTGTAAACATTTCTCCCATCATTTCCTTTTTCTTGTCTCTCTTTGAGGGGGCAGGGGGGAGAAACAATGTCTGAACCCTGACCTAGCTAAAGATAGTAGACTCTCACCATCTTTTCCAGTAAGTACACTGGTCAAAATATGCAGTTTGCACAGTGAGTGACAGTAAAGGTATCATCACTGATGAGAAGAGCAAGACGGAGTGGGAGAAGAGATAGGAGTTTATAGTTCAAGAGAAAGAATGAGGGAGTTAGGGATGCTGATGGGAAACCAGGCTGTGTTAATGACATCCAGTGCATGTCTTACCCTGTTGTGTACCCACCTGGCCTTCAGCAGATACCTCTGTCAGTTAATACAAAATGAGCCTGTGAGTTGTGATAAGGCAGGCCTGCAGGGTTTATTACATGAGGAAGTTTTGTGCTGTGTTGTTGACTTTGTGTAGCACAGAGATCTGGTATGTTGCAGAGAGAAATGCAGCTATAGAGCACTTGATACAGGTGATCCAGCTATTATAAAACAAGTTTATATAGGCCGCTCACTCATTCACTCACCCTCTCTTTTTCTTGAAAAGCTGTTTTAGCTCGATAGAAAAACAGCCAAGATTGAAACCAGATGAAAGAGAACACAAGTGAAGAGCACATGTGTCTAACTTCCTCTCATTATCCAATAAGAGAGCAGTAGTTGTCAGCGTCCAACTTCATCCTATTATTTAGTGAGTGAGCAGCATGTCAGGGGCGCCTGAAACACTCAGGGAAGAGGGAGACATAAACAAAGAGTAGAGTTTAGATTCACAATCACACACACATAGAGAGAGAGAGAGAGGAAGATTCAAACAGGAGTATGTCCCAGGACATTTTAGTGAAACTCTAGAGCGTTACAGCTCCAGGCATGGTATGTCGACTGTAAACACAGCCATGAGGAGGCAGAGACAAGTGGAGGAGGCTTCACTCTCCCCACTGTTTTCTGTCTACAGGCCTCAGGAGGTCAAACTAGGAGAAAGACCAACTGACATTCACATGTATATTATTGAAACAGAAATTTGAAATGTTTTTTGACATTATTTATGGCTGTCATTTTTTATTATTTGCTTTTTGTAATTTATTATACAGGTTTCCTTGTTAGTGGTGGTGTCCACCATTCCTGCCCTGGGTTCACATTGCACACAAATGTAGCATGAGTTTGTTTGGTTGCACTGTAAACAGACACACAGTTGCTCTTCTGTTGTAGTTCTGACAAAGCTGCTCACGGAGTGTTGGCAATATCACCGCTGTTACTATAGTAACCACAGGTAATACTAAATCAGCCAGAAGTAAAACAAACACGTTCATCTTATTATAATACCTTTTGTTATTGTACTGCTAGTCAAAGCTAATGGCTACATGAATGGTAAAATGCTAAAGAGGCCCTGTGGTTTTATAAAGTAACCCGAGGCTGATGACTCGTCCAACTATTGGACAATGAGGTGGACTACAGGATGTAACAGCTGCACCCAGTTCATACTGTATGTGAGTGAAACACTTGGCCCCAGCACATTGTCATCCACCTTGGACAGTTAGAAACATGTTCACGCTTTAGCAGATGCAGCATAGTAATGCTGTGTTGGATACAGGACTTGGTTTCCTGGACAGCAAGCACTTACAAGATCATTTTATAGAAGATGTGTTTGGTAATAAATAAAATGGACTGGAGAGGTGTGCAATTAATGGTGACAACTCTTTGGTGCTTTGCATCTGGCTTAACACTCTGAAAGACTGCAACATGCTTCACATCAAGTAGCAGTATGTAAACTAGTCATTTTCAGCTAGTTATAGTTTGTGTTAGTCACAGACTAGTTACTTTTTGGGTGCAGAGACAACCATAGAAAAATGTCCAGAAGTATATACTCGTTATATTCTGTCTTCAGCTGCAGAATAAGTTGTACATGTCATGTGAATGACTGAGCCACAGTACAATATCTAAATGTTTTTGTCCACTTATCTCTGATA
>NW_018127941.1:1962780-1966201 GCF_001952655.1 Monopterus albus | reverse complement strand
ACTGAAATCCACTGGAAGCAGCAGTGAAATTCCGCATGTCCAAATATATTTGGCCAGTAATGCAGATTCTGTCTTTCACTTTTTAGTGTTATTATTTTTTAGTTTTTATTTTATTTCAAACAAAACCACATATTACAACTACATGAATTAAAATATTTTCTCTTTTAAAAATATTTTTTACATTATGGACACATGATTCAGTATTTGGCTGACACAATAAAAGTAGCCTATAGTGGACACAGAGTCCCAGACCTTCCATCCATTTAAATCAACATGTTTTCTCATAAATGTGACTTGTTTTTTCGCATCACTGGCGGGGGCAAAGCAGCCTATAGGAGGGAGGAGGCCGGTCTGGTGTCATGGTGCAAGGACAATAATCTCAGCCTCAACACGGACAAGACGAAGGAGATGATAGTGGACATGAGGAAGGAGAGGAGATCTCATCAGCCACTGTTCATCCGGGGTCTCGAAGTGGAGAGGGTGAGCAGTTTCAAATACCTGGGCGTCCACATCAGTGAGGACCTCACTTGGACACTTAACACCACACAGCTGGTCAAGAAGGCCCAGCGGCGGCTGTACTTCCTGGGGAGGCTGAGGAGGTTTGGCATGTTGCCTAGGATCCTTTGCAACTTCGTTGAGAGCATCTTGACCAGCTGCATCACTGTCTGGTACGGCAGCACTACTGCTATGGACCGCAAGCACCTGCAGAGAGTGGTAAAGACTGTGGAGAAGATCACCAGGACTCCACTGCCCTCTCTGCAGATCATTTACCACCACAGGTTGTGTAGGAAAGCTGCCTCCATCCTCAAAGATCCAACCCACCCCCAGCATGGACTGTTCGCCTCCCTACCCTCTGGCCGGAGGTTCAGAAGTGTGAAGTGTAGGACCTCTAGACTGAATAACTCTTTCTTTCCCTCTGCCATCAAACTCCTAAACAGCTGAGGAGTTTATTACCAGGAAATATGTCATGTACTGTTTACATTCAGTTTTCACATGCATAATTGCACAATGACTGTTGGCTGCTGCACATGCTGTTATATTCTTGTATATTTTTTTCTATTATATTGCTGCATCTACGCTGCTTGAAGTGCCTTAGATTTTGTGTTACTTATTTATCTACTTTATATTTCATTTGTATTTTGTGGCATTCATGTGGATGGCAAAGTAAGAATTTCATTGTACAAGGAAACATGTTTCCTAACTGTGCATATGACAAATAAACACTTTGAACTTGACCTTGCTTTTTACACAGAAAGACTGTAATCTGAGCCACACCTACTGATCTGGAAGCAGAACCTATGGCTCTAGATATTTACCAAGTCAAATTCACTGACATGTCCACCCACAAGCACATACAGTATAAAGTCAGTTTTGCACCAGATTATATTACAAATGCAGCAGCAACTATTAGGTTCATGATCACATAAAGAAACACCTCTGAATGCAGGATGTTCTTTTCCAGCCTCTCAAATAATCTGGTAAATAAACAGATGATACTTTTCATTCATTTCATACTTTTCATCATGTGATAAAACCTGTGTTTCTCAATTCTCTGGCAGAGTTTCAGATAAAACAAGAAGGCAAACTGGAAACGTAGATCATAAATCACACATGCCATAAATGTGCACATTTGTACCAAAACTGTTGTATTTAAAATTATGCTGGAACACTAACTTCTACTTTTTAACACATCATAAGGTTGATCAAATAATGATGATGCCAAAGGTCCATTAATAGACAAACCTCATCATTCCACAGATTTAGTTTCATGCTGGCAGAAAGGGTTATAATCATCACAGAGGCCTGAGAAAGCTCAGTGAGGTGCTCAGATGTTATTAGAGTTGTTCTGTGGTTGTCAGGGGGAATTTCTATAAAAATACTAAACATCCTGACTGTTTTGTTGAGGAGGATTTTCAGTTGATCCCAGAAGATCCTTTACAGGAAAAAAAAAACATAAAATTCCTTCAAAGAACATTTCAGCAACAATATCACAGTTTACTGGAGCAATCCATGTTTATAACTCTGATATGAAATGTTAGTCGGAGAAATGTTAGAGGACATGAAAAATGTGTTTGGTGGACTGAGAAACATATCAGTTAAATGTATTTAAAAAAAAGATGTTTTACTGACTTTAACATGGGCACATTAAGAGTTAGAGAGCAAGAATTCATGGCCATCGGTTGAGTTGGCTGCCTCGGTTCTGTACCGGAAACAAATTCCTTGTGTGTAACATACTTGGCCAATAAAGGTGATTATCCTTTTATCAGGGGCTGGAGTTCATGTGTGAACCATAAGGAATGGAAACACTGCTCCCTGCTGGCCCGACAGGCCTACTGCAGCCACTTTTGTTGCATCCAATTATTAAAATTGTCTTGACTGTTTCATATCAGGCTTCTCAATAAACTGCTCCCTCATTCAAACAGATTAATCAACAAAGTAAAATTCAGATGTCTCCCTACCAGCACCTAGCAGCACAGTGAGTGAATGCACACAGAAAACACAAAAATACATCACATGAAACATAAACAAAGAAACATCTACATTGCATTTGTGTTCATGAATACATAGTTTATGAGCTATAAAGTATCAGCATTATATCTATCATAAGTTATTTTGTCCTCTCATGCTTTAGAAATGCATCCAGAAAACACAAAGACATTGTGAACAAAATATCAGTTAATGCATCCTCTTCAATTTGTTTCTAAATCCAGAACTTGAAATAAAATGAATTTCCATTTCGATCAGTCCACAATACTCAGGGTTTTGTATTCGTTGTTCACTTTAATTAGTTGTTCTATTCCTTACTGGGAAGGAACATTTTTCTAATCAAGTGTTTCTAATGACCTGAAGAAGAAAACTGGAGGCCTGCTCAGCCAGAGACAGGATCGAGGCGAAAGAGTGAATTAAGAGTAAATGTCAGTGACAGACTGCGCAACATGCTTATGGTTATAGAACTTGACTTTACCCAACAAAATGTTATGAAAGAGCTAAAATACAAACTTCAATACAATAATATTTACTTTACCTGTGAATACATGTTGGTTTTACTAACTTACTTACTACTTACTAACTTAATAACTTGCATTGTTTTTGAATCTAATCTTCTCTGCATGTAATCCCAGACCACACTGCATCATTAGGCTGAAATGCTAATGATATGATAATACACCAGATATTTGAATTTCTCGTTATCTTTAAATCACATTGACAGTGTTCAGATAGTAACATTCTGAAACTGGGTATTAAAGTGCGATCCAGCTATGTATGGTGTGATGGTTCTTTAAAGTGATATTTATTACATGTTTGTGGTGAGCTCAGTAAATTTAATAACATGTTCACATTTTTTAAACCGTGTCTTAAAACACTCACATGCTGATACGGCTACATTAAAAGAGCTACCTGTCGCTGCAGTCATTCCTGC
>NW_018127941.1:1960631-1962751 GCF_001952655.1 Monopterus albus | reverse complement strand
GAAGAGATCCCTTCTCTATACACTATCAACAGAAGAAATGGCTACGCTGTGTAAAAATGAATTCTAAAGTTCAGTCAAAGCTAATATGAGGCTTTAGCGGTCAAACCATGAGACAAACCAGGTGGTTATCATCAAGAAATACTGGCTTTTTAGTGTCTTTCATGTGCCTAGACATCATTTCCTTGCTGAGCCGTAATGGAGCGATAGTAACACACAGAAGGAACTTGGAATAAATTGACACTGCAGCTTGGGTAGACACCCATTTAATATGACTGCCTTAAACTGCTGAAGCTTCATTAGTTTTGGATGAAGAATGCACTTTTGCACAGAATTAGGACTGTGGATCTGTCTCTCATCATTTACATTGTAACTGTGTTAGGAAAGGACCTCTGCCTTGCTCTGCTTGTGTTTATGACAGTGATGGACACATATAAACATGACATCATTTGCTAACACATGTTCACCTGACAAGCACTTAATTACTGTGGCATTGAGCTAGTGTTCACCTGCATCTTAAACAAGCCCTTCTATAAACGTACTCTGGCCACATCCAGACCAGCTGCCTGTCTCTATTCACCTTCTCTAACCACGTCTGAGCCGTCTCTGGATTTATTGTCAAGCTGAGCTGCAGAAAAGTCAGCAAAGACCAGAAGAGGATCTCTGGGATGAAGGGACTGTTTGCTACACGTCATATAAAGCCTGTTTCTTTTGTTTGATCTTCCACAATGGTCATCTGGACTGAAGAGATCCATGGTTGTGCAGGTCATCATTGGACGCTTTGGCAATTTAAACATTTAATGTCTGTTAGTATGGAAGAAATGTTTCTGTTTGCAAATGATATATTCTACTTTGAGGCACATTAAAGTGATAGCTGATAAAGAGCACTTAATAAGCCTTATATATGGTCAATTAAATCTTTACTTATAAGGATTCTCTAAAGTGAGGGGAGCAGGTTGGTCAGGAGCCATCTTGCTGTTGTGCCAAATTATCTGTTTGGCAGAACGTGAAGAGAAAAAACTATCAGTTCCAATTTGCACTCTCAGTAGAACTATTGAGATCTAAATGTTTTAATAATGAGTACAAGTTGTACAATATAATAACTGTTTTTTTCTGATAATGAAAGTGGATTGCTATTGTCCTCTCTTATACACCAGTTCAAGCAGCTTAAATAAAATGAAATGTGATATACATAATATTTTTAACTTGTTTGCAGAAATGCCCTGCTTCACACAAAGCTGCATAATACAACCACCTGTGTTAATGACAAGTCTGTTGTGGATGTGACTGGTCCAGTGACTGCCCCAATAAAAACTGAAGTGCAGGCACAACATCCTGTAGCAGAGAATTATAAAACAGTTTTATTTGCTTGAACTAAAATATCATGTGAACTCTTTCAAAACTCAAACTGTTGATTCTAATCTTTTTTTACATGTGTCATTACCGCATTCATTAAAGGACAGAGAAGTGAAAAAATGCACCTTGTGATCTCAGTATGTCATTCAGGTGTCCGTTCTTCCCACTGAGTGGCAGTAATGTGCAAAGTTTACTGTTCCAACCACCACTGCAGCTCAAGTGAGGAAAATCTAGTGTTGTCTTAAGGGTAGGAAAGAGGTGGAGCGGAAAGCCCCAGGAGTCACTTAAGACTTTATGCTAACAGTAATTATGGTAAAAGTCATTTACAAGAAATAGAATTGTGTCTATATCAACAAGCAAGAGGTCTTCACAACCTGCTGGCTTCCCACAAGGCATCTGGTGACACCTGTCATTGCTGACCTCTGGCCCCCAGCTGCAGCTCTGTTCTGAGCCCTCAGACAATGCATGGAAAACACATGCAGATGCACACACAAACAGGCACATACACACATAGACAGACACACTCCTAATTGCATTACCTGCAATAATGCAATACATTGTGGGACAGGGGCTTTCAGAGATTGAATCAGAAACCATCCCCCATATGACTGAGACCCCTGCTAATACCTGGCATTATGGTCTCTGTGTGTACCGTTCATGCTTCATTTTTGTGTGCAAACAAACATTGTATTGAACGCAGAAGGCTGAAGGCTGTTATCTGGCCATGTGAATGTTTGCTGTTACAACAGAGCCCTGGCTTCTGTGCA
>NW_018127941.1:1930813-1960581 GCF_001952655.1 Monopterus albus | reverse complement strand
TTAAAGCCAAAAGAATAGACAGATGTGATGCTGACACAGTCACCGGAGAGCACTCATGGGAATACTGGGAATAGGATTAGTGACAAGAGCACTAGTCAGGACAGCACTAAGACAAAGGAAATAGGATAAAGGTGATCAAAGATAATGAAAGCTACCACAAATTGAGCCGAGGACTGATCATTTGAGTTACCTACCTGGCTTTAATATCGAATACAAGCCAATCTGATGAAGCAGGATCACACCACTGCACACTTAGAACATGTGTGAAGAGTGACAGATGTGCCTGCCTGGTTTCCTGCCTCGTAGAAACCAACCAGCTAATCGGTCTCACAAGCCTTCTGCAGTGGGCCATAAAATGCAATAATGTGCCAATCTGATACAAACCCACTGCTCATTCAGTTTCACAGAATAATACCAGTCTTAGATGGGAAGGTCCTTTTGGTTGATTCTGAGGCAAAAGTGTCTTGAAGAGGGGATGATAGGTGTGACCACTGGGGGCAAGCCCCAGTTTGGACAGGAGATAAGCTTATCCAGCCATCTGCGTTTACACTGTATGTCTTTCTGTTTGTGAGTTTTTGATCTAATGTGGCTGTAACATCTTTACGGACACCTCTGGCCGTGTGTCTGTGTTTGTGAGTGCACGCATGTGTGAGTGAGATGACTGTTTGCAGAAGCTTTATCAGTCAGCAGCAGCACAAAGAGCTATTCAGTGCCCACAGAGACACAACAAAGGGACAATTTACTGCAACAACGAAACAAAAACCCTCCCATAAACTGGCACTGCTGCCATGTCGTTATACCCTCAGGTAGAACAGGCTTTGGTGTCCACAAGCCTTAGTAAATAGGAAAAGTGACAAGGTTAAATAGTTAGTTCAGTCAAAGTACAAACAAACCTTTTGTTTACCATGAGCAGTGTCCAGGCGTGTGCATACATTTGGTTGTACTTGTCCAAGTCTGGAAACGTAAACTGACAAATTGTATTATTTCCCATGAAAACTGCTCACTGGGAAGTCTGTTATTTATCCAGACAATTTGGAAAACTTAATTTGGAAACTACATTTCATTTAATATTGGTGTGGAGACAGAAATTTCCAAACTTTGGTGAATGAAATCACAACTATTTGAATGATATCATTAGATATTGTTAAATATAAATGTTTTTGGTAATCTGTGTGTAATTGATTAAATGCTGGTGCAAATCTGATTTAACTATCACCGTCTGAATCTCATGGTTTTCACTGAGGAAGTAGGTCGATGGCACCACTACCCAGTGACATCTTTGAAACCCGACCCCAGAGCTGAGTGGCACAAAGGAGGCATACTTCCTGTACACTGAGATGGGATTATAAGAGATGGAAGAAACCCTATCAATCCGTGAATAGAGTCATCGCTGTTGATGGATAGGTCTGTCAAACAGGATGAGCTGATCAATACCCTCCACCCAACCCCTCAAACATACACAGTGAGACTGGGAGAGAGCACTGAGACAAACAGAGCAATCAGCTTCACAAAAGCAAATGCACATTACCTGTTGCTATGACAACTGCAGCTGCAGGGTGACAGCCATCCACTCTGACAGAGACCTAAATAAAGCTAGTTTTACAAACACTGTGAAATTTGATAGCACTTACTGAGCCAGGTGCTTCTAATAACCAACAGCAGCAACACAGAGTAACCTGGTTAAAATACAGGGTGTAGTTGCTTTATTTCTCACACTCATTTTAATATGAAGCATCCACACACAATCAGATTTTACAGACATGTTCAAGTTTATATTTGTTCCCTATGTACAGTACACACAGGAAAATCCAAAGATAAATACAAAAATGCAGAATTATGCTTCCAATCGATGTGTCACATTCTGTAGCAGGGAGAGAATGGACCCCACCCCCCCA
Source organism: Monopterus albus (assembly GCF_001952655.1). NCBI lineage: Eukaryota > Metazoa > Chordata > Actinopteri > Synbranchiformes > Synbranchidae > Monopterus > Monopterus albus. The sequence goes on along the minus strand of NW_018127941.1, from coordinate 1,958,686 downwards.
GCACCACCCCTGTTTCCACCCCAGCCACCCTGGTTGACCCCCTCCCCCAGTCCATCATCAGCAAACACCAGCAGCTGGCAGCCTGCCCCATTTAACTCCCTCCAGCACTTACTGGGCCTGGGTAATCACTGGTGCTCAGCACTAACTGTGGCAACCACACCTGCCCCCTGACTGGTGGGCCTGTCCCATCTGGGACCTTATGAAGGGGAATTTCTGGGGGTGTCTTCTTACTTTTCATAACAGATCAAGGTGCTGTGAAATGGGAAAAGCAAATCAAGATATCAGCAAGCTGAGTCAAATCCGGTCATTGATGAGATTCATGTCATGTTGAAGCTGTGAAAATGAAAGTTGTCATTGCCAGAGCATGCATAAAATGCTTTGTAGCACTGGTGAATAGCAATATAACAATGGTAATGATAGTGTATGCGATCCAAAATAGATAGCTTCCTGTGTACACGCTTGGCAGACTCTCGGCAGTCACAACGCACTTCACAACAATTTTAATCTAAAAATATTCTCTGATTATTGGGTGAGGTTTTGAAGTTGCCAGTGTTTTTGTAATCAGGTGTTTTGATTAAAAAGGCATTGTGTATGTGACAATGGAGGGTGGAAAGCTGTACATAGTTTGTGAAGAGATGGGCCATCATTATTACCAATGAGCAGACGGTAGGCTGATCATGCACATTGCTTTGCTAGTCTGGTATCTGTCTCCCTCATTACAAACCACATTCACACACAGAGAGTGCAATGGTTTATTCACCTTCAGTCTTGAGAAGGGGAAATGAATGTCTGCGTATGTGATACAACAAGTAAGCCCCTGTGTTCACACCACTGGACTAACAAACTAATAATCTATAACAGCAGCTCATTTTGTACAAACAAGAAACTACCTGGAGTGTTGCTGATTTGCATCTTCCCAACGGAAGCCTATTGTGTATTTAATGTGAATAAAAGACACCTGGTATTCCTCTGCAGTATGAACAGTTGGCCTAAAACCCTTCATTATGTTCCCCTTTAGTCCTCAACCTCAAATGAACAGTCAGATAGGTACACTCGGGCTACATCCACTCTTTCTTATTACTAAAATAGAGCTCGTCTGTAGCCATGTAGCACAGGCAGATCAAATGGTAGGGTTGCCTGTCAGCTTTGAGTTCAGAACATGCGGTGAAGATTCATCCCCCTTGACACAAGCTGACATAGAAGACTATATTTAGCTCTTGGCGTCCGTGCGTAAAGTGACGCCGGCGCAGACGCACGTATAGTGGTTGTGGACTGCATACTGATAGGTACAAGCCGAAACACACTGTGCCGTGATGTATCTTTCGAGAGAACATTTCAGATAAAGAGACTTAAATGCCACAGTTATCCGCATAATGTGACATGTTAATCAAATGTTAAGCTTTGTGAAGGACAGCGGTCGGCTTTGAGTAAGAAGCCTCTTCTAGACTCGGAGGTTGACTGGAACATAAAATTAAAGAAATGCCTTTAGAATTAGGCTGAGTAATTTCAACATAGAACACAGGGCCTACTTAATTTTACAGCAGTTACGCTATATGACATCGCAATATAATTATTATTGTTGTGCTACATAAGAGATGTGCACTGTACACATTACGCGACTGGCCTACAAGCGTCATTACTAAGTGGTTAACAGAGACACAGCCTTACTACCGGTCTGCCACGGAATATTAATGATGCAACTCATTATATAGTGGGCTACTTTCCGAAACACCGGGGATTGGTGAGGGTGTAGGCCTACTGCGCTTTATGAATAATGAAAAAATGACGTAAACAATGCGGTCCTCTTTGCAGCTCGGGCTCGAGGCTCGGGGCGGGTGCACCGAGGCGTGATGCGGTCGTGACGTAGCTTCAGTCGGGGATCTTTAATCCTCTGCCGCAGCAGCACAGCCGGTAGCCAGAGGAGGGGGTAGTACGGTCGGACAGGAATGGTCCGAACAGGCTAGGCTAGCCTACTACAAGGCCGAGGAAGCTCGGTCTCTGGATAGATGAAAATATCGCCGAGTAAAACAGAGAATACGACTAGAACGAGCCGCTCGCGATTCGCATAGGCCAGACCCCCTCCTCTCTATCGCTGCCTTCACAGACATTTTCCTATTAAAGATCTCATTCAGAAACGCTGGTTAAATATATTTTCAAACGTATATTGGCCTGTTTGCACAATTTAAAAGCCAAATTAAGTGTTGTTCAGCCGGCTGTCGGATACTGCGCCTCGTCCTGCCGGTTTCCTGCGGCCACTTTGCTCCTGGTTCGCCCTTCAGCTGCGTCGCCCCGTCCCCGCTGTTCCTGTCAGCTGCTGCGCATCAGCAAAACATGCAGGATGAGCCTGTGGGGGTGACAACCACGCAACTGCCCCAGTCAACCGATGAAAAGGACAGCAACAGCAACACGGTCAGCAAATCCGGTAAGCAACCCAACCTCACCGCCAACCACGACAGCCTGAGCTCTTTGACGCCGGATTATAACCATCACACCCAGAAGACAGCTTTCCCCTCTTTCAATCGAGATCGTTTTTGCCCGACGCAGTCTATCTGTGACCTTCAGCACAGCCGAAAAATACATCAGCAGTTAAGTCAGCACACTGAGTTTAGCTCCACAGAGTCGCCCCCACCCCAGGGACATTTCAGTTACCTGCCGCAGAGACAGCCCTTCTCCAAGCCCGAGCCCAGCGCTGCTGACCCCTGCGGCTCACCAGTGGAAGAGGCTGAAGCCGATGCTGCGTCGCCATCGCCCACTTCCGTAAATCCAAACAAGATCCAAATGGACTCCCCTATCGCCCACCACATAAATAACGGCAATGGCAGCAGCAGCACCGGCAACATGTTGTCCGGAGGTCTCGGTGCCGCTTTCCCGAACCTCCCCACCCAGGAGATGCAGAGCGCCAGCGGGGGCTCGACTTCACCTTCCCTCCCTGGGTTCGGCACCCCTTGGTCAGTCCAGACCAACTCCTCGCCCCCGCCCGCACCTAATTCCATCAACCCTATCCACGCCAACGCCATTAACCAGATGCCCAGCACGGACTCTGAAAACAGCTTTTACCCAGGTATCCCCTCTTCCATCAACCCGGCCTTCTTCCAGAGTTTTTCAGCGAATCCGTGCGCCGGGATTAATGTGCAGGGCTTCGGCGGTCCATTCTCACCCCAGATAAATGTCCCTCAGCAGCCGCAGACCCGCAGATCCCCGGTCAGCCCCCAGATGCATCCCCAGCAGGGCGCCTTCCTGCAGCAGAGGAACAATTACAACCAACATCAGGTGAGCTGCAAAAGGACATAAATCACATGAAACTGACACAAGACGATAGGCAGCTCTCCAGCCGTACTTATCCTTCCATTTTATGACCAAAAATAAGCCCAGAGCCCACCATAACTCCATTCTTTTCAGACTATTTGAGTCCAGATGTTAGGTTTTCATCATTTTAAGTGACAGCCACTAATGGTATGCCCTTAGGTTGTGGGGCATCTTGTGACACTGCAGAGATAAAACATTGCCTTAAGAATTCTGTGTGCCTTTTTGTGTGGACGTTATGCAGCTGTAGTCTTTAAAGGACTAATAGTGTTTTTCCCCCCTTCATAATGCATTTGGCATGTCCTCTGAAAGGGCTGAAGTCACTACTCTTGAGGGAAAGGGAGGGAGGGGTGAACAGGGGGAACAAGGGAGCCTCACTGAATCTAGCTGTTGTTCTCGCCTGGAAGCTGGCAGTGGGATGCAGTCACATGGCGCTGGACCATCCCTGTCTTGTGGTGCACTCAGTGGGAATACAAAGGCTTGCAGCGTTTGGTGTTCTAAGCAGATGTTTATTTGGGTGAAATGAAGACGTAGTCACTAGGTGATGGTGGTGGTAGGGTGCGTGTACTGGGAGACAGGGGACCCTGAAGAAAGATGAACAATAGCAATAGAAGCTCACATGAAGGTTTAGATTATGCAGTAATCTTGGGGCCTGCGCGCTAGTAGCCTTCGGCTTCAGGTTTCTAATGTGATTTGCACATTGGGCGTATGTGTGTATGTAAGTGTGTGTGTGTGACTGGGTGTGCTTAAAGTGCATCTGTGGTGTTGCTGTTTCACTGTAATGCCTTGCTTTGATTACAAGAACTATGTATACATTTTAATAAACCTCCAAAGACCATCAGCCATGTTGGTCCCATCATCATAAAAGCAGACATTTTAAGGAGATGCAGGGGAAAGATTACATAATTATTATTATTATTTTGTCTGCTGAAATGCAAGTTTTGTACATATTCATGTACTACCCGGGAGTCCACATGGGTGTGTGCAGCAGAGCCAAAGCGAAAAGGACTTTAGATTACTTTGTGGAGTGAGTGTGCAAGAGACAGAAAGTTGATTGTCTTCTTTGTAAGATTTTCATGTGAAAGCATGCAGGACTAAGCAGGATGCGATTCAATGCATGATTAAGAGTGGACACAAGGTCCAGGTAGAGAGAGAGAGTGTGGTGGTGTCGCAGGGCACAGGATACTTAAGTCTTAAGCCTTAAAGCCCTAAATCTTCTTATCGACCCACTCGTTACAGGAGCAGATCAAGGCTGTGTCTGACAAGGAGAAAGGAAAAGATAGACAGGCAGGATGTAGGATCCAATGGAAATATTATTATAGATGCTAAAAATGTACAACAAGGTGAACATGCTCTTTGTAACATTCCATCTTCCCACCCTCTCCCCATGCCCACTCCACGATGCATGTGCAGCCCATGGTGAAGCCATCTCCCTGGGGCAGTCACCAGGGGAATGGCTGGGGCTCTGGGGGGATGTCCTGGGGCAGGGACCACCGCAGAGGGAGTGGCATGAGCATACCTGGCTCAGTCAGTCACGTCTCGCCCCTGAAGAAGCCCTTCTCGAGCAACGTCATCGCCCCTCCTAAGTTCCCACGCTCCGCAGGATCACTGGGGCCCAAGTCCTGGATAGAGGAGAACATGTTTCGCACAGACAGCAACAGCAACACCTTGTTGCCCCTTCAGGTATGTGTTCTGGGTCGTTCATACATTGGCTGGTGTTGCTGGTTTTGGAGGTTAATTGGTCAGGTGTGTGTACATGTCGTGAGTGGCAGGGTTTTGTTTTTGTATTACTGTGTGAGAGTCTGTGGCTGTAATGGTGGGAGACGAGTAGCAGAAGAGGCATACTCATCATCATTTGAATTAGAGATTAGCCAATGGTAATGATAAAGAGAAACTGAAGTGAAGGGTTCTTTAGGCATGCATACAGTAGCAGTCAGTAGATGCACATTACCATAAAAAGAACAGCAAAGTTAGCATGTTAGTCAAATAGGAGGAGTTGTAACTGATACACAGGTTTGCTAAAGGTGTAACAAAGCAAGGGATGGGCTGAAGTCATATTCAGGATACTAACAACTGTCAGCTCTGCTTCAGGTACCAAGGTTCTTTGTGTGGACGTCTAAAGGAGCCAGAAGGTCATTCCACGTTATAGTTACTGCATTGTTGTCTACTTAAGAAAAGCTTCAGGTTAACTGGTCTGTCAGTGGTTATAATGTTGAAATCTTAATGATGACTACAATACAGGGGTGTAGATGGTCACATCTGGTCCAGTGTTTGTCATATCTCACTAATTGCTTGGTTGTCTTCTACACAGCCAGCAACAAAATCCCTGTTTGTTCTCAAAATTAGATTTATCAATAAAAAGGTTAGTGATTTAAATAATTACATGTGACTTGTAACAATGGCTGACGTGTCTCTGGGTTATTCGGTGTTTGTGTCGATTGCAGTTAAGAAATTAGATGAAATAATTTATCACTAAATGACTGTTATGATATGCACATTGCATGCATACAGAATTGCATTTACCCAAGTGTATTTTATTATCATCATCATCGTCATCATAATCATTTATTACATTTTATTAATTGATATAATTTCCTGAAATTCCACAGTTTCATTGTCTGTTACTCAGTAAATTCCATGAAACTTCCAACCTAGTTCATCGGTTACTTTACCATGTATCTGTACTTCACTTGAGTATTTTCATTTTCTGTGACTTCGTACTTCGACTTCACTACATTTATTTGATAACTTCTGTTACTAGTTACTTTTCAGAATGAGACTAATTAAACAAAATATACTATAATTATCAGACTTTTATTGATCCCTGGTGGCTAATTTCACCAGATACCCAGCAGTATGTAAACTACTTCAGATTCTGCATATAAGATAGTTAACGTTAGCTCCATCTTTACCAGCTGCAACATTAAATGGGATGTACACAATAACACACAATAACTGTAATCCACATATATAATACACATTGATGTGAAATGTGCCATTGTGCAGAATGAGCACTTTGACTTTTTTATTTTAGTCTATTCTGATGCTAATACTTTTGTACTTTTACTTGCTGCCAGTAACATTTTGAATATAGGACTCTTACTTGTAACTCTTACTTTTGCTTAAGTAAACAATCTGGGCGATTCTTTCACCACTGCTCATTTAAACTAAAATAATGATATCACCTAAATAATGGTGTCTAAGTCATCCTGTTGCTATGAGCTCAAATTATTAGCGGTGTCAGTGCTTTCTTTTCCAGGAAACAAGCCCGACTCCATGGATTGTTAATTTCCATAAACAATGTCAGACCCAGAATTTTTCAGATTCCAAGTCTTTTCCTTCCTTCCTCTCTGTTTAATATTTGGCAGTCAGTGACACAGAGTTTCTCTGCTGTGTCATGTTTTTAACATCACACAGAGGTAGACTGCGGCAGGCAGGGGTGAAGCACTTTCACTAAGAGTACTATGCCTCTACCTGACAATACTATACTTCACAGTAATTTCTTTACCATTAATGCATACTGTCACATTAAAAACTATGTTCCTAAAGTAAAGGAACACTCTTTTACTTTAGGAACTTAGTGTAACGCTATCCACGTAACACCATGATCTCCATGGCCCTGTAGTAACGTGTGTTACAGCTTAACAACCCGTCCATCATGCCAGTGTTGGGCAGTGTCACTGAGTATATGGGGGAAAACTGTCTAACATCTGTATTGGCCCCAGAGGGCAGGTGTGTGAAGTTAGAAGGCGTTTACCAGACCTCGTCACCTCAGCTCAAGGCTCAGGCCCTGAGCTAAATTGAGTTTCACTGTGGGTAATGTAGGAAAAAGAATATTTGGAATTAAAAAAAGACAATATCTCTGGTTCTGCCGCATCAATTTTGATTCTTTTTTAAAGCTGTGTTTTGCACTCTTCCATTTGAGTTTTCTTCAGTTAAACAATTATAGTGTTTAAAATTCCATTGCAAAACACAGAGTTTTTCAGGATCAGAAGAATCAGAATCAGAATCTGCTTTATTGGCCAGGTGTGTTGGATACACGAGGAATTTGACTCTGGTACATCGGCTCTCAATGTGCAAACAGTAAACCAGCATAAGGCTGTGTAATATAACAAAACTAAGCAGTATTTACAAGCAACAGAAAATGCAAACAATGCAGAAAAAGCAGTATGAACAGACAGTAACAATGCAGACAACAAAGGAATGGTCTTTGAAATGAGATAATTAGGGATAAAAATAGAGTACTTTTTGTAAGTAACAGTGTTTCCATTACTCTGGATATTCCACAGACCTCTTGCTTTTCATTTAAAGTATACGTCTCTATTATATTCTTCTTATATTTTCGCTTGCTGTTTTTAAAGTGCCTTTAGATTGTGTTACTGTTTATCTACTTTATATTTCACTTGTGTTGTGTGGCATTCACTGGGGACAGCAAAGTAAGAATTTCATTGTACAGGGAAACATGATTCCTTACTGTGCACATGACAATAAACACTTGGACTTTGACTTTAAAGAGCTCTGGACCAAAGAAATGGTCCCAGCTGACATGGCTGACAGTGTGTCCGGTAAACGGTGCACTGTCACTGCAGAGAAATGTTGCTGCTGAGCATCACAAATGAAACTCCTTTCACTTCCACTGTATTTATACGACGGAGGAACTATCAGATGCAGATATTTCCAAAATTAAAAGAAAGACAAAATGATCTGCATACCTTGATACTATTAGAGGTAAATGAGAACATAAATCCTAGTTATAAATGATAATATAATATAAATAAACGATTTAAACTCACTAAAATGCCTTCTAACGAAACTCTTTATTGTTTGTTTTCTACTAAAAATAAAAGTGAAAACAACACACTCACACACACAGCCTGCAACTGTTTGTATTAAATTGATCATTAATCTTTTATGTTAGGTGGGGCGAGCTAGGTTAGGTGCTAGTCACCAGAATATTAACCATATGAGTCTGTCATAGCAGGTCATTAAGGATGACTATCTCACTGGCAGAGCTGATGAGCTCATAACCTCCATCTCAGCTCTCCGGCTAAATGCCACTCCTGGTTTTGGTTTCCATTCTCTCTCTGTCTGCCTCTGGGAACAAGGCCAAAGATCCTGGGAAATCCATCATATGGACTGCTCACAAATATACCTTCAAATTCCTAAAGTGAATATAAATACGGAAAGAATGTTAATCCCAGTGTGAGCTGCTACACGCTGTGAAATCTCTTACGTGTTTAGCCATACTTCAGAGACTTTGTAATTCATAAGCCAGAAAGTGTGTTAGAAACCTGAGAAATTAGACCCAAATTATGGCTTGTGTTTGTTTTGTTAGCTCCAACAGTTGGATGATATAAAACCACATATTTTTTTATAGGACCGCTCCAGAATGTACGACAGTCTGAACATGCACTCCCTGGAGAGCTCTCTGATTGACATCATGCGAGCTGAACAGGATCCGATGAAAGGTAAGATTGCCTTTCCCTTTCTATCTACACGTGGGGGAAGGGGGGTCAGAGTGAGGTGATCATGTTCAGAGACGAGGCCTAACATCGTGCAGAGTGACTTGGTGAGGGGAACTGCTCCCAGAGCTGTGTTGCACATTTGCATGACCCTCCAGCTCCGGTCTGTTGCTACTTAACCTGGGCAGCAGGCACAGCTGAGTCAGGAGCAGAAGAGGCAGAGACGAGGAACCACAGTGCTTTTCTGATTAGTTTCAGATGGTTTGTGACAGATCAGACACAGGCGTATCACACAAAACACATGATGCATAAACAGTCCTCAGTTTCTTTTTAACTATTCCTCATGGCGGTGGCAAGGAGAGAATGTTCTGTATTGTGACACTGTCCTAGCCTCCTGGACTCAGCTGCTGGACATCAGAGGAGCAGTGTCAAATAACTGCACTGTCCTTTCCCTCCTCTGCTGCTTGTAGCTCATTTACAGCCTTCACATCCCACCTACACTTGCATGTTTAAATATAACCCAGAAATAACAACACTGGTAAAACCCAAGCATGCATACACTGAGTTGTTGTTTGTTTTCACAAGTAGATGCACCAAAGGTCTTCAGCAGGTTTGATTATTTGTAGGATTCATTATAAACCTGCTGCCATCAGGACTCAACCTGCGCCCTCCATTCGTGGGCGAGTCCCTTGTTTTTCCTGCAGGAGCAGATGGAGGGGACACGGGCCAGTGTGCACAGCAAAGAGAGAGGCATAGAGACTAATTTTAGATGTGATCACGCTTTCACACACTGTGTATGACAGCCAAGAGAGGAGACGAGAAGGAAGGAGGGCTTTCAAGGCTTGGCCCTTCCATTTATAGCATTACCATGGCTAACACAACAGAGGCTAGCAGCTCCCAAATACAGGAGTTATTACACCATAATAGTAACACTGCAAGGGGAAATTAAATGCAATGGCAATAAAAAACTAGTGCACTTTCAGCTTTAACTTTTTTTTAAATCCATGTTTTCTTTGTAATATATTTGTGTATCCTGCTTGTTGCTAATTAACATCTAAAGCCAGTGTGTAAAATTCTGACACTGGTGCCACCCAGTGGTAGTGCCAAAGGAAACACTGATACAACACAACACTACTCACATAGTGAGGTTTAGAGCTCTATTCTCCTGCCAGTGCAACTTCTGCGTTGCCTCATTTACAGTCCTTTGGCAGTTTTCCTCGGTGCACGTCTACTTTTTGCTGTGTATTGGTGTGTTTGGTATTTTCCTACCATGAATGAATGCGCTTATGCTGAGGTAGGGGGAGAGGTGCACTTGAAGCCAAGTGTATGCTGATTAGGCAGCGCAGTGTACTTTCGTTGCTCGTTTTGACCCCAAATAGCAATAACACCTGCTCAGACTGCATCTTATCGCATTCATAAGTGTATCTGCAATTTTCCTGACAAGCACCTAGACCGGGAAGCACGAGATCAGGTACCCAGATTAATTTTAAAGGCCACACCAACCTGCAATTAACCCTTAAATCCACAACTGATCTGCTGGAATTCACTTTGAATAATTTATTGTGTATCATGAATAAGATAAATAAACAAGTATGTGGCTATAGTCACACAGTGTTGTGCACATCAGGACGCACCATCTGTAGCCTACTCACAGGATGCAGCCAGAGGTGATCTGCAGTCAGTGTTTGGAAATCCAAATCCACATTAAAAATTACACACACTAACACATGAAAGCAGCTCATGAGCCAAGATAAATAGCAAACACCCTACAGACGTCTTCATTAATCCTGTTACGCAGCAGGTAAAGTCAGTCCGACCACACTGTGGCTGCTGTCACTCTTAAGGTAGAGTTTCTTCAGATGAACAAGTTACACACACACATACCTTCATCACTACCATTAATACTACACGTTGTGTCTGTTTTTGCATTTTATGGTGGTTTGACAGCTTTGAAAGCAGCAGATGGAGATAAAGTAGACGACACATCCACTGGCTGTGAGCTCTGATGGACCACAATCAGTTTCACCATAAACACTGTGATTACAACATGATTTCATTGTATTATTTTAAAAACAGTGAAACGTTTAGAAGGTTACGTGAGACCCCTGTGGATTTCACTCACTATATACAGCTGTGAGTAAATGACACCATACAACTGCTGCTGGTTACAAGGTCAGACTTTTTTCTTCCATGCACAAACGTTGGTCAGTGATATTAGCAGACTGCTGAGTGAATATTTACGTGCACTACTTCTACTTAAACTGTTTTGTCACTGTCAATTTAAGAATGGAGAACATAACTGGCAGGAGAAGACGATACAGGGAAAGAAACTCGCCTCTTGTGTATATACATATATATGACATCAGTGGCGTCAGTCAGGTTTCTGCCCTGCTCCTTAGAGGGGATGAGAGGAGCTGGTTTGATTGGACACAACTAAAGCCAGCCCTGGCTCCACCTGCTCACCTGCATTCCTCTATAATAATGTATTCCACCCCACCTATAAAATGCACTCAGTAATGCCTGACTGTGCACGAACGTGTGCTGTGTCTGTGGTCACCAAAACTGCAAAACACCGTTGAACACGCCCATATTCACTTCATTTTAGCGCTGCACCCTTTTGCAGGATATAGAGCTAATGGCTAAAATGCAGCACTCAGTCTATACCAACTGTCCCTGCTGACCATAGTGCTCGACGTGGGCATGCGACAAGGCTGCTGTAACACATTCACAGGCCCAGTAGTTGTATGTCTGTGCGTATTGTGTGTGTGTGTTCTTACTGTCTTGTCCCTTGTATTGGCCTTGCCCTGTTGTCTCCATTTGCTCTGTCTCATCCCTATTTGTGTGTGTGTGTCTCTGTGTTTCTCATGCCAGGCCGTGTGGGATGCCCTAACCCCGGGGCCGACGGCCTACTCATGCTCAATGGTAATTATCTCTTAGCACCATCTCCCTCTGTGTCGCCAACTCTCATGATGCTTCCACTCTTACTCTTTAGCACATAGTATTTGTTTCAACAAATCTATTTGCATTTGCAAAAAAAAGGTTTGATTTGTCATCAAACTGTCTGTGCAGTGTCTCTGGGCTCCACAGGCATCACTGCATAATTCTCTGAATTGATGATTTTGTCCTTTTTATGAATTTGCTTAATTAAAAGTCAAGCTCCACCATCCTAACGTCATCTGACGGTGCTCACATAGTGAGGAGTGCTTCCGTTGTTTACTAAGTCACATGAGGATTTTGAATGCACCGCAGTCCTTTGTCACATCCTCTCATTAAGATGTTAACTTTCAGGGCCACAGAGAATAACTGTAGCCTCGAAGACTCTTTTGAGTCTCACATGTGGACACATGTCATGTTGGTGCCAAAAATGTTATGTTATCTGGTTTTGTCTCAGCAGGACACAAATGTGGTTCAGATGGCATTTACAAATACTTACACAAACTTATTATTATTATATCTGGTGTCGTCTGGTTTTTGCTGTTTCCTCCTGAAAGCCAGTGGTGAGAAATGAGGTTATTTATTTTATTTTTTTATTTATCTATTTTGTCATCTGTTGGAGGCGGTTTTAGACTCATGTCACTGAGACCATACATGCTGCTGGGATGAGCCTCATTGCCCCTGGCAGAGCACATCCAGGGCTTTTTAGTGATATAAGATATGTGGGGTTGAAATTGACAAGGTCATTTTTCTAGTTTGCCAAGTGGCTCCCCTCACGTCTGGTAAACTCCATTTAGAAAGAGGATAGGTTTATTTTTTCACAGCAGTGTAATACATTTATTTGCCAAGGACATGGCTTTGTATGCAGTCTGTAGAGATGTCACAAGTTTCGTTATATTGTATTTCATCTTTTACTGTGCAGTGTGCAGTAGTAGACTATAAATGGAAACTTCAGATGCCCATTCTATGTCTTGATGTTTAAAACAAGTGATACCGTATATGCTGGGTTTTGTTTGTGTTGCTCTGAAGTGTATTGTCCCCAAGACATAATGTAGGAAAAAGAAAAATGACAGAAATGGAATTTCTGGATCTCAGGACAATGTAAAATAAACTGTTTTATGGTAATCTAGTATATTTTTGTATATGGAAACTTTGAATCTGAGTTTATTTGACCCTGACTAACCTGATCTAATTATATTATCTTAGTTGAAGAAAGCGATGATAAATTAACTCCAGATTTTAGTGTATTTAAAAAATACTTTGATAAATGTCTGCACAGCTGAAACTTGTACTCTTTTCCACATGCAGCCAGGAGCTATGGGAGACGTCGAGGTAAACCCAGCTTCCTACAACATTCACATTTAGCTGAAGCACTATGGCAGTCATGCATCTGCTCTATGAAAACTCAATGTGTTCAATATTAAATGAGTAAAAAAGACATTTGGCTATTGTAGTAATGAAGTCTGTAAAATATATAAATGAAGCAACAATTTGTGGAAATACTGAGAAAGCTGTAAAATTAAATTCACTGATATAAAATGATATTTCATCAGTCATTACAATTTTTATTGGATATCTTTTTTTTCTTCAAAATACTCTTTTTCAAAAGTTTGTTTTTTATTTTATATTGGGATTTTTCCCTGGGATATTTTGACTTCATGTTCAAGTTCATGTGTTTCCCAGTTTTCACTGCAGAAAATGCTTTTATAAAATAAAAATGCATTTTGTATATAAAAATACAAACATTTCCAGAAAGCAATAAAAATGAAATCTGTTAATATGATAAGGAGAAGGCTGAAAAAGCTTTTCATAAGTTGATCCCTAATCATTTCTTAAAATATTTCACAAATGATTATTATTTTATATACAATTTATTCATATGACCATCTTTTTTACAGTTACTTGTTAATTTAACATTGAACACTTTAACAGTTTGGTGTTCCACCCTCGTAGCGACCGTGGTAACAGCTTTGTTCCACACAGCCTGCCTTTCCTCAGTCTCAGACCTGGAAAAAAAATAAACTGTACATAATCCTTGCTTTAAGCTGGTGCTTTATCTCACAACCACTCACTTAGAAACTGCAGTGCAAGCAGGCACATTATTTTTCCTGCCACAGCAGGGACATAAAATACCATAAAGGAGAGGCAGGTTCTGTAATTAGACTGGGGTTAGATATACATTTGTGAGTGTTAATAGCATATTTGACATTCACTGTAGCCTTAGCTGCCTTTTCCCCCCGTTTTTCTCCACCAGGTCGTTCCTCTCTGTTCCCAATTGATGACAATCTCCTTGATGATGGCCATGGCAACCAGGGCGTCCCAGGGGTCCTTGGCTCCCCCAGTTGCTACCCCCATCAAAACGGGGAACGCATTGAGCGCTTCTCCCGTAAGGTGTTTGTGGGAGGATTGCCCCCTGACATCGATGAAGGTGAGGACAACTAGAATATAGTATTTTATGACAGCATTGTACAGTACTCATGGTCTTTGGTCATTCTGCTCTATCAACCATTTACTCTCTCTCTTCACCTGCCTGTTGTTTCTTTTCCACTTTTCTTCAGATGAAATAACTTCAAGCTTTCGCCGCTTTGGCCACCTGGTGGTGGACTGGCCACACAAAGCAGAAAGCAAATCCTACTTTCCACCCAAAGGTACCGACAAAAGCAGCCAGCCCATGTTAGACAAACATTCCTGACTGCTGAACACTGTTTACATTGGGTTTGGATGGTGTGAAGCTGAGATGCCAATGAATGAGGCGTCATTTGAATACTGATAATCCAAGGCAGGAACATACAGTATGTCGCATGCTTAATGCCCAAACTGTGAGGAGAGCTCGGTGCAGGCTCTGATTGAAGCCTGCATGGAGGAGGATGGGAAGCTCTACCTGTGTGTCTCCAGCCCCACCATCAAGGACAAACCTGTGAGCTCAACAGCACCAGCTCACACAACAAAAAACAAAGACCCAGTTCTGTCATTGAAATTTGTCTTGAATAACAAAAGAAGAGATGTAATTTGGTTTGGCTCTGACCTCAGGTGCAAATTCGACCTTGGAACCTGAGTGACAGTGACTTTGTGATGGACGGATCTCAACCCCTGGATCCCCGCAAAACCATCTTTGTGGGAGGCGTTCCTCGTCCCCTGAGAGCAAGTAATTATACTTTTCATCTCAGTTTCTCTTTAGGAACTAATAGAGATTCAGCAGCTCAGACACACGGTGACATATTACAGTAGAAGATCAGATGTATGTTTAATGTGAATAATGTGTGTCTGAGACTACAAGTCCCACCAGCTACCACAGTCTGACAGTGTCTCACCCTCTCTCTCTCTCTCTCACACACCCTGCTGTGTAACACCCTCTTCTCCTCTTATAACTTTTCTTTATCCCACCTGTCTGTTCTGCTTTATTCTTTACATTTACTCTCTGACTAGTTGAGCTGGCCATGATTATGGATCGCCTCTATGGTGGAGTCTGCTACGCAGGAATCGACACCGATCCAGAGCTCAAATACCCGAAGGGTGCGGGACGAGTGGCCTTCTCCAATCAGCAGAGTTACATTGCTGCCATCAGTGCGAGATTTGTCCAGCTGCAGCACGGGGACATTGACAAACGGGTACAGCCTCCCCTTCATTATCAAATTCGCAGTTTCCCATTTTACATAAAGTGTCAGTAATTATTTCTTCTCCAAAATGTGTGCACGCAGGTGGAGGTGAAGCCCTATGTCCTGGATGATCAGCTGTGTGATGAGTGCCAGGGTGCTCGCTGTGGAGGGAAGTTTGCTCCCTTCTTCTGTGCTAATGTCACCTGTCTGCAATACTACTGCGAGTTTTGCTGGGCCAACATCCACTCCCGCGCCGGTCGAGAGTTTCACAAGCCCCTGGTCAAAGAGGGAGCTGACCGCCCACGCCAGATTCACTTTCGCTGGAATTAGAAGTGTGACCGTAGCCGTGCTGACGCAGTCAGAGGGAAGGGAAATGAAACAGTGGCTAACAGGAAAAAGAGCATCGCTCTGCCTCTCCTGCTCTCCTAAGCAGTATAATCCAGTACGTAACACTATACAGTATATACTACATATATATATCAGGCTCTGACAACTCTACAACTAGTTTGTGGTACTTTCATCTTTTCTAAGAGGAGATTTAAGAAGAAATTGATTTTTGTAGGTTTTTTTATTATTATTATTTTTGTATGTGAGATTTAAAGTAGATATGGGAATGTTTTTGCATGGGGGCAGCTTGTCTGTCTGTGTGTCTGCTGCTAGCCACCCCACAGTGCATGTAGTTCACGACTGTTTCTGGGAAAACCTTGATTCTCTAATGTTGATGCCTGCCCCAGGTCATTAACCAAAGGTAGCAACAAGATAGGAAGCATCAAATTGATACATTTCTGCTGCAAAACAAACAGTTGTTTTTTGGGGCCACGGGCTCTTTCTTCTTGTTAGAGAGTTTATTAAAAACAAAAGATGTTAGGGTTCTTTCTGTGCTCATACTGCTCCATAGAGTGATACCTCAAAACACAAAATCTGGTCTCCGCTAACTGTATTCCACATTTGTACTTAAGCTCTTTTAGAAGCTTTGCTGCTATATATACATATATATGAATAGATGTGTAGGTATTATATTTAATGCCATTTATAAACCAGAATCATGTAAAAACAAAATGCAGTATGCACTCAACCACTAATGGCCCCCATTGCTGTGGAAAGAATTAAAGTGCATGTTATGAAAACAGATACACAACTAGCATGCAGCATAGATGTGAGGGAAAAAATGCAAATAAAATAATAACAAAAAACCACTGACATCGTGATTAAAGACGAGACAAAATTTTCTAGTGAGTAGCATGACCATCGATTACAGAAGCCGACGAGGGCAAAAAATCAGATGAAGCTAAATAGCATAAGAGACATATTTAAACTTGCATGTATTGATGTTTCTCTGTTGTTTGATCTATTTACATACTTAACAATACAAAAAGTGATATTGGTTCTAATGTAGACTTAGTGGACGCCATCGTTTTGTGACAGGGTGGCTTGTATGGCAAAACAAACAAACAAAAAAAAAAAACACCCGTTGAAGCAGAGAAGCAGAGTGGTGTTCAGTGGTTTGTGTTTGTGTGTTGTCCCTGTGCTGTGCGACTGTTGTTAGTGTAGACTGAGGCACTGGTTTAGTTACCAACAGACCATGTAAAGGAGAATTCAAACATCAGATTGACTCTGCTTTCACCCTTCCCGTCCTGTATCTTTGTATGGTTCCAAAGGTTAATCTGATACAGCTTCACCCTGGCAGACCAAATGCAAGCAAAAGACTCGGTCGGCTCGGAAGATTTAACTGGGAGAGCTGGGCCGAGGCTAACAGTCATGTTAGTAAGCATCCTTAGAGCACGTTCACTTCACTAGGCTGATGGTAATGACTAGTTGAAGCGGTCGCGTTGTGTGGCTGCAGCTACTTGAGACACTGGCCCAGTTACTGCAAGATTAAGCATGTCCTAACCAAGCTGTCATAATGGGGATGATGACACTTGGTCTCTCTGCGTGCTAAAGACGAAACTCTCTTCTCTTTGTTTGTGTTGTACGTCTGTTTGATTTCCACCGTGACCTTTGAAATACTTCAGATACTTAAAACTATTTAGGGACAATCTTTCTGTGAGGACAGCAGCCTGGCCGTCCATTCTGTACTGTACAAGTGTGTCGCTCTTGTGTCGTCGTGGTTTTTGTGTTCCATGCTCTGGTGTGTGCTCCTCGGTATCGGTGTTCAGGAGTCACGTGTGTACTGTTTAAAACCTTATTGAAGCTTAGAGTTGAGTCATATGGTTTAATTTGTTTGTGGCGACTACTTACCCATCACTGGTCCTTCGGTATCTTTATATAATATATATTATGCACTACTTTTTACCACTATTTTTTTCTGCTTGTTCACCCCCTAAAGTGATTTCTCCACCTTTTGAAAATTCTACAAAGGATTTATTACATTTTATTTTTTCATTAATGCTTATTTAAGATGTAGCGTGAAGCAGCGGTCTTAAGTTATCTATGTTCTGTATAAGTAGAGAAGGAATCCAATATTTTCGGACATATTTTAATGTGGTGTGATTGTTGTGAGGACAGGGAGTCAGAACGGCGTGGCAGGATCGAAATAAAGAGGGGGCTCCCATCATCCCCCGTGGCTTTAGTTCTCAGCCATGTCTGAATATGGTCACCTGTAACACTTGACTTGTGCTGTTTTTGTGAGGTTCTATTTCTATGTTAAACACTGTTACTTTGCTCTGTACGTGTCTTTGTTTTTGTAAAAAATCATATTTATTTCACTATTTTTGTAGTTGGAGAAAAAAGCTATTTGATTTTGATTGTATTTTTCTATTTAAATATGACTATTATACAATTTATTTTCCCTCCCCAATGTTAATTATGTCCAAAAGTTCTGGTCAAAGACAAGGAATCATGTCACTAGTAACAACATCAAGGTTTTTGATATACACTTGATTCTTATTTTGATACATGACACATTTCATTTGAAGGAAGGAAACATGAAGGTTTTATTATACCCTTGGAAGACACTTGAGATTCTCCCCGTTGCATCGAGGCCCCAGCTGCCTGTCCTCGTAGATGCTCTGAAACTTGAATATAACACATTTTGAAAGGCTGATTAACCTCGAATCTGTGTTGTGATGTGCAATACTGTTTCTAATGTTTGTATAAAAGTAAGAACAACAGTGTAAACCTTTTTAATGCAGATTTATTTTTTTCATTGCATATTTTGCAGATTTCTGATCCACAGTGTCATTTTTTACTGTCAGAAAAAAATAAACCCCGTTTTTTCATTGCAACTATTTTTAAATCCAGATATCTTTGTACTGATGTAAATGATTGTAGTTATTTTGGATAGTGTTTTGCTAACAAAAGAAAGACTTTTTCATGCATATTTCTATTTCATTTCATCTTGTTTTATCCCACATTTTTATTTCATTTAACAGTAGCAGAATTGTTGGAATAATTTTTCATATTTAATGTCATTGGTATTATTTTGTATTTTATGTGGAAATACACTCTATATAATTTTAAGATGCTAATTGCTAAGATATTATTTTGAGTTTAATTATATTTGAAGCTAAATATTTGTAATTTTATTGTTAAAGTGACTAATTTCTAAATCACAGTTTGTGTATAGATTCACAAAGTGGTTTATGAGGTGTTTGGATTGAAATTAATACTGAATGGTTCTTTGATATGCAAAATGAATATCATGTCTATTTTTATTTTTGTTGGTTTTGTATTTAAATGGGGTGTTGATTACAATCTTTTTTCCCTTTCACTTCCTGAATAAAGACCCATTCTGTTTGGACACAACATGGTTGCTTGCTGCATACGTTTCCTCCTCATGTGGGGCTGTGTAAAGGTAAATACTGGCCCTCACTGGCTTGCAGCATCTCCAGTAATGCTGTCTGTACTTTCTAAATACAAAGAATAAAACGTAATAAAATGTGCCCCATCATGAGTGACATCATTGCAGATACACTTGTCAAAAAAAGACATCAAAACCTAAGATTTATGCAAGAGATTGTCCATACTCAAAAAAGATTTGGTCACATTTTTGAAGATTTAACTGTGCAAATCAGTGGTGATAGACCCGGGCTCCTGGTGGATGGCCGTACGGCCTCAAGCGGTTGGCGTGAGTGGATAGAGGAGAGAGGAAAGAAAAGCATCAAGACACAACAAACAAACACTGGGCAGGTTTAATGGGATACCTGCAGAAATGTACAGGCACAGAGAGAGCACACATTACGGGAGGGAGGAGACACAAAGTTAGTGACATGCAATGGCGGCATAAAATAAGATGGAGAGAGAAGGGAGGGGGAGGTGAGGGTCAAGGAGTGGAGGAACAAGACAAGCAATAACATCACAGAAAGCCCCCCAGCAGTCTAGGCCTATAGCAGCATAACTAAGGGAAGGTTCAGGGTCACCTGATGCAGCCCTAACTATAAGCTTTATCATGTAGATTGTGAAAGACATAAAAATATTTTCATTGCAAGTGGGCTGATGAACTACTTATGCAAGAAACAGTTTTTATTCCCCATCAAAGTTAGAGGGAAAAGCTCATTGCCATTCAGTGTAAGGCACTTTAGTATCTCATTACTCCATCTATCCATCCATTTTCTATACCGCTTAGTCCCAAACGGGGTCACGGGGGGCTTGAGCCAATCCCAGCCAGCTGCGGGCGAGAGGCGGGGTACACCCTGGACAGGTCGCCAGTCTATCGCAGGGCTAACACCCAGACGAACCACCACTCACACACACGGGCAATTTAGAGACATCTCATTACTCCAAAAGTAGAAATTCAGTCCAAATGTATGCTGATGAAAACAAATAACTGAGGCCTCTTTTAATTTGAAATCTGAAAGATTTTGTTGCAACCTTGAAGCAATTTTCTTTGACAAAGCACCTTTACAAAACTGCATGATCACTGTCCGACTGTCATTTGTCACCATTTATAATTAAAACTTATTAGTGTTTGTTGTAATATCTATCTGACACTTATGATAATGTATCCTAAATAAATTAAGGAAAGCTTTTATTTGTCATGTTATACATTTTCAATAGTCACTTCAAATAGCTTAGCCCTCACAGCCACTCCACTGTGGTTATGATAAATTTATGAAAAATTGCACACTCGGAACACAAGTTGACTTGACCAAGCAAAGGTGAACAGCGGCTCACTTGAACGCACTGTACCACTGAAGATGACCACACTGAATATGGGTAGGAATTAGTCCAAGAAGCCCCACACTCCAACAAAACACTTGTGGCACCATCTATGGATGAGTGTCAGAAATACACCTCAGATCAACACTGAGGTCAATGCATCACCAGTGTTTCTGATATTTTTTCATCTTTTTTATAGAAAAACAAGATTCAACATAGTGACTTCGACAGTGGTTATCACACACTAAAAGAGTCTTCATGCATGACATGACGTAACTAATTCTGCACACACACACTGGCCTGGGTGATAGTTGTTTGCCTTAGGAAGTTAGAGAGAAAGGAGTGGATAAGGGGAGGGGAAGGGAGGAGGGCTGGATGGAGTGACTTCAGTCTGCTTCAGCTGCTGCACTACAAAACAGCAACAAAAACAGCTGAGCTCTGCACGCAGACGTCTGAGAGCAGAGCAGAGAAAGACGAGTGACATGTTCACCAAGGGCTCAAATCATCGCACAAACTGGAATCTGAGCAAAGAGGACACAGACACTCAACGGTGCACATTTTAATCAGCATTGGAGATGAACGGTTGTCCACTGTGGGGTAAGAACACCTGTTGAATACTTCTGACTGTCACACAGCATTCTTCATTCAGAATAACAACCAAAAGGAATGATTCATGCAAATATTGATGTCTTTAAAGTTTCTGATCTTTCTGAGTGAATAACTTTAACAACTTTGCCAGTACATGTCTCTGTATGTCACTGTTTGTGTGTACACTTGTACCCACGTGTATGCATGCATGGTTATTATATGTGTATAAATACAAGTAACCAGTATATATGGTAAATGATCCCCCTAAAAGAAATTAGATTACTTAAAAAGTGCATTTCTTCTTTTTAAGCTTTTTTCCAAAAATCACCTTAAGAGTAACTGGGAGACTTGTGTCTGACCTAAATTAGAAGCTGGGCTGTAGAATCTGCCAATGATCAAAGTGGATGCAGACATTTTCAGTGAAGTATAGCCAAACACACTATTTTAATTTTATAATCTGCCTTGCTCCACATGTTCACTGGGAAAAAAGAACAATGAAGACCAAGGGGTCCTGAATGCCTTGATGTTGTCATTCTTAAAAAAGATGAACTGCAATCAGTTTTATTTCATTTTTAATAGAAGAATTAAAGCATTTTTGCATGCATTTACTGTATGTCTTCATGCACATGTCCCTTTGTGTGTAAGAAGAGAACTGTTGCTTTAATGATAGCTATGTTACTAATGCTGACATCAGAGGGGAATTGGCGGGCAGGGTTTCTCTCTCACAGGACCTCACACTGGCTCTGTGACCAGTTCATTCCCCTCAAAATCAAAAACACTCTACATAACAACACAGCTTGTTTGTATCGTGTGCCTGTGTTTGTGTGCCAAAGTTTAACTGTGTCCTTCCTGTTTATCTTGTCATGTTTATTGTCTCATAGTACACACATAATTTGTTATATGTGCTTGCAAATTACACTGACAGAAAAAACCAAATGTGTTAATGCTAAGTAGAAGATGTTGCAATAAAAAGACAGTTGGAACGTGTCTAAGCCAGACACACAAAGGCCTCCACCGACCAGAGACAGCCAAACGGCAGATGCAAAACTTGTATTCTCACACCCACATGGGCAAATAAGGAAAGAACAAACATGCGTATCAGTTAAATTCACAAATCCTGCTCTGTGCTTTTGGTCATGCTCCCTAAATATCTTCCTGTAGAAGAACTGAGTCAGTGAGTGTCCATCTGATTCAGTTATTATGGAATGTTTGTTGTCCAACATGTGAAAGGTTTCCAGACTGGATTTAAGTGTGTGGTCCCTCACACACCACTGCTGGATCATCATCTATGTTATTAGCACTGATGGTTCAGGTGACATGTAATAATACATTATGAAATCATGTCTCTGTCTTTCTCTTTGTGTAACATAAATGTATAATGTCTCTGTCTGTTCAAGTGTCATTATTGCATAATTAGCTTCTCCTGACAGAAAATGTGCTGGGTGTTATGTCATAACTTGGGAATGTTTTGGCAAGAAAAGAAGACTTGGAACAAAGAAGCCTCTCAGATGCAATTCTGTGGTGAATGAGAACATCAGTGCGTGAGACAGAATCAAATAGAAATTACTTCTCATTAAAAGAATCCCATCTGGCCCCATGTTGGACCTGATGACAAATTTAGTTCACTCAATGCTTTGGTTCTGCCTATGACCATGGCAACACCACTGTAAGCACCGTGAAGCTTTGTGAAAAATGAGAACAGGTTCTCATGTCTGGTCAGATCATAACAACACTTCATGTCTTTCTTACTGTCTCTTTTTAGCTCTAAACATCTGCTAACACAAAAGAACTTTTTTTGAAATGTGATGCTAAATTTTCTTGTCAATGTGGAAACACACCAGAGACGCTCCTAAAGGAATATTAGAAGCTAGTAAATGTCTTTTAAAATTGTTGTTTGCGTTTACAGATTTGAAGATGTGGGCATTGATGGGAGTAGTCTGTGTGTGCCACTGTGTCTTTGGACAGCTGTTTGAGACCAGGCTGAAAGGAGCGCCCCGTCTGATCTGCAGTGTCCCTGGGTCACCAGGCCTGCCTGGCAAACCTGGTCCCGGCGGGGCCCCAGGAGCAGATGGGAATGTGGGTATCCCAGGAAGAGATGGCAGAGATGGCAGGAAGGGTGAAAAGGGCGAAAAGGGAGACACAGGTATCATATAAAACCTAAACAGATACAGCATCAATTTATACTATATGTACCAATAAATAAACACTACCAGTCTCTGCAAATGAAAAGCTTGCACAGAACAGCTTTGTCTGACAGCTGACAAAGACAAGATTAACTGAGGAGCTCCACATAAAAAAAATAATATCAGGATTACAAAATGAAGTGTCAGACAAATGATACTATATACCTGTTTAGTATAAGACAAATGGATATAAACATGCCTCAGGCCATTGACTCCTCTAAATGCATATGGTATCATCAGTACAAATACAAGTGGTTGTGCTGGAAAACTACATTCTTTGTATGTATATTTCCTCAAAAAGCAACAGAAAACAACACAAAGCCATTATGAACCCAATGTTCTGTTTCTAGACATTTTCATCCACATTATTCAGCTGTTACTTTCAGCCTTTTAGCTAGATGAGCCTACATTTTATAAGCACTGGAAAGGATTTCATCTGTGTGGGTTTAGGTGTATGTGTGGATGGACTAAAGTTAAGTTTAAACTAAAGTGCCTTTAGGTTTTGCATTATAGCCATACCAAATTATGAGATGTTACATGCATTTCTCCATCCAAATGTAGCCTCTGAGTTTTCCCAGGCTTCCCACATTACAGACAATTTGTCATGGCTGTTCATGGCTTGGCTTGGATTTCTTTTCTTGTTTAGTTTTTCATAAGGGTAATATTTCATGAGGGTAAAGCTGGAAAGGCAAAAGATCCAGCAACACTTGCACTATATAAAGCAACTTTAATGTTCAGACCAACATGTTTTGGCTTGTAGCCTTTGTCGGGGTCTGAGGGTAAAGCTGCCAGAGTTGCAAAAACAATTGGAAATACTGCATGTGTTCACCTGCGTCCAGCAGAAATAGCCTACTCTATTGATATGCATTCTGTAATGCAATACATCTGACATACACCTGACTTTTCCATTATGTGTGGAAACAGGAATTCAGATGCATACCTTCATGACACTACATATTCAGAACAGCCCAGCACAAGAATACAGGATTCACAGTTTCTCAGGTCCAAGGCATTAAATGTGCAAATGTAGTCAACTGGATAGAAGATACTATCAAGCCAAAACTGTACTGTTCAAATATAAAGATGACTACGTTCCAAGGCTGATGTAATACATGACACTGGGCGTAGAGTTGTGTTTCCATTGACACTTCCTTTAAAAGGTTTAACAAGTGCAGAACAGAAATGTAGTCATATGGCAGTACTGACAAAAAAACAACAACAATAATTCTATCAAGAATAGTGCATACGATACGATACATCACGATATTTCTGTTTCAGGATTGAAGGGCAGAGTCGGCCCAACAGGTAAAATTGGAGAACGAGGTGACCGTGGCCCTGCGGGGAAACAAGGCCCTACTGGGGAAAATGGAGATCGGGGCCCACTTGGTCCTCTAGGACATGATGGAGAGAAAGGGGATAAAGGTGAACGAGGGCCACCTGGAACAGCAGGAACTTGCAGATGTGGCAGCCTGCTTCCTAAATCTGCCTTCTCTGTTGGAATAACTAGCAGCTACCCTACAGAATACACCCCCATCAAGTTTAACAAGGTCCTGTTTAATGAGGGTGGACACTACAACCCACAGACAGGCAAGTTCATCTGTGCATACCCAGGCATTTATTATTTCTCCTATGACATTACCCTGGCCAACAAACACTTGGCTATTGGTCTGGTGCAGAATGGCCAATATCGCATCAAAACCTTTGACGCCAACACAGGGAACCATGATGTAGCATCTGGGTCCACTGTGATGTTCCTGAACCCAGAAGATGAGGTGTGGTTGGAGATCTTCTACCGTGACCAGAACGGTTTATTTGCAGACCCAGGCTGGGCTGATAGCTTGTTCTCTGGCTTTCTTCTCTATGCTGACACAAACTACTTTGACACACTGGCAGCCGACTATGCATAAAACCTGGAAAACACAAAACAAAACCAAAAACTGCTAGTCACTGTTTTCTTTGATATTTCTTATTACATATATAGTATGGTTGAACTATATTTTTATACAAATGTTTGTACTTCTAGTTACATTATTACTACAGAAACCTATCTACTGATTATAAATTATATTATTTGATAAAGCTTGAATGAGTTTCTGATTTGTTTGTTTTAGATTGGAGATGGACAAATTATAGACTAATTTAAATAAACTTTGCTGATATGTATATTTTGGTTTGGGGAGTTTCCTTTCAAAAAAGCAAAACTAAAACATATGTGAGTCAGAAATACTGCCAAATATAAACATGAGACGACAAAACAAATCCGCCGTATTGTTTCTATTGGCAAGAATGCCAAAAACAACAGGCAGAGAGAATAACAGATTGGCACAGTGCATTTGTAGCTTATGGGACCCCGTAGTAGGCGGGTTCCTTGCGTCACTAACTTGTTTGATTGACCTTCCACAGGACGAATAGAAATTCAGAACTGGTGAACCATGTTTAGATGCATCGGCTTATTTCCAAGGTAGGTCGAGACGTAGTTTACATCGTTACTAGGCAGCGATAACGGCACTCATGTTCTTGTAATAATTTGATCGGAAATGTATAAACTATAAATAGGATCAGTTGGATACATACACTGGCTGCTTATCTTACTACAGGACTAACGCTAGACCCCAACAACAGTGGTCATATTCAGACCGCTTAACGTTAATGCATAGAATACTAACGTTATCATGGCCACCCTAGCTCCCTCAGCGTAAGTGCCCATTTTGGTCTTTGTCATAACTCACTTTCATCTAGCGTTAACTATGTCTCTGGGATGCCGCTTTTGGCTATGTCAGCTAAGCTAACGACAGTTGTATTTTAAAATGACTGCGCCTCTTTATGTTTAGTGAGTTTCGAGGAAAACTGCGAAAGAAGGGCCGTGCTTTACAAGAAACTTGGGCTAAAAACAAAAATGAGGACGACGTTCAGGTAAAGTTATAAAAAATTGTAACCGTAATTAATATTACTACAGGTAACCATTATATCTTTCCATGGTTCCGTGGACAGACATTAGTCCTATAGAGTTCACCTAGCACTAAACAAAAGTCCTCCTTGTGACAAGACTCGACATGACTTGGAGGAGCGGCCTGCTTGATACACACTCAGAATCAGAAACACTCAGGAACACAGATAAGACAGCTGCTAACACTTTAGTAAATGTAATTATACCTTATAGGCTCTGGTTCCAGTTGCCACGTTGAGCAAGGGGAAACACCAAACTACAATGAAGGTTTGTGTGTGTTTTGTAGCATGTAGACTGCAGTTGCCCAACACTGATCTCTGTCCTTTCTTCCCCTTGCCATTGAACCCTCTTTCAGCCTTTGGTGTACTAAATGTAGGTGTAGATGCATGTACAGTTTGCGTATGCAGTCTTGCTGTTGCGGTTTGTTTTAACTGTATACCTCTACTACAACAGGAGGCTCAAAGCAGTGAAGAAGATCCAGGAGAGACGCTCAAACGCACATTAAGAGCTCAGAGACAGAGGCAGAAGAAAAGGGTACATCTTGCTCTGACACCCTCTTAATTGTCATTACTTTAACTGTACCTGCTTAACCCTGTAAAGCCTGACACATCAAAAAAAAAAAAAAGCCAGAACATTCTAATTTTATGGAACTGAGATGTTTATTAAACCTTTTAACAAAATCCAAACGAAAATTCAAGATACAAGATTTTTATTTGCCATTTATGCATAGACAGACAGTCCAGGCATATAGGAATAAATGTGCCATATTATTTTGTTTATTTTAATTTTTTTGTATCACATTTGATACATGGGGCATTTTTGGCAACTTTTTCTTTGCTCAGAAACTCGCGTAGCAAATATGATATAAAAGGTTTTATAGGGTTAACAGCTCCGACAGTATCACTGCTCCATTTCTTGGCCTATGTTAGCTGCTTGAACAGTCTTCAGCCCACGAGTCCCATGATAATGATGATGTGGAGAAGATATCCACCATTCAGCCCCAGAGTGAAGATAGGGGCTCAGCTGAGAAGGCAGCTGACCCCATGAATTTGTCAAAACCTCCAAGTGGTGCTCAGAGAGGTTAGTGTCCATGCCAGTACTATCAGTCTGTACTGTCAGTACCATATCTATTTCACAGCAGACATTTTGAGTTGTCACAGTAGGAAAGGTACAGGTGTAGCTAACAACATTAACATGGCTGAGTTCCATTAAGTGTCCCACTAAACAATGCCACTCAGCCATGATCATCGAAATGGCTCACATAAATGGAATGCAGCCATTGTGAGTGTTGTCAGTTACACTGGTGCTTTTCCTACTATGACGTCAAAATGTCTCCTATGAAAAATGTCTGTGGTATTAGCCTTTATTTGTTTTAAATGTTTTAAACACCTTTTTCTAAAACGAAATAAATTACCTAAACTTCTTAAAATAAACTCATATAGCACCTTAACTTTAAAGAGACACATTATATAAATCTGAACAAAACTTAGAGGCTAACCAGTAACAATACAGTACTGAGTAATAATAGATGTAATTACGGTGTCATGATGTACTTTGTCTTCTAGGTCTTGGCTCAGGAATTCAACATAGTCCCAAAAATTTAGATGACATTGTGACACTGCACTTGCAAGAGAAGCTGAGAGCAGCTAGGGTAAACCCACTTTATTTTTTCACGAGGTAGCTTTGCAGTAACATCTTTAAAAAATACACTTGTTCGGCATAAATGTCTAATTGCCAGTCCTTGATGAAAAGTAATGATTCAT
>NW_018127941.1:1923527-1930784 GCF_001952655.1 Monopterus albus | reverse complement strand
AGCCAGCCAGTCGCCTGCAGAGTCTCAGAGACAGAGATACTATAACAAGGTTTGACAGAGAGGTGAGCACCTACTTCAGTTTAGCCATGGTCGTACCCATGTAATACAATGCAGCAGTGGAGGTGTAAGTCCCACTGTTTTACAGGTAGATCACGATGGAGCCGGAAAACATGATGTCCCCCTGGCCATCCGTACGAGGGTCAAGTTTCGAGAAGCAGCAAAAAGAGTAAAGCTTAAAATAAAATTGCAGTCTTTTCATGAACATATAATTTCTGTCATTGTGTTGACTTATATATCTTTGGAAATACAGGCAGTAAAAGGTCTACCAACTGCTGAAGAGGCATACGGTTTCTTTACATACAACTTTGAGCCAGATCCAAAAGATGGGACTGTGAGGATGAGCAGGAAAAAACAAAAACAAAGAAAAACAGTTGAGGAGGACATGGGTGAAGCTGATGAGCAGGAAGACAGTGAAGTAGATGAAGATAATCAAGATGAAAAAATTGGCCAGGTAAGAATGACAGCAATATTATTCAATAAGTATGAAATAAGTCACAGAAGAAAAGGGTGCATCTTCCTCTTAATTGTCATTCCCAAACTCTCTAACTGTGCCTGTAGGTTAAACCTTTCCAATTAAGACTGATATAAATTGTGAATGACATAAAAACAAGTTTGCAAATTATTTTGAGGTTTAGTACTGCTGCATAAAGTAATAATTAACATTAAAATACCATCATGATTTTGACCTTCAGAGAGTTGGGACCATATTTATTGCAGATTTGAACCCTCCATCTTTGCACAGTATCATGATTATCTATACCTGCGCTGGTTCCAAATGCTTGATTTTGTTCATCCCACCTTAGAGTGAAGAAGTTCCTCTTGTGCAAGAGGAAGAGGAGGGTTTATTTGCCATTCAGCAGTCATCCCAGGACTTTCTGGAAGTGAAGAAGGCCGAGTATAGAGGGTACCGAAAACTTATTCAGCGAGAAAGTGAGCTCCTCTTTACGCCAAGCTTTCGAACAGGTATTCTATAATGTAATAAACCATCTTACTCACATCCACAACTTTCAGATACTGTGTAATGTCAGCTTTAGAATTCTGTTCAGCATATTAACTATCTTCTAAATCTGCTACCTGCCTTTACGTGTAATTGTCACAGTTCCAGTCGCCATTAAATTGCCAGAAAATATGAAGCCTCGTTACCTGGAGGATGAAGGTCTATATGTAGGTGAGAGGCCCTCTGTATCCCTGACCAACGAGAACATCCTGGAGAACCGTATTTTGAAAATGGAGGAGGTAACATTGTTCAACACAAGAGCTGCTTGGTAGTGTCATAGGCTCAACAATGTTATATAACATATCACTTTTATTTGTTAAGGGAAAGAAGTGGTTTGGTGATGATGGCAGGATCATAGCTCTGCCTGACCCCATAAAGGAATCATCTACTAGACCCCCTCTCATCCACATGGAGGAGGACCTAGACCCTGCACTGCAAACTGTGTACAAGAAGGTCAGACATGCCCACTATGGCTCTCATTTCTAAAGCACTGTGCACATTTATATGCTGAAGGTGCCTCAGATTTGAGTGTTCTTTAACCCCTTTGGCATTTTAAAAAACAGCTAAAGGGCAGTTTGGCATTTGGTACAAAGGAATACGGAGGAGGGGGCGTTTGTTATCATGGAGCAAAGTGAAGGTGCGGGCTGACGCATCTGTGATGCGATCTTTACAGACATAGAGCTACATCATAACTCCAACTGGCTATTGTGTGCAATAAAAGTAATACAAGCTGTAAAGTTATCTTTTACATCTTCTTTTTACAAAACATGTACAACCAAAGCCAAAATCTTTAACCATATCACAATCCCTAATCCCCCAAATTAACGGGATATTTTCTTTTTATTTGGTTCAAATGGTCACATTAGCACAGAGGAGAAAAGTGCACACGTTTTGGTTCTGCCTTCTTCAGTTTGATGGATCTCAGTAAGCCGGCCCTCTTCTTTTGTACTATCTACAGGTATAAAGTATAAGAAAATAGTGAAATATGTCCCTCACAATTCCCCAAAAACACACAATTTCCCAAACATTTCTGGTTTTGTCCAATCAATAGTCCAAAAGCCAACAATATTTTGTGTACTAGTATATAGGACAAGAAAGCAGAAACTCCTCACATTGGAGAAAGCAGAACCAACAAATGTTTTGTGTTTTTATTTCAGAGAAGTGACTATTTACTCATTATCAAAACAGTAGCAGTCAGTCGACGATAGAAATGTATTCAATAGCTCCTGGGTTTTCACTGGTTGATTGGTTAATTCATAAAGGACAGTTATGTTTTGTATTATTAACCAATTGTAACATTGCATGGTCCATCTGCATCCTTATGAGAAACAGCCAGTTCTAGACTTTATTCACTAATCTCAGATTTGGAATGGCCTGACTGGCAGTACAGCCAAAATATGACAAGTATGTAAACCTAGAATTAACTTAGGCGATGCAGGTTTACACAGAGCACTGTTCACATCTGGTTCAGTGGTTGAGAGAATCTGAGGGTGGAAACAAGTGTGCATCTTTATCATCAAAGACCCGTTGTGTTACACATTTATCATTTATTCTGGCATGTCTGGTTTTGCTTATGGAAAGTTGTTGTCATGCATGACTTTTCATTATAGCATTCCCTGATGGGATTATTAACTTTGCCAAGTATTTCATGCTTCTTTTAAGCTTACACACATACTCTCATTAGATAAACATGGGCAAAGCATGAGCACTGATGATCTATAAGGATGATTTTTTCCCAGAACATTGATGATGAATGATGTCATTTTATCCCCAGGCGCTGAAATCCAAGTATGCAGGTCTGTACATTTCGAGTGCAGCAGACCCTGAGGGGGACTACCAGCTTGATGTTGATGTCTCTGGGCTGATCTTCTCCCATCACCCACTATTCAGTCGTGAGCATGTCCTGGGGGCCCGTTTAGCTCAGCTGTATGATCAGTATCTCACCAGGCAGCACAATAACCTCACGGGGCACCTGACTGACAAGGTAAACTTGACCAGCCAATTGTGTCTCCATAGTAATGCTATGTGGTTGACTTTTTCAAACATCCTAACATTTCTGAATATGTTTTATAAATGCCTTGTTTAATTTAAAGAGGACACATACATACATGTGTATCCAGTGTGTCATGTGTTTGTTTCCCTTTGTAGTTGAATGGATTGAGGAGAGGTCTGCGGAACATGCTTGAGATACATGGTGGGCAGTGCCTCACTCAAGCAGTGCAGCAAAGGATATCTGAGTACAGTCTGGAGGTTCAGTGAGTTCCCCAGCTTATCTTCTATTCAATTCCTATTTATCCTAGATCAATTTACAGTGCCCTTGATGCTATGACAAGCAGCTTTTCCTTTTTCTGTATATTTTCCTCCCTGAACATCACAGGAACACTCGGCAGCTGCGAGACAGCGAGCAGGAGAAAGACAGGACTTTGCTGAAGAACATGGTTAAAGTATGGAAGGAGATCAAGGCCCTGAGAGAGTTTCAGAAGTTTACCAACACACCATACAAGCTCTGCCTCAGAAAGTAAACCTCTGTCATTGTTCCCAAAGAACATCTGTTCACTGATTTTAGTGGATAATGTGTCTACAATCTTGTTAGTGTCTACTGATACTTGTATCCATGTATATCATTAATGTTTTCTCCAGAGAGAATGTCGACCGGGCATCAGATAAGCAGGAATATGAAGATGAAATCTTGGCAGAGGTTGTGGAATTGGAGGCAGAGAGTGAGATGGATTACCAGAGGAAGCTGGCTGAGTACAAGAAACAGCTGGAGGAGTGGAAGCTATGGAGAAGGAAACAGGTGCATACCTATTTACTATTTATTTAACATAGCTTGGTCAGTTTCTTACACATGAATATACTGCATTCTATTGTACAGATTAAATATGTTAATTAGCATCATTAGTACCACAGTAAAAATAAAAGAAGTTGGAAAGTAGGACAGCCTCATATATTGTGTGCATATACAAACATATACAGACACCCACACATTCTGTATCTTGTTTACTGTTTTCAGAAAACCAAGAAGAAGAAGAGAAAAAAGAAGAAGAAAAGCCAGGCACAGGGTGACACAGAAGATGAAGATGAAGACCAAGAGGTGAGCGAATCAGAAGGACCTGCTGAAGAAGGCCCTCCAAAGCCAGAGCCTCTAGAGAAGCCAGACCTCGACTCTATAGAGCAGCAAGTCAGAGAGAAAGCCTCCAGGATACGCAGGAAACCAGGCGAGTCCATCCTGATCCCTGAGTTGTCTGCATCTGGAAACATCACCGCCTATGAACTCTGCCCCAGGTATGAGCAGAAATACTGGAAAACAG
The DNA here is from genome assembly GCF_001952655.1 of Monopterus albus. Classification (NCBI taxonomy): domain Eukaryota; kingdom Metazoa; phylum Chordata; class Actinopteri; order Synbranchiformes; family Synbranchidae; genus Monopterus; species Monopterus albus. The sequence continues at coordinate 1,926,416 of NW_018127941.1, read as the reverse complement.
ACACAAAAGAGATTTTGAATTTGAACTAGTGAACCAATGTCAACCCCTGACAAATTCTCACATACGTCTTTTGAGAGAAGTAATATGATAACACAGACTCACAAAGATGCACTGCACTTGTGGTAATGTGGATGCTTTTCATCACCCTTGTTTATTCTTCATTCTAGGGCTGAAAAAGCTCGGAGAGATCATGTTGCAAAGTGCTTTCTATTCATCAAGATTCTATACAACAACAAAGAAGTTTCCCAAACTGACAGCCGCTCCCTCAGCACTGATTTCAGAGTGCACTTTGGTCAGATTTTCAATCTCAAGATAGTTAACTGTCCCCAAAGCATCAATTTGCAGGTACACCACAGAAGCATTTAGTGTGCTGCCATTTTGTTTAATCCACACAGCTTCTTGGGTGATGGCTACAGGAACTGTACTCTTTTCTCACCGTTTCTGCATGTGTGTGGCTGTGTACTTTGTATGCATGCAGGTGTTTGAGGAGATTGGATCATCCTGTTCCCTCCTGGCTCAAGTGTTTGTTCCACTTCCAGAACCCTCAGGCTTGACCGGTAGTGTCCCTCTTGAGGAATTCGAGTTTAGCAGCAACCAGAGAGTGATGTTTGACCATGAAGGAGTTGGAAGTGGTGAATGTCTTCTTTTGACACAAGCCAAGAGCTGAAATACTGTCACCTACAAATACAATCCCACTCCAAGAGTACCTTTATATTTCAGTATCACATCACCTACCTCCTGTTTCTCATCCTGTCCATACGCCTCGTCAGATGTCCCTTTGTCCTTCGAGGCTGATGGCAGTAACAAACAGATCCTGATGACCTCTGGGAAGCTGGCATGCTGTGTGTCCTGGGGGACTGGGGAGGACGGCACACCGCTCGCCCCTCCTGTATCTCAACAACCTAGCGGCATACGCAGGTAGTATCACTTAAAGGACGGTATCAGCTGTTTTGCATGTTTTAGCCTATGAACTGCACATCCTGTATGATTTTATCACTGCTGACCATGTTCCAAAGCGTACCACAGGTGTTAATATTTATGAATGCATTTTCTGCCCTCCAGGCAGCCAATGATTTTTATTTATGTCAGCAGTGTATGAAAACCCAGCGGCTTGCTTAGACTTGAAACTTGTTTATTCTAGTTTTTATATTTGCATCAGAGGTTATGTAGCAGGGGAAGCTTCTGACAAGTATTCTGTATTGAACCCTTCACAAACCAATGGCAGTGATAACAGCATTATTGCAATACCGTACTACTGACAAGCCAACTGCAGGGGACAGCAAGCAACTAGAACCACCACAATGTGAAGAATCCTCTTTGCAAGTGATACCACCTGCAGCAAAAAGAAGACTTGGGGAACTGTTGAAGTCACGGACGACCACCTCCACATCCTTACCTAAGAGAGCTCGAGCGGAAATCAAACTTGCGCAGTACCTACTGGAGGAGCCCATAGACTCAAATGGAGATCCACTTGCCTGGTGGCACAACAACCAGTGTAGATTTTCACTGCTTTCTCTGCAAATACATATCTATTTGTGCACTGAGCACACGATCTTTAGTGATGTTGGGAACACTGATACCCCTCTCTGATCCTCTGAAACCACATACAGTAAGGTTAACATGTTAGTTTCCTATCACACAACAAGGACGTGGAAACTCAGGTCTAAATATAGATGTTATTCTTTATGCTAAAAAATGAAAGTATCATTCTCCTCTTTCAAATTCAAGTCTCACTAATTTTGGTGCAGATTCCTAAAACATTGATGCTGGAGTAATCCAATGGCAACTGATTTTCAATTGCTTTCTCCTGTGCGTTTTAGTGGTTTGGGCTATTTTGATGCTGTCACATATATTGGGGCATCTGGACTATATGATATGAAAAAAATTGGAGAGTGGGCTACCCAGTCACGACTAGACCCCAACGATCCAAAAAATGCTTCCATCATGCAGCTGCTAAAAGTGGGTACCAGAATATAGTACTTCTTTACAGTATTTGCAGTTTTTTTCCTTTTGAAATGAGAACAACCTGTGGCTTGCCAGGTGGCCAGTGGCGGAGAGGTGACAGCTCCAGAGTACTTCCGGCTGGAACAGTTGCAGCAGGAGTTTGACTTTGTGACCGATGAAGAGCTGGATAGGTCCAAAAGATTACGGCTGCTCAGGCTCAGGAACCAGGAAGTTGCAGAGTTTCGAAATTACAAATGTGTTCCTGCTCTGGAGAGGGAGGTCACAGATGAAGTGTTCCAGGTACATCTGTGCTGCAGAATATAATGGATATGGTTGAAAGAGGATGTATCAGTGCAATTCTTTTATTTTTTATTTGCTTATGATTTCAGGAGTATGAGAAAAGACTGAAGGAGGGAGAGATAATTGATACCAAAGAACATTTGGATCCCCACAGAGCTTTAGTGGCCAAATACCTTCAGAAGGTGAGCATCTGATATAAACATGTTTCAAGATGGCACTAAGGCTACATTCATGTTAAAGGCCTTAATGCTTAATTCAGATTTTGTAGTCCAATCTGTTTGTGCTGATGGTTCATGTTCATATTTGTAAGTGACACTGCTGAGCTCCTAAACTGCCATGCATGCACACATTTAACTGAAATGTGAGCATGCATGGAATACCAACATAATTTGTGCACATTTCAAATCATGTCATTCCCTGAAAAACTGCTCAGTTACGGTTTGAATAGAAACTCTATAAATGTTCAACTAAAGTGAAACATCCTCATCTCTCCACTGACCTCTGAGGGGGGCAAACTCCCTGTTGAAGCCAAACTGGCATGAACATGTCATAGCCAAGCAGCTTTTGTGGGAAGTGCACAATTTGACCATCACAGACATGACATTATTGTTGTTATTCTTGTGTATATATATATATATATATATA